>NC_048585.1:14428599-14731099 GCF_013265735.2 Oncorhynchus mykiss
TTATCCCTGACTTTTTTGTGAATCTGTGTAAAACTGTTTTTTTTAAGATGTAATAATATTCTTCAATGGAACATACAGTATATTTCAAATGGTACTGATCTCCAACCACGTCACCATTTCCCTTCAAACAAGTAAACCTACAACATACATTCTTTAAAACAAATTACCATGGCAACAAGGACAAATGAATTCCTCAGAGCTTCGGTGACCATGAAATGTATTGTGTAACTTAGAATGGTTATTTTTTTCAGAATATCATTTCTGTATATCTGAACAAGTCTTATAACAAGTCCCAAAATAATTTTCAAACAATGTTCCATAGATGCAGGCTGCGTCCCAGTGCTGCAGAGATGCAGGCTGCATCCCAGTGCTGCAGAGATGCAGGCTGCGTCCCAGTGCTGCAGAGATGCAGGCTGCGTCCCAGTGCTGCAGAGATGCAGGCTGCGTCCCAGTGCTGCAGAGATGCAGGCTGCGTCCCAGTGCTGCAGAGATGCAGGCTGCGTCCCAGTGCTGCAGAGAACAGGTAGTAATAAACCAGAGAGGATGGTCTCCCTCCAAGCCGGTGAAAGACAGACTGAAGGGGCTTGTAGTGTCTGTAGATAATAAGAAGACAGAGAAACTGACAAACACAGCGGCAGTACAACTCACTGAGCTCCACAGAACGTGTGTGTGTGTCTAAATGAATCCCCAGCTCTGGTGAATAGTAGTACAGCATAGGGTCTGCTGTGAAACATCCAGAGTGTGTAGCTGATTACGGTGTGATTAAGGTCAAGGGTCCCTACTTTGTCTGCAGCGTACTCTGTTGTACGGTATTCTGAAAGCACCGAAAGACGTCACTGCTCATGTACGGTATGTCAAATGTTAAGTACTTCCCTGTTCCCTCCCTCAAGCATGTAGGGGAACTGCCCCTCCCTACTTTCAGGCTATGTTCAAACCCTACACCCCAACCCGAGCACTCCGTTATCCTCACTCAGTGAGCATGTACCAATCTATTTCAGTGAATGATGATTGGGGAATTACATCATCTACCAGCAGACACATCATGTACATTATTTACGGTAACGTGTTTTAACTATGATGCTATGCACTGCCAATTCATCTCAACAACAGTACTCATCATAGGAGGTTGGTGGCACCTTAATTGGGGAGCACAGGCTCGTGGTAATGGCTGGAGTGGAATAGGTGGAACGGTATCAAATACATAAAACATGGTTTCCATGTGTTTGATGCCATTCCATTGACTCCGTTTCAGACATTATTATGAGCCGTCCTCCCCTCAGCAGCCTCCTGTGGTACTCGTCCACCAGGCACATCTAATACATTGTATACGGTAATGTGTTTGCAACTCTACTCATTGACCGTAACCAGGGTGAGTAAAACACAGGGTAGCTGAATAACAAGGGTAGATTGGGGTCAACTGTTTGTCCTGTTGCCCATAACACCGGATCCATTTCTGCTGTTAGCAGCGGAGAAAGCTTTACCTTTAGGATGAGGGGAGAGTGTTTCCTGACGATAATGGCCCTGCAAGCACATTAGTGCTCTGTGAGTTGACAGCTTACATCCGGAGCACTAACTGAAGTGCGCTTGTGGAGGTGTGTGTGTAATTCTGTTAAATATATTGATTTAGGGTATTTGACACTGATTGAGAAAGGTTGTAAATCAGAGGAGATACAGGGTAGAGGAGTAAATCAGAGGAGATACAGGGTAGAGGAGTAAATCAGAGGAGATACAGGGAAGAGGGGTAAATCAGAGGGGATACAGGGTAGAGGAGTAAATCAGAGGAGATACAGGGAAAAGGAGTAAATCAGAGGAGATACAAGGAAGAGGAGTAAATCAGAGGAGATACAGGGTAGAGGAGTAAATCAGAGGAGATACAGGGTAGAGGAGTAAATCAGAGGGGATACAGGGTAGAGGAGTAAATCAGAGGAGATACAGGGAAGAGGAGTAAATCAGAGGGGATACAGGGAAGAGGAGTAAATCAGAGGAGATACAGGGTAGAGGAGTAAATCAGAGGGGATACAAGGTAGAGGAGTAAATCAGAGGAGATACAGGGTAGAGGAGTAAATCAGAGGAGATACAGGGTAGAGGAGTAAATCAGAGGGGATACAGGGTAGAGGAGTAAATCAGAGGAGATACAGGGAAGAGGAGTAAATCAGAGGAGATACAGGGTAGAGGAGTAAATCAGAGGAGATACAGGGTAGAGGAGTAAATCAGAGGGGATACAGGGTAGAGGAGTAAATCAGAGGAGATACAGGGAAGAGGAGTAAATCAGAGGAGATATAGGGTAGAGGAGTAAATCAGAGGAGATACAGGGTAGAGGAGTAAATCAGAGGAGTAAATCAGAGGGAATACAGGGTAGAGGAGTAAATCAGAGGAGATACAGGGTAGAGGAGTAAATCAGAGGAGATACAGGAGTAAATCAGAGGAGATACAGGGTAGAGGAGTAAATCAGAGGAGATACAGGGTAGAGGAGTAAATCAGAGGAGATACAGGGTACAGGAGTAAATCAGAGGAGATACAGGGTAGAGGAGTAAATCAGAGGAGATACAGGGAAGAGGAGTAAATCAGAGGAGATACAGGGAAGAGGAGTAAATCAGAGGAGATACAGGGTAGAGGAGTAAATCAGAGGAGATACAGGGTAGAGGAGTAAATCAGAGGAGATACAGGGTAGAGGAGTAAATCAGAGGGGATACAGGGAAGAGGAGTAAATCAGAGGAGATACAGGGAAGAGGAGTAAATCAGAGGAGATACAGGGAAGAGGAGTAAATCAGAGGGGATACAGGGTAGAGGAGTAAATCAGAGGAGATACAGGGAAGAGGAGTAAATCAGAGGAGATACAGGGTAGAGGAGTAAATCAGAGGAGATACAGGGAAGAGGAGTAAATCAGAGGAGATACAGGGTAGAGGAGTAAATCAGAGGAGATACAGGGTAGAGGAGTAAATCAGAGGGGATACAGGGAAGAGGACTAAATCAGAGGGGATACAGGGAAAATGAGTAAATCAGAGGAGATACAGGGTAGAGGAGTAAATCAGAGGGGATACAGGGAAGAGGACTAAATCAGAGGGGATACAGGGAAAAGGAGTAAATCAGAGGAGATACAGGGTAGAGGAGTAAATCAGAGGAGATACAGGGTAGAGGAGTAAATCAGAGGAGATACAGGGTAGAGGAGTAAATCAGAGGGGATACAGGGTAGAGGAGTAAATCAGAGGGGATACAGGGAAGAGGAGTAAATCAGAGGAGATACAGGGAGAGGAGTAAATCAGAGGGGATACAGGGAGAGGAGTAAATCAGAGGGGATACATGGGAGAGGAGTAAATCAGAAGGGATACAGGGAAGAGGGGTAAATCAGAGGGGATACATGGGAGAGGAGTAAATCAGAGGGGATACAGGGAAGAGGAGTAAATCAGAGGAGATACATGGGAGAGGAGTAAATCAGAAGGGATACAGGGAAGAGGGGTAAATCAGAGGGGATACATGGGAGAGGAGTAAATCAGAGGGGATACAGGGAAGAGGAGTAAATCAGAGGGGATACAGGGAGAGGAGTAAATCAGAGGGGATACAGGGAAGAGGAGTAAATCAGAGGGGATACATGGGAGAGGAGTAAATCAGAAGGGATACAGGGAAGAGGGGTAAATCAGAGGGGATACATGGGAGAGGAGTAAATCAGAGGGGATACAGGGAAGAGGAGTAAATCAGAGGAGATACAGGGTAGAGGAGTAAATCAGAGGAGATACAGGGTAGAGGAGTAAATCAGAGGGGATACAGGGAAGAGGAGTAAATCAGAGGGGATACAGGGTAGAGGAGTAAATCAGAGGAGATACAGGGTAGAGGAGTAAATCAGAGGGGATACAGGAAAGAGGAGTAAATCAGAGGGTATACAGGGTAGAGGAGTAAATCAGAGGGTATACAGGGTAGAGGAGTAAATCAGAGGAGATACAGGGAAGAGGAGTAAATCAGAGGAGATACAGGGAAGAGGAGTAAATCAGAGGGGATACAGGGAAGAGGAGTAAATCAGAGGGGATACAGGGTAGAGGAGTAAATCAGAGGAGATACAGGGAAGAGGAGTAAATCAGAGGGGATACAGGGAAGAGGAGTAAATCAGAGGGGATACAGGAAAGAGGAGTAAATCAGAGGAGATACAGGGTAGAGGAGTAAATCAGAGGAGATACAGGGTAGAGGAGTAAATCAGAGGGGATACAGGGTAGAGGAGTAAATCAGAGGAGATACAGGGAAGAGGAGTAAATCAGAGGAGATACAGGGTAGAGGAGTAAATCAGAGGAGATACAGGGTAGAGGAGTAAATCAGAGGGGATACAGGGTAGAGGAGTAAATCAGAGGAGATACAGGGAAGAGGAGTAAATCAGAGGAGATACAGGGTAGAGGAGTAAATCAGAGGAGATACAGGGTAGAGGAGTAAATCAGAGGAGTAAATCAGAGGGAATACAGGGTAGAGGAGTAAATCAGAGGAGATACAGGGTAGAGGAGTAAATCAGAGGAGATACAGGAGTAAATCAGAGGAGATACAGGGTAGAGGAGTAAATCAGAGGAGATACAGGGTAGAGGAGTAAATCAGAGGAGATAAAGGGTACAGGAGTAAATCAGAGGAGATACAGGGTAGAGGAGTAAATCAGAGGAGATACAGGGAAGAGGAGTAAATCAGAGGAGATACAGGGAAGAGGAGTAAATCAGAGGAGATACAGGGTAGAGGAGTAAATCAGAGGAGATACAGGGTAGAGGAGTAAATCAGAGGAGATACAGGGTAGAGGAGTAAATCAGAGGGGATACAGGGAAGAGGAGTAAATCAGAGGAGATACAGGGAAGAGGAGTAAATCAGAGGAGATACAGGGAAGAGGAGTAAATCAGAGGGGATACAGGGTAGAGGAGTAAATCAGAGGAGATACAGGGAAGAGGAGTAAATCAGAGGAGATACAGGGTAGAGGAGTAAATCAGAGGAGATACAGGGAAGAGGAGTAAATCAGAGGAGATACAGGGTAGAGGAGTAAATCAGAGGAGATACAGGGTAGAGGAGTAAATCAGAGGGGATACAGGGAAGAGGACTAAATCAGAGGGGATACAGGGAAAAGGAGTAAATCAGAGGAGATACAGGGTAGAGGAGTAAATCAGAGGGGATACAGGGAAGAGGACTAAATCAGAGGGGATACAGGGAAAAGGAGTAAATCAGAGGAGATACAGGGTAGAGGAGTAAATCAGAGGAGATACAGGGTAGAGGAGTAAATCAGAGGAGATACAGGGTAGAGGAGTAAATCAGAGGGGATACAGGGTAGAGGAGTAAATCAGAGGGGATACAGGGAAGAGGAGTAAATCAGAGGAGATACAGGGAGAGGAGTAAATCAGAGGGGATACAGGGAGAGGAGTAAATCAGAGGGGATACATGGGAGAGGAGTAAATCAGAAGGGATACAGGGAAGAGGGGTAAATCAGAGGGGATACATGGGAGAGGAGTAAATCAGAGGGGATACAGGGAAGAGGAGTAAATCAGAGGAGATACATGGGAGAGGAGTAAATCAGAAGGGATACAGGGAAGAGGGGTAAATCAGAGGGGATACATGGGAGAGGAGTAAATCAGAGGGGATACAGGGAAGAGGAGTAAATCAGAGGGGATACAGGGAGAGGAGTAAATCAGAGGGGATACAGGGAAGAGGAGTAAATCAGAGGGGATACATGGGAGAGGAGTAAATCAGAAGGGATACAGGGAAGAGGGGTAAATCAGAGGGGATACATGGGAGAGGAGTAAATCAGAGGGGATACAGGGCAGAGGAGTAAATCAGAGGAGATACAGGGTAGAGGAGTAAATCAGAGGAGATACAGGGTAGAGGAGTAAATCAGAGGGGATACAGGGAAGAGGAGTAAATCAGAGGGGATACAGGGTAGAGGAGTAAATCAGAGGAGATACAGGGAAGAGGAGTAAATCAGAGGGGATACAGGAAAGAGGAGTAAATCAGAGGGTATACAGGGTAGAGGAGTAAATCAGAGGGTATACAGGGTAGAGGAGTAAATCAGAGGAGATACAGGGAAGAGGAGTAAATCAGAGGAGATACAGGGAAGAGGAGTAAATCAGAGGGGATACAGGGAAGAGGAGTAAATCAGAGGGGATACAGGGTAGAGGAGTAAATCAGAGGAGATACAGGGAAGAGGAGTAAATCAGAGGGGATACAGGGAAGAGGAGTAAATCAGAGGGGATACAGGAAAGAGGAGTAAATCAGAGGAGATACAGGGTAGAGGAGTAAATCAGAGGGTATACAGGGAAGAGGAGTAAATCAGAGGGTATACATGAAGGGAGGAAATTAGAGGAGTAATTTAGAGGGGATACAGAGAAGAGCAGTAAATCAGAGGAGTAAATCAGAGGAGATACAGGGAGGAGGAGTAAATCAGAGGAGTAAATCAGAGGGGATAAAGCGAGGAGGAGTAAATCAGAGGAGTAAATCAGAGGGGATACAGGGAGGAGGAGTAAATCAGAGGAGTAAATCAGAGGGGATACAGGGAAGAGGAGTAAATCAGAGGGGATACAGGAAAGAGGAGTAAATCAGAGGAGATACAGGGTAGAGGAGTAAATCAGAGGGTATACAGGGAAGAGGAGTAAATCAGAGGGTATACATGAAGGGAGGAAATTAGAGGAGTAATTTAGAGGGGATACAGAGAAGAGCAGTAAATCAGAGGAGTAAATCAGAGGAGATACAGGGAGGAGGAGTAAATCAGAGGAGTAAATCAGAGGGGATAAAGCGAGGAGGAGTAAATCAGAGGAGTAAATCAGAGGGGATACAGGGAGGAGGAGTAAATCAGAGGAGTAAATCAGAGGGGATACAGGGAGAGGAGTAAATCAGAGGGGATACAGGGTAGAGGAGTAAATCAGAGGGGATAAAGGGAGGAGGAGTAAATCAGAGGAGTAAATCAGAGGGGATACAGGGAGGAGGAGTAAATCAGAGGAGTAAATCAGAGGGGATACAGGGAGGAGGAGTAAATCAGAGGAGTAAATCAGAGGAGATACAGGGGAGAGGAGTAAATCAGAGGGGATACAGGGTAGAGGAGTAAATCAGAGGGGATACAGGGAGGAGGAGTAAATCAGAGGAGTAAATCAGAGGGGATACAGTGAATAGGAGTAAATCAGAGGAGTAAATCAGAGGGGATACAGGAAAGAGGAGTAAATTGGGGGGGATGCAGGGTAGAGGAGTAAATCAGAGGAGATACAGGGTAGAGGAGTAAATCAGAGGAGATACAGGGTAGAGGAGTAAATCAGAGGAGATACAGGGTAGAGGAGTAAATCAGAGGGGATACAGGGTAGAGGAGTAAATCAGAGGGGATACAGGGTAGAGGAGTAAATCAGAGGGGATACAGGGTAGAGGAGTAAATCAGAGGGGATACAGGGTAGAGGAGTAAATCAGAGGGGATACAGGGAGGAGGAGTAAATCAGAGGGGATACAGGGTAGAGGAGTAAATCAGAGGAGATACAGGGAGGAGGAGTAAATCAGAGGGGATACAGGGTAGAGGAGTAAATCAGAGGGGATACAGGGTAGAGGAGTAAATCAGAGGGGATACAGGGTAGAGGAGTAAATCAGAGGGGATACAGGGAAGAGGAGTAAATCAGAGGAGATACAGGGTAGAGGAGTAAATCAGAGGAGATACAGGGTAGAGGAGTAAATCAGAGGGGATACAGGGAGGAGGAGTAAATCAGAGGGGATACAGGGTAGAGGAGTAAATCAGAGGGGATACAGTGAATAGGAGTAAATCAGAGGAGTAAATCAGAGGGGATACAGGAAAGAGGAGTAAATCAGAGGGGATACAGGAAAGAGGAGTAAATTGGGGGGGATACAGGAAAGAGGAGTAAATCAGAGGAGATACAGGGAAGAGGAGTAAATCAGAGGGGATACAGGGAGGAGGAGTAAATCAGAGGAGTAAATCAGAGGGGATACAGGGAGAGGAGTAAATCAGAGGGGATACAGGGTAGAGGAGTAAATCAGAGGGGATAAAGGGAGGAGGAGTAAATCAGAGGAGTAAATCAGAGGGGATACAGGGAGGAGGAGTAAATCAGAGGAGTAAATCAGAGGGGATACAGGGAGGAGGAGTAAATCAGAGGAGTAAATCAGAGGAGATACGGGGGAGAGGAGTAAATCAGAGGGGATACAGGGTAGAGGAGTAAATCAGAGGGGATACAGGGAGGAGGAGTAAATCAGAGGAGTAAATCAGAGGGGATACAGTATATAGGAGTAAATCAGAGGAGTAAATCAGAGGGGATACAGGAAAGAGGAGTAAATTGGGGGGGATACAGGGTAGAGGAGTAAATCAGAGGAGATACAGGGTAGAGGAGTAAATCAGAGGAGATACAGGGTAGAGGAGTAAATCAGAGGAGATACAGGGTAGAGGAGTAAATCAGAGGGGATACAGGGTAGAGGAGTAAATCAGAGGGGATACAGGGTAGAGGAGTAAATCAGAGGGGATACAGGGTAGAGGAGTAAATCAGAGGGGATACAGGGAGGAGGAGTAAATCAGAGGGGATACAGGGTAGAGGAGTAAATCAGAGGAGATACAGGGAGGAGGAGTAAATCAGAGGGGATACAGGGTAGAGGAGTAAATCAGAGGGGATACAGGGTAGAGGAGTAAATCAGAGGGGATACAGGGTAGAGGAGTAAATCAGAGGGGATACAGGGAAGAGGAGTAAATCAGAGGAGATACAGGGTAGAGGAGTAAATCAGAGGAGATACAGGGTAGAGGAGTAAATCAGAGGGGATACAGGGAGGAGGAGTAAATCAGAGGGGATACAGGGTAGAGGAGTAAATCAGAGGGGATACAGTGAATAGGAGTAAATCAGAGGAGTAAATCAGAGGGGATACAGGAAAGAGGAGTAAATCAGAGGGGATACAGGAAAGAGGAGTAAATTGGGGGGGATACAGGAAAGAGGAGTAAATCAGAGGAGATACAGGGAAGAGGAGTAAATCAGAGGGGATACAGGGTAGAGGAGTAAATCAGAGGGGATACAGGGAAGAGGAGTAAATCAGAGGAGATACAGGGAGGAGAGGAGTAAATCAGAGGAGATACAGGAAAGAGGAGTAAATTGGGGGGATACAGGAAAGAGGAGTTAATTGGAGGGGATACAGGGAATAGGAGTAAATCAGAGGGGATACAGGAAAGAGGAGTAAATCAGAGGGGATACAGGAAAGAGGAGTAAATTGGGGGGGATACAGGAAAGAGGAGTTAATTGGAGGGGATACAGGGAGGAGGAGTAAATCAGAGGGGATACAGGGAAGAGGAGTAAATCAGAGGGGATACAGTGAATAGGAGTAAATCAGAGGAGTAAATCAGAGGGGATACAGGAAAGAGGAGTAAATCAGAGGGGATACAGGAAAGAGGAGTAAATTGGGGGGGATACAGGGTAGAGGAGTAAATCAGAGGAGATACAGGGTAGAGGAGTAAATCAGAGGGGATACAGGGAGGAGGAGTAAATCAGAGGGGATACAGGGTAGAGGAGTAAATCAGAGGGGATACAGTGAATAGGAGTAAATCAGAGGAGTAAATCAGAGGGGATACAGGAAAGAGGAGTAAATCAGAGGGGATACAGGAAAGAGGAGTAAATTGGGGGGGATACAGGAAAGAGGAGTAAATCAGAGGAGATACAGGGAAGAGGAGTAAATCAGAGGGGATACAGGGAGGAGGAGTAAATCAGAGGGGATACAGGGAGGAGGAGTAAATCAGAGGAGTAAATCAGAGGGGATACAGGGAGGAGGAGTAAATCAGAGGAGTAAATCAGAGGGGATACAGGGAGGAGGAGTAAATCAGAGGAGTAAATCAGAGGAGATACAGGGGAGAGGAGTAAATCAGAGGGGATACAGGGTAGAGGAGTAAATCAGAGGGGATACAGGGAGGAGGAGTAAATCAGAGGAGTAAATCAGAGGGGATACAGTGAATAGGAGTAAATCAGAGGAGTAAATCAGAGGGGATACAGGAAAGAGGAGTAAATTGGGGGGGATACAGGGTAGAGGAGTAAATCAGAGGAGATACAGGGTAGAGGAGTAAATCAGAGGAGATACAGGGTAGAGGAGTAAATCAGAGGAGATACAGGGTAGAGGAGTAAATCAGAGGGGATACAGGGTAGAGGAGTAAATCAGAGGGGATACAGGGTAGAGGAGTAAATCAGAGGGGATACAGGGTAGAGGAGTAAATCAGAGGGGATACAGGGAGGAGGAGTAAATCAGAGGGGATACAGGGTAGAGGAGTAAATCAGAGGAGATACAGGGAGGAGGAGTAAATCAGAGGGGATACAGGGTAGAGGAGTAAATCAGAGGGGATACAGGGTAGAGGAGTAAATCAGAGGGGATACAGGGTAGAGGAGTAAATCAGAGGGGATACAGGGAAGAGGAGTAAATCAGAGGAGATACAGGGTAGAGGAGTAAATCAGAGGAGATACAGGGTAGAGGAGTAAATCAGAGGGGATACAGGGAGGAGGAGTAAATCAGAGGGGATACAGGGTAGAGGAGTAAATCAGAGGGGATACAGTGAATAGGAGTAAATCAGAGGAGTAAATCAGAGGGGATACAGGAAAGAGGAGTAAATCAGAGGGGATACAGGAAAGAGGAGTAAATTGGGGGGGATACAGGAAAGAGGAGTAAATCAGAGGAGATACAGGGAAGAGGAGTAAATCAGAGGGGATACAGGGTAGAGGAGTAAATCAGAGGGGATACAGGGAAGAGGAGTAAATCAGAGGAGATACAGGGAGGAGAGGAGTAAATCAGAGGAGATACAGGAAAGAGGAGTAAATTGGGGGGATACAGGAAAGAGGAGTTAATTGGAGGGGATACAGGGAATAGGAGTAAATCAGAGGGGATACAGGAAAGAGGAGTAAATCAGAGGGGATACAGGAAAGAGGAGTAAATTGGGGGGGATACAGGAAAGAGGAGTTAATTGGAGGGGATACAGGGAGGAGGAGTAAATCAGAGGGGATACAGGGAAGAGGAGTAAATCAGAGGGGATACAGTGAATAGGAGTAAATCAGAGGAGATACAGGGTAGAGGAGTAAATCAGAGGAGATACAGGGAAGAGGAGTAAATCAGAGGAGATACAGGGTAGAGGAGTAAATCAGAGGAGATACAGGGAAGAGGAGTAAATCAGAGGGGATACAGGGTAGAGGAGTAAATCAGAGGGGATACAGTGAATAGGAGTAAATCAGAGGAGTAAATCAGAGGGGATACAGGAAAGAGGAGTAAATCAGAGGGGATACAGGAAAGAGGAGTAAATTGGGGGGGATACAGGAAAGAGGAGTTAATTGGAGGAGATACAGGGTAGAGGAGTAAATCAGAGGAGATACAGGGAAGAGGAGTAAATCAGAGGAGATACAGGGTAGAGGAGTAAATCAGAGGAGATACAGGGAAGAGGAGTAAATCAGAGGGGATACAGTGAATAGGAGTAAATCAGAGGAGTAAATCAGAGGAGATACAGGGAAGAGGAGTAAATCAGAGGAGATACAGGGTAGAGGAGTAAATCAGAGGAGATACAGGGAAGAGGAGTAAATCAGAGGAGATACAGTGAATAGGAGTAAATCAGAGGAGATACAGGGTAGAGGAGTAAATCAGAGGGTATACAGGGAATAGGAGTAAATCAGAGGAGATACAGGGAAGAGGAGTAAATCAGAGGGGATACAGGAAAGAGGAGTAAATTGGGGGGGATACAGGAAAGAGGAGTTAATTGGAGGGGATACAGGGAATAGGAGTAAATCAGAGGAGATACAGGGAATAGGAGTAAATCAGAGGAGTAAATCAGAGGGGATACAGGGAGAGGAGTAAATGGGGGGGGTGCAGGGTAGAGGAGTAAATTGGGGGGGGGTGCAGGGTAGAGGAGTAAATTTGGGGGGATACAGGAGAGGGGAGTTAATTGGAAGGGATACAGGGAGAGGAAGAAATCAGAGGAGTAAAGCAGAGGGGATACAGGGAGGAGGAGTATTTCAGGGGGGATACAAGGTGGAGGGAGCAACAGTAGGAAGGATAGATGCAGGAGTGACTAGACCACAGCTCTGCACAATGTGTGTGTGTGTGTGTGTGTGTGTGTGGATGTGTTTTGAATATGGATGTTCATCACTTTGTCCAGATGCCATCAGGTTTGAGCTGCCCTGTTCCGTGATGGAGGTTGTCCCCGTTGCAACCAAGCCCATTCTCCTTTTATCACCTCATCATTGGTTCAGGTTAAAAGCCCTTTCCTACAGATGTAATAATTAATATAGCACTTTCTACACACTGAGGTAGTCTAAGCACTTAACATATTAGGGGGAAACTCCCCTAATCCACCACCAAGTGCAAACTAAAAAGCCTTTTTAAACCTCAAATGCGCTACAAGTTTTACATTTCTTGCATTACAGATTACAAAATTCTCCTGCAACAGGGTGATCAAAATAAGATCCTACATTTTTAACCCCAAGATACATTTTTCCGAATAACCTATGAACAGCAAGAGTAATTACTGTACATTGTGCTATCAATTAAATGTTATAGATGAACCCAATCTGGTAAAGCATTGACTTTCAATAAATTTGAGGTTTAAAAGTATCCATAATTATATTAGACTTTATCAAGTTAGAACAGTGAGCAATATTGTCTTCTCTATGGACATTACTTTGTCAAATATTTCAGCATTTTGAATCAATGGATCAATGGACTCCTAACCCACCTGTCTTGTTGTCTGTCTGTCTGTCTGTCTGTCTGCCTGCCTGTCTGCCTCTCTCTCTCTCTCTCTCTCTCTCTCTGTCTGTCTGTCTGTCTGTCTGTCTGTCTGTCTGTCTGTCTGTCTGTCTGTCTGTCTGTCTGTCTGTCTGTCTGTCTGTCTGTCTGTCTGTCTGTCTGCCTGCCTGCCTGCCTGCCTGTCTGCCTCTCTCTCTCTCTCTCTCTCTCTCTCTGTCTGTCTGTCTGTCTGTCTGTCTGTCTGTCTGTCTGTCTGTCTGTCTGTCTGTCTGTCTGTCTGTATGTCTGTCTGTCTAACCTAACAGATCTAACCTTGAGAGGTATCAGTAACCATCGCTGGACGAAACTCATCAATATGCAAATGACAGTGGCCAAATACAAAAGGCAGCCGTGCAGAGTGGGATGCGACGGAGACAAAGGAGCCCTTTTGTAGGCGGAACAAATAGATATCTCCCCGAAGGTGAGATATAGCTTCCTGGGGTGAGCTGGAAGGCGGATTGTCTGGCGGTCTGGTGAAGTTGCAGCTTGGTTCCCACAGATGGCAAGGCGGGCTCACAGAGAATGCCAGGGTGATTCACCGTGAGGAGAAAATATCACATTAGAGGCGGGCTAAAGTTCCCTGCCACTAAAGGTGCCATCCTAATCCACTATTCCCTGCCACTAAAGGTGCCATCCTAATCCACTGTTCCCTGCCACTAAAGGTGCCATCCTAATCCACTGTTCCCTGCCACTAAAGGAGCCATCCTAATCCACTGTTCCCTGCCACTAAAGGTGCCATCCTAATCCACTGTTCCCTGCAACTAAAGGTGCCATCCTAATCCACTGTTCCCTGCCACTAAAGGAGCCATCCTAATCCACTGTTCCCTGCCACTAAAGGTGCCATCCTAATCCACTGTTCCCTGCAACTAAAGGTGCCATCCTAATCCACTATTCCCTGCAACTAAAGGTGCCATCCTAATCCACTGTTCCCTGCCACTAAAGGTGCCATCCTAATCCACTGTTCCCTGCCACTAAAGGTGCCATCCTAATCCACCGTTCCCTGCCACTAAAGGTGCCATCCTAATCCACTGTTCCCTGCCACTAAAGGTGCCATCCTAATCCGCCGTGCCCTGCCACTAAAGGTGCCATCCTAATCCACTGTTCCCTGCCACTAAAGGTGCCATCCTAATCCGCCGTTCCCTGCCACTAAAGGTGCCATCCTAATCCACTGTTCCCTGCCACTAAAGGTGCCATCATAATCCACAGTTCCCTTCTCCAGACTTCTAATGACTTCAAAACACTTTCGGGTTTACTTTAGTGCCAATATCTCATGCCCATTCAATTTTCCCAAAGACCCAGATGCCAGTCTCACCAAATCACCTCTCAAAGTTAGCAAACCCCGCATTCGACTCCCTTTAAGAGGAGGCCGATTCCAGCGGATGGCTAGGCTCTGGGGGCCGGTAGGGGGTTTGAGGTAGTTTACTCACATAGCACATATGTGCCCTAACAATAAGGTTGCTGCCTCTGAGGCTCAGCTCCTATCACACTCTGTCAGTGGCGGTTGGTGCCTTTTAAGATGTGGGAGGACCTTTTATTTTTTATGAGCATGGCCTTATTTCTATTACAGCATATTGGATGACTGTCATTCATATTCCATTCACCCAGCTCAATGTAACATGGATAGGTTTAGGCTACTTACTACATGATACTCACATTTTCCCTATACACATCATGAGGTTGCTACAACCTAGCCTATGAATGAAAGTTTACAACGTAGGTGCACAGGTCGAGAGAAATTTGAGTAATCAAGGTGACAGACATTTACACATTGAATACCACCTTGCACACTTCTTGCCTGCATTTAGCTGATCTAGGGTGTAATCATTTGTTCTATTGGACAAATTCAGGTATGTTTATAGGCGCTTCAATCGGTCGGAATGAATACACCCCTGATCACACGCAAAAGCAGTTCACTTTAATAGCATCCAGATCGTTGTATAATTCCTTCTCGCATCTACTCGCTCTCCTCCTCTCACATTTTCCCTTCGCTTGTGGACCAATGCACAACACATCAGCTGTTGGTGACCCGGTGAAAAATCCTTTCCTAGCCAAACCTTTATATGATAAATGCTAAACACTACACACAGCCTACATCATTGTCACCATATTAGCTAACCTCAAGTCAACAAAATAGCTACTAGAACTAACGCATTAGTAAACCCTCTACAAGCATGCAGTACGGTGTGCAGTTAGTAAGCAGTTTAGCAGGACCCGGTGGCAATAAATGAATAAAACCAAAAGCTTACCTTGACTTGGAAGAGTTCCAGTGTTGGATAGTCATAGCCAGCTAGGTAACACAGCATCCCTCTCTGTTTGAGACAGGTGTTTTAGTAGGCTAAACTAGCTAGCTAGCTGCATTTTCTAGCTAAGTAAGTGGAAGTGAAAAAAAATGAAATATAGCAAGCTCGCTCTCTCTCTCTCTCTCTCTCTCTTGCTTCTCCTTAATTTTTGAAGAAATTAATTTGTTCAAAACGGTTCAACTATTGTCTTTCTCTCTCTTTGAGTCAACTTCTCACCACATTTTATTCACTGTAGTGCTAGCTAGCTGTAGCTTGGGTGGACAACATGTCAGTTCATGCTTCGAGCGCTCTGATGGGTTGGAGGACGTCCTTTGGAAGTTGTCATGATTACTGTGTAAGTCTATGGAAGGGAGTGATAACACAAGCCTCCTAGGTTTTGTATTGAAGTCAATGTAGCCACAGGAGGACAGAAACTAGCTGTACTCTGGCTACACCATTGTGCTACCCTAAAGAGTGCTGTTGAGGCTACTGAAGAACTTCATTGCAAAACAGTATGTTTTAATCAATTATTTGGTGACGTGAATATATTTAGTGTAGTTGAACAGTTTTCTGAAAAGGGAAACACATTTTATTTTATTTAATTGATTGTCCTCTCCGTCCTCCTCTGAGGAGCCTCCACTGTACTCTGTCTTAACGTGTCTGGTCCACAGCCATCTGGATGTGATTTGTTATTGCTGCAATTGAGCTGGCTGCTTTTTCTCAAAAGGCCTGTACAATCTTCCCCAACACACGCTAGAACACACACACACACACACACACACACACACACACACACACACACACACACACACACACACCTTTGTTTTATTACTCAATGTTCTTTCATTAGGACATGTCTTCCAACACAGGAAGTCTTCTGAGGGGACTGCGTCCCAAATGGCACCCTATTCACTATATAGTACACTGCTTCTAACCAGGGCCCATAGGGACTATATCGGAAATATGGTACTATTTGGGACTGAGGCTAAATCTCTTTTCCTTCATTACCCAGAGGCTCCGTGTGAGGTTAAACGTCAATATATCATTATTACCCCTAATAGCTCGCCTCACAACATTTACTAAGCACTTCGTTCCAGTGGCTACGTTTCATATTTCTAATTTCATAATGACATCACAGCTTTCATGACAAACAAATCAGTGGGGTCTAAACATGTTTGGGCTGACTAATGGGAGCAGCAGAAGACTACGAGGACCAGATTTGAGTTGTTATGTGTCACATATAGTGCTGCAGCTTTTGGGGATTGAATAGTATTTGAGCTCCAAGCCTCCAGTCTACGAGATAGACTTCGCTGAACAATCTCCCAGTTAAATTCAATACATATGCAATACCCACGACGGCACAGTCCCTCCATATGCTGCTACCTCTTTCCATAAAGGCTCTCTAACCTAACATTGTCCTGTTGTATTGTAAACCAGCTTTGGGTATTCCAGCATTCCAAAAATGTAAAATATTTGATACCAGGGTTTGCGTTCTAAATTTCAACCTAATCCCTATCTGGTGCACATCTTTGACCAGGGCCCACAAAGAGTAGTGCACTATATACATTAGGAAATATGGTGCCATTTAGAACACAGACCTATAGATATTTATTAGCTTGTCTAGAGCTCACAGGTACAACACCATGCCTCTCTCTGATATCTATGAAGGTAGAGGTTATCTTGTGACTCACAGGTACAACACCATGCCTCTCTCTGATATCTATGAAGGTAGAGGTTATCTTGTGACTCACAGGTACAACACCATGCCTCTCTCTGATCTCTATGGAGGTAGAGGTTATCTTGTGACTCACAGGTACATCACCATGCCTCTCTCTGATCTCTATGGAGGTAGAGGTTATCTTGTGACTCACAGGTACATCACAATGCCTCTCTCTGATCTCTATGGAGGTAGAGGTTATCTGTAGAGGTTATCTTGTGACTCACAGGTACAACACCATGCCTCTCTCTGATCTCTATGGAGGTAGAGGTTATCTTGTGACTCACAGGTACATCACCATGCGTCTCTCTGATCTCTATGGAGGTAGAGGTTATCTTGTGACTCACAGGTACAACACCATGCCTCTCTCTGATCTCTATGGAGGTAGAAGTTATATTGTGACATTGGATAGCTGTCTGAATTGAAGAGGTAACACTGTGAAGGAAAATAGTTTAGATAGTTCTTATTTCGATCTCTTCTTCTTCAACTCTTAGCGAGACATTAATGTTGTTAATTTCTATTTAGCAGAGAAGCTCCATACCTCATACATTCATTCCTCTGAGTCATCGGATCCTGTGGGTTGTTCCTTAGACACCAAACTGAATAAAATGGACAGAAACATGGAAGGAATTTCATCTAAACAGCTTCTTCCCCTGCGCCGTGGCACTTACCAACATGCCAGTTGGTCTGCGATGATCTCCTCATCCAGGGACTATGTTTAATATTCATCCAGGGACTATGTTTAATATCCATCCAGGGACTATGTTTAATATCCATCCAGGGACTATGTTTAATATTCATCCAGGGACTATGTTTAATATTCATCCAGGGACTACGTTTAATATTCATCCAGGGACTATGTTTAATCCAGGGACTATGTTTAATCCAGGGACTATGTTTAATATTCATCCAGGGACTATGTTTAATATCCATCCAGGGACTATGTTTAATATTCATCCAGGGACTATGTTTAATATTCATCCAGGGACTATGTTTAATATTCATCCAGGGACTATGTTTAATATTAATCCAGGGACTATGTTTAATATCCATCCAGAGACTATGTTTAATATTCATCCAGGGACTATGTTTAATATTCATCCAGGGACTATGTTTAATATTCATCCAGGGACTATGTTTAATATCCATCCAGAGACTATGTTTAATATCCATCCAGGGACTATGTTTAATATTCATCCAGGGACTATGTTTAATCCAGGGACTATGTTTAATATTCATCCAGGGACTATGTTTAATATTCATCCAGGGACTATGTTTAATCCAGGGACTATGTTTAATCCAGGGACTATGTTTAATCCAGGGACTATGTTTAATATTCATCCAGGGACTATGTTTAATCCAGGGACTATGTTTAATATTCATCCAGGGACTATGTTTAATATTCATCCAGGGACTATGTTTAATATCTATCCAGTGACTATGTTTAATATTCATCCAGGGACTATGTTTAATATTCATCCAGGGACTATGTTTAATCCAGGGACTATGTTTAATATTCATCCAGGGACTATGTTTAATATTCATCCAGTGACTATGTTTAATCCAGGGACTATGTTTAATATCTATCCAGTGACTATGTTTAATATTCATCCAGGGACTATGTTTAATCCAGGGACTATGTTTAATATTCATCCAGGGACTATGTTTAATCCAAGGACTATGTTTAATATCTATCCAGTGACTATGTTTAATCCAGGGACTATGTTTAATATCTATCCAGTGACTATGTTTAATATTCATCCAGGGACTATGTTTAATATCCATCCAGAGACTATGTTTAATATCCATCCAGGGACTATGTTTAATATCCATCCAGGGACTATGTTTAATATTCATCCAGGGACTATGTTTAATATTCATCCAGGGACTATGTTTAATCCAGGGACTATGTTTAATATTCATCCAGGGACTATGTTTAATATTCATCCAGGGACTATGTTTAATATCCATCCAGGGACTATGTTTAATTTCCATCCAGGGACTATGTTTAATCCAGGGACTATGTTTAATATCCATCCAGGGACTATGTTTAATCCAGGGACTATGTTTAATATCCATCCAGGGACTATGTTTAATATTCATCCAGGGACTATGTTTAATATCCATCCAGGGACTATGTTTAATATCCATCCAGGGACTATGTTTAATATCCATCCAGGGACTATGTTTAAAATTCATCCAGGGACTATGTTTAATATTCATACAGGGACTATGTTCATCCAGGGACTATGTTTAATATTCATCCAGGGACTATGTTTAATATTCATCCAGGGACTATGTGTAATATCCATCCAGGGACTATGTTTAATATTCATCCAGGGACTATGTTTAATATTCATCCAGGGACTATGTTTAATATTCATCCAGGGACTATGTTTAATATCCATCCAGGGACTATGTTTAATATTCATCCAGGGACTATGTTTAATATTCATCCAGGGACTATGTTTAATATTCATCCAGGGACTATGTTTAATATCCATCCAGGGACTATGTTTAATATTCATCCAGGGACTATGTTTAATCCAGGGACTATGTTTAATATTCATCCAGGGACTATGTTTAATCCAGGGACTATGTTTAATATTCATCCAGGGACTATGTTTAATCCAGGGACTATGTTTAATATTCATCCAGGGACTATGTTTAATCCAGGGACTATGTTTAATATTCATCCAGGGACTATGTTTAATATTCATCCAGGGACTATGTTTAATCCAGGGACTATGTTTAACATTCATCCAGGGACTATGTTTAATATTCATCCAGGGACTATGTTTAATATTCATCCAGGGACTATGTTTAATCCAGGGACTATGTTTAATATTCATCCAGGGACTATGCACTTTCATAGAACTGCTCATTGCCCACTTGCACTCTCTGCACATCCTACACCTGCCTTTTGCTCTCTGTCACAGACTGACCCTCACGTACAGCGCATTCAGAAAGTATTCAGACCTCTTGACTTTCTCCACATTTTGTTACGTTGCAGCCTTATTCTAAAATTGATTAAATCGTTTTTTTCCTCTTCAATCGACACACAGTACCCCATAATGACAAAGCAAAAGAAATATAGAAATATTATATTTAAATAAGTGTTCAGACCCTTTACTCTGTACTTTGTTGAAGCACCTTTGGCAGTGATTTCAACCTTCTTGGGTATGACGTTATAAGCTTGACACACCTGCATTTGGGGAGTTTCTCACATTCTTCTCTGCAGATCCTCTTAACCTCTGTCAGGTTAGATGAGGAACGTCGCTGCACAGCTATTTTCAGGTCTTTCCAGAGATGTTTGATTGGGTTCAAGTCCGGGCCATTCAAGGACTTGTCCCAAAGCCACTCTTGCGTTGTCTTGGCTGTGTGCTTAGGGTCGTTGTCCTGTTGGAAGGTGAACCTTTGCCCCAGTCTGAGGTCCTGAGCACTCTGGAGCAGGTTTTCATCAAGGATCTGTTTGTACTTTGCCCCGTTCATCTTTCTCTCCAGGCCAATGAGTTCGATCTTGGTTTTATCAGACCAAAGTATCTTGTTGTGTGCCTTTCCAAATCATGTCCAATCAATTGAATTTACCACAGGTGAACTCCAATCAAGTTGTTGAAACATCTCAAAGATGATCAATGGAAACAGGATGCACCTAAGCTCAATTTCAAGTCTCATAGCAAAGGGTCTGAATACTTATGTAAACCATTTCTATTTTTTATTTTTAATACATTTGCAAACATTTCTAAAAACCTGTTTTCACTTTGTCATTATGGAGTATTGTGTGTTGATTGATGAGGATTTTTTTTAAATGTAATCCATTTTAGAATAAGGCTGTAATGTAACAAAATGTGGAAAGTCAAAGGGTCTGAATACTTTCCGAATGCACCGTATATATTTCCCCTATTGTAAATTGCTTTATTTATACATTTATACATGCAGAATTCATATTGTGGCTTATCGTGTTTATAATGTAGTCTGTAGTTTTTAGCTTGGTGTTTATAGTTGTGTCAATTCTGTGTTTATATATCTTATCTATGTATTGTCTGTCTGTGTATTCTGTTTATTGTGGCAACACCATTTCACCAAGTCAAATTCCTCGACATGCAAATGTATTTGGCGAATAAAGGTGATTCTGATTGTCCAATAAGAAATACTAATTTTCAATTTCCATCATACATCATTTTTTAAAGACATTTTCCTTTGCGTGCCTTAATGAACACAACCCTGGTGTGTTGCAATGATGTTATCATTTGAAACTGACATTGATTCCCGATTCCACTAACCAATGTTCAATTAACATCTCTCCACATTTTCAGGAGGTAAAACATAACATTGTATGAATAACTGTTTATTGTGCGGTGCCCTTGGTCCAGTGTGGCGCTGTCCTTGGTCTAGTGGCTCTGTCCTTGGTCTAGTGGCTCTGTCCTTGGTCTAGTGGCTCTGTCCTTGGTCTAGTGGCTCTGTCCTTGGTCTAGTGGCTCTGTCCTTGGTCTAGTGTGGCTCTGTCCTTGGTCCAGTGGCTCTGTCCTTGGTCTAGTGGCTCTGTCCTTGGTCTAGTGGCTCTGTCCTTGGTCTAGTGTGGCTTTGTCCTTGGTCTAGTGTGGCTCTGTCCTTGGTCTAGTGTGGCTCTGTCCTTGGTCTAGTGTGGCTCTGTCCTTGGTCTAGTGTGGCTCTGTCCTTGGTCTAGTGTGGCTCTGTCCTTGGTCTAGTGGCTCTGTCCTTGATCTAGTGGCTCTGTCCTTGGTCTAGTGGCTCTGTCCTTGGTCCAGTGGCTCTGTCCTTGGTCTAGTGTGGCTCTGTCCTTGGTCTAGTGTGGCTCTGTCCTTGGTCTAGTGTGGCTCTGTCCTTGGTCTAGTGTGGCTCTGTCCTTGGTCTAGTGTGGCTCTGTCCTTGGTCCAGTGGCTCTGTCCTTGGTCCAGTGGCTCTGTCCTTGGTCTAGTGGCTCTGTCCTTGGTCTAGTGGCTCTGTCCTTGGTCTAGTGTGGCTTTGTCCTTGGTCTAGTGTGGCTCTGTCCTTGGTCTAGTGTGGCTCTGTCCTTGGTCTAGTGTGGCTCTGTCCTTGGTCTAGTGTGGCTCTGTCCTTGGTCTAGTGGCTCTGTCCTTGATCTAGTGGCTCTGTCCTTGGTCTAGTGGTTCTGTCCTTGGTCCAGTGGCTCTGTCCTTGGTCTAGTGTGGCTCTGTCCTTGGTCTAGTGTGGCTCTGTCCTTGGTCTAGTGTGGCTCTGTCCTTGGTCTAGTGTGGCTCTGTCCTTGGTCTAGTGTGGCTCTGTCCTTGGTCCAGTGGCTCTGTCCTTGGTCCAGTGTGGCTCCAGACACTTTTATTCAACCCTACAAGTATATTGCATGTTGTCTTCCCTACTGAATAAGCATGTTTCTGTTTTCCATTTCATAAGGGAGATTTGATATTCCGCTCGAACCTACTGTCACGAGAATTTTCAATCCCAATGATAATAACTAGCTTTGACCAATCCCGAGGTTTGTAAGAGGTTTGTAAGACCATGGGTGTAATAATAATTAGGCAAAGACAGCTTATGCAAAAGATTAGTCCATTATACAAAGACATCCATTTTATAGCTGCGCACATACTTCCACACAAACAGTGGGTATCCTACGCACATACTTCCATACAAACAGTAGATGAGTTTTATCCTTCTCCATAGTTCTCACCACTGTGTATCACTACCCAGCCGACAGTTCCAGTCCCCCGAGATTAGGGAAACCTTGAGAAGTATTCCCTATGCTATCATAAGTTCCTCAGAGGCCTAGCCAGGTCGGTCCAAACACAGTTTAAATGTTCTCAGTTTTTTTCTTCGGCACACACATACAAGTTCAAATCCTAAGCTACGCCTTGCTCAGACAGTCTGTGTTTTTCCACCATACAGAGAGACATTGTTTAATCTAATTCTGACTAAAACTACACACATCATCAGATTATAATTTTATGATTCTAATCAATGTCATACAATTATAAGGTTTCAGAGTGGAATTATTTAATCATTATCTTTCAACATATTCATTATTTTATCACCTACCACACCTTAAAACATATTACGACTCTCAAATGAGTATGAAACCAGACAGATATGACACATTACAGATAGTACAGCTGTCATTTCAATTGCTATGGGCTATTGTAATTCTTTAACATGTGACCAAGTAATTTGCATTACACTTTAGTCAGCAAGTGATGTAAATTATGTAAGTAATTCAGAGAGGGTTTGACAGTATGTTAATCACAAGATAACTGGTTGGGTAGTTGAAAATATGAAAGAGGTCATAGAAGGTTAAAGGTTTCAAAGTTGGGACATATGGACAGAGACGTAAGAGAAGGCGAGACACCCCACTCCCAATTTTTTTCTGTTTGTATAACAATCAATGAACTAAGCAGATCCAGTTGCTATTGCATTGGTGTCTATGGGAGAACCACCCCGTTAAGCAGACCGTAACTGTATTATTCTTTTTTCAATGGTAAACAGCCTGAGTGAACTATCTTAATTGATCCACCATCTTTGATATGGATTTATTGACCCATAGAAATAGAATGAGTAGAAAGGACTTGTTAATTTGACAGGTAATGTCATTGAGACACTCAAAATATCCACCAGTTCACCCATTATGACATAATTGACTTGAATGGGGAAGTCTGTTCTATACATTCTCCGTTGTGGGGAGTTTGTGTTATTTTAAGACCATGTGTGTTCCACTGTTGCTTGTGTTATTGTGCAGATTTCCCTGCAGCATCTGTGACGGGGGAATATGGCTCACGTTTAGTAACCACAATTCATTGGAAATGAGCCCAATGGAGACGGTCAGAGTCACTTCTCATAAAGAAAAGTACAGTATTACATATGATAATGTGTGAGTGTATTGTATTACATGTCTCTATGACAGTATTACATATGATAATGTGTGAGTGTATTGTATTACATGTCTCTATGACAGTATTACATATGGTAATGTGTGAGTGTATTGTATTACATGTCCCTATGACAGTATTACATATGATAATGTGTGAGTGTATTGTATTACATGTCTCTATGACAGTATTACATATGATAATGTGTGAGTGTATTGTATTACATGTCTCTAAGACAGTATTACATATGGTAATGTGTGAGTGTATTGTATTACATGTCTCTAAGACAGTATTACATATGGTAATATGTGAGTGTATTGTATTACATGTCTCTAAGACAGTATTACATATGGTAATGTGTGAGTGTATTGTATTACATGTCTCTATAACAGTATTACATATGGTAATATGTGAGTGTATTGTATTACATGTCTCTAAGACAGTATTACATATGGTAATGTGTGAGTGTATTGTATTACATGTCCCTATAACTCTGTATTCCATGTCCCTATAACTCTGTATTCCATGTCCCTATAACTCTGTATTCCATGTCCCTATAACTCTGTATTCCATGTCCCTATAACTATGTATTCCATCTCCCTATAACTCTGTATTCCATGTCCCTATAACTCTGTATTACATGTCTCTATAACAGTATTACATATGGTAATATGTGAGTGTATTGTATTACATGTCTCTATAACAGTATTACATATGGTAATGTGTGAGTGTATTGTATTACATGTCCCTATAACTCTGTATTCCATGTCCCTATAACTCTGTATTCCATGTCCCTATAACTCTGTATTCCATGTCCCTATAACTCTGTATTCCATGTCCCTATAACTCTGTATTCCATGTCCCTATAACTCTGTATTCCATGTCCCTATAACTCTGTATTCCATGTCCCTATAACTCTGTATTCCATGTCCCTAAAACTCTGCAGCTCTGGAAGAGATCATCACGTTATGAACTGAATTCAAGCACATCATAAGAGCTTCTCATATCGTTTTGTATCCCCTTTATGTATGTAATTTCTAGGTTATTGTGATGTGTTGAAGGCATATGCAAATATTTCATATGCTCCAAACGTTTTCCACAGTGTACAGATGTAAGATATAAATCTGATCACCCTGTTGTTGCAGAAAATGTCCTGCACATCAGGAAATTCAAACTTGTTGTGTGTTCAAGGTATAAAAAGGCCTCTAAAATGTGTAATTTCCACTAACATTTCATACTAGATTTGCCCTAACAAAAGTGTATCAACCCCTAAAAAAAATTCCATTAGTTAAAATCCTCACAATAATTCACATTTCCTTTTGCTGCTGGCTTATTTTCCCGCTGTGAGAAAATTGTCAAATCAAGATCCTACATCTGTAAATGGGGAGAAACGCGTAGAAGGATATGCATAGATAGGACTGTGTAAATCCTCACTAGAAATTGGCAGAGGATGTAAAGGAGTAATATTGATAGTGTGTAATCTTGTGTGGCTGGTAGCTGTATAAAAATAGAGAGTGACAACTCCAGTAGGTATAAGTAATAAGGTACACACACACACACACACACACACACTGCTCTCTAAATCATCAGGGTACACTGAGTGGGCTGGCAACAGGGTCTTTGATGTCTCTCTCAAATGATTCACAGCAAGCATGTCGACTGTGACTCCCCTGTCTCCCCTAACCTCAAAATGACTCTCCTGTCTCCCCTAACCTCAAAATGACTCTCCTGTCTCCCCTAACTTCAAAATGACTCTCCTGTCTCCCCTAACCTCAAAATGACTCCCCTGTCT
The DNA here is from genome assembly GCF_013265735.2 of Oncorhynchus mykiss. Lineage (NCBI taxonomy): Eukaryota > Metazoa > Chordata > Actinopteri > Salmoniformes > Salmonidae > Oncorhynchus > Oncorhynchus mykiss. The sequence continues at coordinate 14,453,956 of NC_048585.1, forward strand.
CCCCTAACCTCCAAATGACTCCCCTGTCTCCCCTAACCTCAAAATGACTCCCCTGTCTCCCCTAACCTCAAAATGACTCCCCTGTCTCCCCTAACCTCCAAATGACTCCCCTGTCTCCCCTAACCTCCAAATGACTCCCCTGTCTCCCCTAACCTCCAAATGACTCTTCTGTCTCCCCTAACCTCAAAATGACTCCCCTGTCTCCTCTAACCTCCAAATGACTCCCCTGTCTCCCCTAACCTCCAAATGACCCTCCTGTCTCCCCTAACCTCAAAATGACTACCCTGTCTCCCCTAACCTCCAAATGACTCCCCTGTCTCCCCTAACCTCCAAATGACTCCCACTATTAGGAGTGCTTGGCTACTGGACAAACTACTGAGATGTGAATTAATGAAATGTTTTCCTTTGCACAGTCGTGTCAGAAGGTAAGACAATATATTCATCCCCAGGATTGTGACTAACATTTGAGTGTTCATTATGATTGCATGAAGCCATGAAGTAAGTTCCACCACCATATACAGAGGTAGGATCTTAATTTGAGCCAGTTTGCTACACCCTTCAAAATAATTCTGCAGCAACAGGAAATGTGGATTATAATTCATGTACATTTTTTGTAGTGGTTGATACATTTTTCGTTAGGGCAAATAAAGTCTGACATTTTAAAATGGAAATTACAAACTTCAGAATCCTTTTTAAACCTAGAATACACTACAAGTTTCCATTTCCTGCTGTGCAGGAACAAAAGAGTGACCAAATTAAGATCCTACATCTGTATGTTAACCCAGAAACAAATTGAATTTTAGTTTAATTTTAGTCCAGCCAGATCCAGTCAGGAAACAAGGTAGAAATCTCCTTAATATGCAAAACATTGACTTTATATACACCCATTAACAGCTAGGGTCTTGGGTTTTTCCTCATCATGTGACCTGATCAGGAAATAGTCCCAGTCAGGTCATTCAGGCAGGTTAGGTTCCCTTAACATGGGACACCAACTCTACTGTAACTGTATGACAACAGAAAATCATGACAGACGGTGTGTGTGTGTGTGTGTGTGTGTGTGTGTGTGTCTGTCTGTCTGTCTGTCTGTCTGTCTGTCTGTCTGTCTGTCTGTCTGTCTGTCTGTCTGTCTGTCTGTCTGTCTGTCTGTCTGTCTGTCTGTCTGTCTGTCTGTCTGTCTGTCTGTGTTCGTTTGTGAGTGTGTGTTCGTCCGTTCGTCCGTCAGCATGTGAGTGTGTGTTCATCCGTTCGACCATCAGCGTGTGTGTGTTCGTCCGTTCATCCGTCAGTGTGTTTGTGTGGATCAGAATGTCTTGTGTCTCCTCCATGTGTTTCATCCAGGTCAGAGTCCTCCTGTCAGTGGTCCTGTCCTGTGTGCCAGGGACATACGATGGACCTCAGTGTGAGGAGTAGTAGCACACTGTTTGAGGGAGCCCAGAGAACATGAGGCTGGAGGGCAGGGGACTGCTGCCTCCGCCTGTCGGGGGTGGCCTACTACTCAGGCATGAGCGGTTTTCACCCTGTGTAGCTCAGTTGGTATAGCATGGTGCTTGCAATGACAGGGTTTTAGGGTTCGTTTACCACAGGGAACAGTATGAAAATGAATGCACTCACTACTGTAAGTTGCTAAGAATAAGAGCTAAATTACCCAAATATAAAATGTGACCACAAACGTTTTGTGGTAAAAAGGTTGGTAAAGAGAGGGGCAATATAGGATATTAATCTTGTGGAATTCTAGTCTAATATACTGAACAAATGTAAAGAGTTGGTCCCATGTTTCATGAGCTGAAATAAAAGATCCCAGAAATGTTACATACTCACAAAAACAGATTTTTCTCAAATTGTGTGCACAAATTTGTTTACATCCTTGTTAGTGAGTTTCTTCTTTGCCAAGATAATCCAACCAGCTGACAGGTGTGGCATATCAAGAAGCTGATTAAACAGAATGATCATTACACAGGTGCACATTATGCTGGGAACAAGGAAAGCCACTCAAATGTGCAGTTTTGTCTCACAACACAATGTTACAGATGTCTCAACTTTTGAGGGAGCGTGCAATTGGAATGCTGACTACAGGAATATCCACCAGAGCTGTTGCCAGATAATTGAATGTTCACTTCTCTACCATAAGCCACTTCCAACATCATTTTAGAGAATTTGGCAGTACGTCCAACCGGCATCACAAACACAAACCTTGTGTAACCACACCAGCCAAGGACCTCCACATCCGGCTCCTTCACCTGCAGGATCCTTTGACACCAGCCACCCGGGCAGCTGATGAAACTGAGGACTATTTCTGTCTGTAAAAGCCCTTTGTGGAGAAAAACTCATTCTGATTGGCTGGGTCTGGCTCCCCAGTGGGTGGGCCTGGCTCCCAAGTAGGTGGGCCTAATTAATTTATTTCAATTGACAGATTTCCTTATATGAATTGTTGTAACTCTGTGAAATTGTTGCATGTTGTGTTTATATTTTTGTTCAGTATATATTGAAATGTATCAATCTTTCTTATGCAGTTGTATGACGTGACCTGCCATTTGTCATCAGCTGTTCTGTTTGACACTGATTAATGGATGTTTGCACCACTAACTAAGGGTCTGGCATTGATGCTGACCAATGTCTATGTGTGAGGACCAGAAGAAGAAACATGTCTATGTGTGAGGACCAGAAGAAGAACAATGTCTATGTGTGAGGACCAGAAGAAGAACAATGTCTATGTGAGGACCAGAAGAAGAACAATGTCTGTGTGAGGACCAGAAGAAGAACAATGTCTGTGTGTGATGACCAGAAGAAGAACAATGTCTGTGTGTGAGGACCAGAAGAAGAACAATGTCTGTGTGTGAGGACCAGAAGAAGAACAATGTCTATGTGAGGACCAGAAGAAGAACAATGTCTATGTGAGGACCAGAAGAAGAACAATGTCTATGTGAGGACCAGAAGAAGAACAATGTCTGTGTGAGGACCAGAAGAAGAACAATGTCTGTGTGAGGACCAGAAGAAGAACAATGTCTGTGTGAGGACCAGAAGAAGAACAGTGTCTGTGTGAGGACCAGAAGAAGAACAATGTCTGTGTGTGAGGACCAGAAGAAGAACAATGTCTATGTGTGAGGACCAGAAGAAGAACAATGTCTGTGTGAGGACCAGAAGAAGAACAATGTCTATGTGTGAGGACCAGAAGAAGAACAATGTCTGTGTGTGAGGACCAGAAGAAGAACAATGTCTGTGTGAGGACCAGAAGAAGAACAATGTCTGTGTGAGGACCAGAAGAAGAACAATGTCTGTGTGTGAGGACCAGAAGAAGAACAATGTCTGTGTGAGGACCAGAAGAAGAACAATGGTTATGTGTGAGGACCAGAAGAAGAACAATGTCTATGTGTGAGGACCAGAAGAAGAACAATGTCTGTGTGAGGACCAGAAGAAGAACAGTGTCTGTGTGAGGACCAGAAGAAGAACAATGTCTGTGTGTGAGGACCAGAAGAAGAACAATGTCTATGTGTGAGGACCAGAAGAAGAACAATGTCTGTGTGAGGACCAGAAGAAGAACAATGTCTATGTGTGAGGACCAGAAGAAGAACAATGTCTGTGTGTGAGGACCAGAAGAAGAACAATGTCTGTGTGAGGACCAGAAGAAGAACAATGTCTGTGTGAGGACCAGAAGAAGAACAATGTCTGTGTGAGGACCAGAAGAAGAACAATGTCTGTGTGAGGACCAGAAGAAGAACAATGTCTGTGTGTGAGGACCAGAAGAAGAACAATGTCTGTGTGAGGACCAGAAGAAGAACAATGTCTGTGTGAGGACCAGAAGAAGAACAATGTCTGTGTGAGGACCAGAAGAAGAACAATGTCTGTGTGAGGACCAGAAGAAGAACAATGTCTGTGTGAGGACCAGAAGAAGAACAATGTCTGTGTGAGGACCAGAAGAAGAACAATGTCTGTGTGAGGACCAGAAGAAGAACAGTGTCTGTGTGAGGACCAGAAGAAGAACAATGTCTGTGTGAGGACCAGAAGAAGAACAATGTCTGTGTGAGGACCAGAAGAAGAACAATGTCTATGTGAGGACCAGAAGAAGAACAATGTCTATGTGAGAACCAGAAGAAGAACAATGTCTATGTGAGATGACCAGAAGAAGAACAATGTCTATGTGAGAGGACCAGAAGAAGAACAATGTCTATGTGTGAGGACCAGAAGAAGAACAATGTCTGTGTGAGGACCAGAAGAAGAACAATGTCTGTGTGTGAGGACCAGAAGAAGAACAATGTCTGTGTGAGGACCAGAAGAAGAACAATGTCTGTGTGTGAGGACCAGAAGAAGAACAATGTCTATGTGTGAGGACCAGAAGAAGAACAATGTCTGTGTGAGGACCAGAAGAAGAACAATGTCTATGTGTGAGGACCAGAAGAAGAACAATGTCTGTGTGTGAGGACCAGAAGAAGAACAATGTCTGTGTGAGGACCAGAAGAAGAACAATGTCTGTGTGAGGACCAGAAGAAGAACAATGTCTGTGTGAGGACCAGAAGAAGAACAATGTCTGTGTGAGGACCAGAAGAAGAACAATGTCTGTGTGTGAGGACCAGAAGAAGAACAATGTCTGTGTGAGGACCAGAAGAAGAACAATGTCTGTGTGAGGACCAGAAGAAGAACAGTGTCTGTGTGAGGACCAGAAGAAGAACAATGTCTGTGTGAGGACCAGAAGAAGAACAATGTCTGTGTGAGGACCAGAAGAAGAACAATGTCTGTGTGAGGACCAGAAGAAGAACAATGTCTGTGTGTGAGGACCAGAAGAAGAACAATGTCTATGTGTGAGGACCAGAAGAAGAACAATGTCTGTGTGAGGACCAGAAGAAGAACAATGTCTATGTGTGAGGACCAGAAGAAGAACAATGTCTGTGTGAGGACCAGAAGAAGAACAATGTCTATGTGTGAGGACCAGAAGAAGAACAATGTCTGTGTGAGGACCAGAAGAAGAACAATGTCTGTGTGAGGACCAGAAGAAGAACAATGTCTGTGTGAGGACCAGAAGAAGAACAATGTCTATGTGAGGACCAGAAGAAGAACAATGTCTATGTGAGAACCAGAAGAAGAACAATGTCTATGTGAGATGACCAGAAGAAGAACAATGTCTATGTGAGAGGACCAGAAGAAGAACAGTGTCTGTGTGAGGACCAGAAGAAGAACAATGTCTGTGTGTGAGGACCAGAAGAAGAACAATGTCTATGTGTGAGGACCAGAAGAAGAACAATGTCTGTGTGAGGACCAGAAGAAGAACAATGTCTATGTGTGAGGACCAGAAGAAGAACAATGTCTGTGTGTGAGGACCAGAAGAAGAACAATGTCTGTGTGAGGACCAGAAGAAGAACAATGTCTGTGTGAGGACCAGAAGAAGAACAATGTCTGTGTGAGGACCAGAAGAAGAACAATGTCTGTGTGAGGACCAGAAGAAGAACAATGTCTGTGTGTGAGGACCAGAAGAAGAACAATGTCTGTGTGAGGACCAGAAGAAGAACAATGTCTGTGTGAGGACCAGAAGAAGAACAATGTCTGTGTTAGGACCAGAAGAAGAACAATGTCTGTGTGAGGACCAGAAGAAGAACAATGTCTGTGTGAGGACCAGAAGAAGAACAATGTCTGTGTGAGGACCAGAAGAAGAACAATGTCTGTGTGAGGACCAGAAGAAGAACAGTGTCTGTGTGAGGACCAGAAGAAGAACAATGTCTGTGTGAGGACCAGAAGAAGAACAATGTCTGTGTGAGGACCAGAAGAAGAACAATGTCTATGTGAGGACCAGAAGAAGAACAATGTCTATGTGAGAACCAGAAGAAGAACAATGTCTATGTGAGATGACCAGAAGAAGAACAATGTCTATGTGAGAGGACCAGAAGAAGAACAATGTCTATGTGTGAGGACCAGAAGAAGAACAATGTCTGTGTGAGGACCAGAAGAAGAACAATGTCTGTGTGTGAGGACCAGAAGAAGAACAATGTCTGTGTGAGGACCAGAAGAAGAACAATGTCTGTGTGTGAGGACCAGAAGAAGAACAATGTCTATGTGTGAGGACCAGAAGAAGAACAATGTCTGTGTGAGGACCAGAAGAAGAACAATGTCTATGTGTGAGGACCAGAAGAAGAACAATGTCTGTGTGAGGACCAGAAGAAGAACAATGTCTGTGTGAGGACCAGAAGAAGAACAATGTCTGTGTGAGGACCAGAAGAAGAACAATGTCTGTGTGAGGACCAGAAGAAGAACAATGTCTGTGTGTGAGGACCAGAAGAAGAACAATGTCTGTGTGAGGACCAGAAGAAGAACAATGTCTGTGTGAGGACCAGAAGAAGAACAGTGTCTGTGTGAGGACCAGAAGAAGAACAATGTCTGTGTGAGGACCAGAAGAAGAACAATGTCTGTGTGAGGACCAGAAGAAGAACAATGTCTGTGTGAGGACCAGAAGAAGAACAATGTCTGTGTGTGAGGACCAGAAGAAGAACAATGTCTATGTGTGAGGACCAGAAGAAGAACAATGTCTGTGTGAGGACCAGAAGAAGAACAATGTCTATGTGTGAGGACCAGAAGAAGAACAATGTCTGTGTGAGGACCAGAAGAAGAACAATGTCTATGTGTGAGGACCAGAAGAAGAACAATGTCTGTGTGAGGACCAGAAGAAGAACAATGTCTGTGTGAGGACCAGAAGAAGAACAATGTCTGTGTGAGGACCAGAAGAAGAACAATGTCTATGTGAGGACCAGAAGAAGAACAATGTCTATGTGAGAACCAGAAGAAGAACAATGTCTATGTGAGATGACCAGAAGAAGAACAATGTCTATGTGAGAGGACCAGAAGAAGAACAATGTCTATGTGTGAGGACCAGAAGAAGAACAATGTCTGTGTGAGGACCAGAAGAAGAACAATGTCTGTGTGAGGACCAGAAGAAGAACAATGTCTGTGTGAGGACCAGAAGAAGAACAATGTCTGTGTGAGGACCAGAAGAAGAACAATGTCTGTGTGAGGACCAGAAGAAGAACAATGTCTATGTGTGAGGACCAGAAGAAAAACAATGTCTATGTGTGAGGACCAGAAGAAGAACAATGTCTGTGTGAGGACCAGAAGAAGAACAATGTCTGTGTGAGGACCAGAAGAAGAACAATGTCTATGTGTGAGGACCAGAAGAAGAACAATGTCTGTGTGAGGACCAGAAGAAGAACAATGTCTGTGTGAGGACCAGAAGAAGAACAATGTCTGTGTGAGGACCAGAAGAAGAACAATGTCTGTGTGAGGACCAGAAGAAGAACAGTGTCTATGTGTGAGGACCAGAAGAAGAACAAAGCAGAAATGGAAAGCAGGAGGACTGTAGAAAACTGAGATGAGATAATCATGTTAAAAACTGACTGTAGAAAACTGAGGTGAGATAAACCATGTTAAAAACTGACTTCATGAGGGACTTTCCAGTTAATTGAGGGCCCTGCGGTTCTGTTATTCCCTCTAATATGATAATTGAAATCCAACATTGTTGAATTACAGTAGCTAAACATGTAGGCCTAATTACAGTTTGACAATATTCCACCTGTTCTTTTCAGTGACATTGGTCCTATGTCGCATGGCTGTTAGCCAACAGTTGTTTTATGTTATTAACATCGATCAGGGAGTCTTAATGTGAGGTGTGTGTGTGTGTGTGTGTGTGTGTGTGTTTGCTCGTGTGAACCCCCTCCAAACCATTTCACCACAACAAAGTGCTGAACGGATAAATGCCTTATTTCACACCATCACAAGTCAGGGCCAATTATGGAAGTTGGTTTCCATGCCGACGGGGAGTCAGTCACTGCTATAAGAAGCTGCCAGTGTATTGCTTTTACATAATTCCAGTCACTTTGGATTTTCCAGTCAGATCCTCAGGACCAAGGCCCTGCATTATTGAAGGCTTACAACTGGGCAAAAACTGCTTGAATCAACAATGTTTCAAAGTTAATTCAACAAAATAAATGAAATGCGATGAAGTTGAAATAACTGATTGGATTTGTAAAAAGTCATCGACCTAAGGTAGATGTATCTTTTTTCACCCAACTTTTAACCGAAATCCAATGACATGGTGACATTGTTTTTTGATTTCACGTTCAAATCACATTAGTTAAGAACTCAACCAAATGTAAATAAAAACTAAAAGTTGAACTGACATCTGTGCCCAGTGGGTTTTTAAGACTTTTTGAATGTTAGATATGAAAATACCAATGGATTTGACGTTACACCATAGGCACCCAACTGGCACCCAACATAGTCCATTACTTTTGACCAGTGCCCTAGGAGTCATTGGGATGTAACCCAAATATAGGGCCATTTTGGTAATAATCTTGACACGTCCCTCAAAATGTATTACACACATGTATACACTGAGTATACAAAACATTAAGAACACCTGCTCTTTCCATTACATAGACCAGGTGAATTCAGGTGAAAGCTATGATCCCTTATTGATGTCACTTATTAAATCCACTTCGATCAGTGTAGATGAAGGGGAGGAGACTATGAAAAGCCAACTGACATTTACTCCTGAGGTGCTGACTTGCTGCACCCTCGACAACTACTGTGACTATTATTATTTGACCATGCTGGTCATTTATGAACATTTGAACATCTTGGCCATGTTCTGTTATAATCTCCACCCGGCACAGCCAGAAGAGGACTGGACACCCCTCATAACCTGGTTCCTGTCTAGGTTTCTTCCTAGGTTTTGGCCTTTCTAGAGAGTTTTTCCTAGCCACCGTGCTTCTACACCTGCATTGCTTGCTGTTTGGGGTTTTAGGCTGGGTTTCTGTACAGCACTTTGAGACATCAGCTGATGTAAGAAGGGCTATATAAATACATTTGATTTGATTTGAGGAGACAGGTTAAAGAAGGATTTTTAAGCCTTGAGACATGGATTGTATGTTTGTGCCATTCAGAGAGTGAATGGGCAAGACAAAGGAGCCAGGCGCACCGGTTTGTGTCAAGAACTGCAGCGCTGCTGGATTTTTCAAAATCAACAGTTTCCCGTGTTTATCAAGAACATTCCATCACCCAAAGGACATCCAGCCAACTGCACACAACTGTAGGAAGCATTGGAGTCAACATGGGCCAGCATCCCTGTGGAACGCTTTCGACACCTTGTAGAGTCCATGCCCCGACGAACTGAAGTAGTTTTGAGGGCAAAGGGGGGAGGGGTGCAACTCAATATTAGGAAGGTGTTCTTAGTGTTTGCTATACTCAGCGTATCATTCAAATATCTAGTTGGGGTGTACAGTACTGCACATCATCCCAATACTTAACATACGATTCTCCTTGTCGTATTTGATTCTCCTTGTCGTAATTGATTCTCCTTGTCGTAATTGATTCTCCTTGTCGTAATTGATTCTCCTTGTCGTAATTGATTCTCCTTGTCGTAATTGATTTGATTGATCAGATATGTGCATTTCATCAGCATAGTAAATAAACCGTTGTCATGGTCCGGAAAACAAGAAAACAAGTCCTAACCATGTCTTCTCAATCCATATTGAACATACAGGAGCACAATATTTATCCTAGTCAGATGGTAACCGTCTCTCGTGAGCTTCTCTTGGATTCAAGAAAACTGTAGCCAATTTTTTTCCCTCAAGTTTATTTTTACTCAACCAGGTACAGTTGACTTGGACCGGAAACAAGTACTGTAACTCTGTCAATGCATATGAGCATAATATTGATCAAATTCTGTCGTTCCCTCAAATTCCCTCATGGATCGTCGGGTCAAAACATGGCTGTCCAACAGGCTTGTTGTCTACTGGCTAGATAAGAAGCATTGTTCTACAGCAGCCCCAAGTTGTGTTATATTGCAGTGTCTATTCATTTACCCTGAATACTTTCATATCCACTGGGCGTTAAACACAGAGGTACTCAAGCCATCGGTGAAGTGTACAGTAACAAGAATTGTCAGACGAAACGCTTGATAAAAGCACTCAAGCAGTTAGGCTTCCATTATGAGACGTATTTTATTTGACTTCCAAAACAATCAACGATAGAAGTCTTTGCGTAGCCTCGTTCAGAAAACAGTTACGTTGCTTCTTGCACACGTCGTTTATGTTTCACAACTACATAATTATTCATGTCTTTCCCTTTACATTTCTATTTGTTCTCCTAAAAATGGTATGACTTTACGAGCAAAACAAGGATACATGGATGTGTTTCTTTCTAAAGTGAACTTCAGCAGACCTTTAAACAGTGTTTAAATAAATAACACAAACAACCATTTCCTTTCCACGCAGCGACTGTCCATCTGCTTCCTAATAATCCGTTTCCCATTAGTGCTGTTTGAAAACCCATCAAGGAGAGTTGTGGGATGTGTCCCAATTAGCTCTCCTTCCACATACTGTGAGTGTACACTTGTTTACACAAGTAAATGACTAGTAGGCCTAAAAGAAATATGGTGGACACTCCCACTAGACCTTGCCTCCACCAATCCACTGCCCTTATATTTGTGGGAACAGTGTACTTCAGGAGAAAGGATATGTTATTTGGACGCAGTCCTGGCGTTTACAAAGGGAGAGAGGGCTTCAAGACGGTCCTCCTTCTCTAGCAGCAGGTGTTTTTCACCACCATAATTACAGATATATACTAATGTCATCACAGCTTGCTCTGTAAAATGGTTGGACGTTAGAAGCTGTTCTGGATAGTAATAATTTTGTGGTCATTATGTCAATGCTGTTGTAATTTAATTGTACAGTAACATCCCAGGTCTTGGTAACTGCCAGGCTATTTTCAGTGGGCTGTATTGACACACAACAAGGGTTTACAAGGCATCAGTCATCCAAGTGGCATGACACAGTGCATATTAAAAGGAATGATAGACTTGATTTCCTTTTTTATATCTTATCACCCACAAAGGTGGAAGCATAAATACATTATTTAGCAGACATACAAAATAACATTTCTAACAGTTACTGTACAATGAGGTGTTATAGTATTTTTGTTTTCGAGTGGGTGTTTTTTCTCACATTTTGCTGAATACACATGATTTCATTATTGAATGGAGCCAAATATCCCAAAGCTTCACTCCTGCCACAGACGGCTTTTAATTAACACGCCCCTGGATATACTTTTACCTTCCAGTGGTGAGGGAAATCCCCCGCTTCTTAATGTCATGCATTATCTCCACTTCATCTTCACATGTGTGAAAACAGCCTGTTCTACTCAACACAACAGAGACGAAAATGTCCTAAAACAAAAGTACAGGAAATGGAGTATATAATCTGTCCCATTGTTTCAGGTATTTAGACCATCCTATTGGAAGCAAAACATTATCACGGCGCTGTAGTGTCTCAAGCAATAGTCTGAGTACATGGCAGGAGGAACAGTCATGTATGACACCCATCATTACTAGTTTTATAATATCTTATGCCAGAACTATTTAAAACCCTTTATGACAGTTTATAGCAAAGATTACAGTGTGTTATATCCACTACAGTGCAAAAGTTTGGTGTCACTTAGAAATGTCCTTGTTTTTTAAAGAAAAGCAAATGTTTTGTCATTTAAATAACATCAAATTGATAAGAAATATAGTGAGACATTGTTAATGTTGTAAATGACTATTGTAGCTGGAAACGGCTGACATTTTATGGAATATCTACACAGGCTTACAGCGGCCTGTTATCAGCAACCACATCACTCCTGTGTTCCAATGGCACGTTGTGTTAGCTAATCCAAGTTTATAATTTTAAAAGGCTAATTGATCATTGGAAAACCCTTTTGCAATTATGTTAGCATAGCTGAAAACTGTTGTTCTGATTGAAGAAGCTGGCCTTCTTTAGACTAGTTGAGGATCTGGAGCATCAGCATTTGTGGGTTCGATTACAGGCTCAAAATGGCTAGAAACAAAACACTTTCTCCTGAAACTCGTCAGTCTTTTCTTGTTCTGAGAAATGAAGGCTATTCATTGCGGGAAATTGCAAAGAAACTTAAGATCTCATACAACGCTGTGTACTACTCCCTTCACAGAACAGCACAAACTGGCCCTAACCAGAATAGACAGAGGAGTGGGAGGCCCCGGTGCACAACTGAGCAAGAAGACAAGTACATTAGAGTGTCTAGTTTGAGAAACAGACGCCTCACAAGTCCTAAACTGGCAGCTTCATTAAATAGTACCCGCAAAACACCAGTCTCAATGTCAACAGTGAAGAGGCGACTCCGGGATGCTGGCCTCAAATTTTAATGGACAAAAAATGTGCTTTTCTTTCAAAAACAAGGACATTTCTAAGTGACCCCAAACTTTTGAACATTAGTCTAGCTGTTATAAAGGTTTTATGAACGCAGTCGGACATACAGTAAAGTGTTACCACCATATTCCTGATGAGATCTGTTTTCTTAGATGGCCCTTGCCCTCATTCAATAGTCAGTAATCTTATAAAATGGCATCATTTTACAGTCCTCCCCATGTTATTCTTCCTTGGCTCCTCTCCAGAATATTACCTCAAAAACGGTGCTAGAGAAGCTGTGTTCATTTTCCCACTATTAGTAATGGGCACAGTGAACTGTCATGGCACCCTCAATTACAGGGATGTAGGCTGACAAAGAGCATAGCATGCGCTCTGGTAGAACAGGGAAGAGACACAATAAACCATTGACTGATATCAGCCCTCCAACCCTGAACGATGCACAGAGGTCTAAAGATTAAAAGGTGCACAAAGTAACACAGTTCAAAAGTAAAAGCGTAACTAAGATCTTGAAACAGTAGGACTGTGTCTAAAATTCTGATGTCATTTTCTCTGGCTGTGCTTGTCTGTTAAGAGTAAAAAACAGACGCATACATGCATGTGTGATGTTCTACTCTTATTCTGGTGTGGAATGTACAGCAATGACATCATAGAAACAATAACAACAGAACAAAAACCCATCTGTAGCTATGTAGACTTGGCAACAACATGGCAACAGCACATAGAATAAAATATATTTGACATATGGAAATACTTCGGTCACACTTTATTTGGATAGTCCCATATAGATGATCTACAGATGGTCATACTATCAACAAACTGTTGATAAGCAACTGTTTGTTCAGGTTACAGTTAGGGTTATGGTTAGAATAAGGCTTAGGATAAGGGTTAGGTTTATGGTTAGTAGATAGTTGAAATGTAATTTACTTGGGACTATCCAAATAGTGTTACCAATACTTTGTTTAATTCAACTTTGAATTTGAAAGGATTCCAAGATGGCGTAGCAGTCAGACGTCTTTGTCCTCGTCTTGTAGAGTCCCATGTATATATATCTGTTAAAAATATTTTTCTAAACCTCAACTTCAAAATACTCTCCTGCAACCCGCCTCACCCAATGTGGTGTGGACCTGCTTTTTCGAAAGTATTTTTCTTTACTTCTGAATCGGAACCCCCAACAGAAGCAGCCAGCTAACTAGCTACTAGCTAGTAGTCAGCTAACCACTGCTAGCGGTCATCAGCTAACCTTTAGCTCGGAAAACTCTCGCCAGTATGCACAACGCGATTCAAACCAGAGCATACCGGACCTATTTTCTCTCCATATCCCCGGATTCCTATCGCAAGCTCTGAACCTTTTCACCTGGATCATCCCAGCTAGCTAGCTGCTATCCTAGTGGCTACTCCTGGCTAATGTCTCTGTCCCGAAAGTAAGCACCAATTAGCCTGGAGCTAGACCATGCTAGGCCTATCTCCTGGCTAGCTGAAGAGGTCTATCAGCTACTCCGGGGCTACAATACCTATTTTGCCAATTAGCCGGGACCCCTTTTGCTGCTGGTACGGAGCTCCTTCACGACCAGACAACCAACGTAATCTGCCCAAGGGGGTTATTCAACTGGCTCCTATGTCGCAACGTCCCCTGAATGCCCATCTGCTAGCCTGCTAGCCTGCTAGCCACGGCCCGCTAGCTGTCTAGAGCATATCGGACTGTTAGCTGAATAGGTCCTTTCGGCCAATTTCTTTTGCCACTATACATATTTTGACAATTGGCCGGGACCCCTTTTACTACACAAAGCCCTGCTTATCCATCACGACTGGACTACCGACCTAATCTGCCACAGATTATGCAGTTGCATCATTGAGAGCATCTTGACTGGCTGCATCACCACCTGGTATGGCAACTTCTTGGTATCTGACCGTAAGTAGCGTAGAAGCTATTCAGGGTCCTGTTGGTTCCAGACTTGGTGCATCGGTCCCACATACCTATATATACGAATCTAACGTTGTATGTCAGTTTTTATTGTATTTCACTGCATTTCAATGAAGCTGTACTCAATAGTTGTCAGGGCTTATGTATGCTTTGGTACATCCTTCACCAAGGATTTGGCTTCCGTTGAATTCCAAAGCAAATCTCTCTATTTTTCCTATCAACAGTCGGTGTGAATTGATCTGTCACTTGTTTCTTCCTCGAACCATGTGTTTGTCATTGAAGCATGACAAACACCCTCACGTCGTTTACATTTTGCCATAGCAACCATGAGTATGTCCTCTTGTTGTCCTATAGGTGATGCTGGAGTGGCATGGAGCTGTGACACGCATGCCACCTCATGACTGAGCAGAGAATACAACTGAGATACTTCACAATTAGTGTCATGAATTATCCATATTTTTTCCATCTCCTTATTCACTAGGTATCAATGTCATCTAATTTCAACACTCATTACAACCACAAACGAATGAATGAGCATGGTAAAGTCAAAACCTCTCCATCAAAGTTGGCAACTCCACAGTGTCCTCCTCCCAGAGGGCAATGAACCTGGGGTGACCCTGGACAACTCCCTGTTGTTTTCTGCAAAATATCAAAGCAGTGACTCGCTCCTGCAGGTTCATGGTCTGCAACATCCGTAGAGTACAACCCTACCTCATACAAGGAGCGGCGAAGGTCCTCATCAAGGCACTTACATTTGAAGTCAGAAGTATACATACACTTACGTTGGCGTCATTAAGGTGTACCGGTGGATGTAATTCAATGCCTACCTTCAAACTCAGTGCCACTTTGCTTGATATCATGGAAAATCAAAAGAAATCAGACACGACCTACAACAAATTGTAGACCTCCACAAGTCTGGTTCATCCTTGGGAGCAATTTCCAAAGGCCTGAGGGTACCACAGTCATCTGTACAAACAGTGTAAGCAAGTATAAACACCATGGGACCACGCAGCTGTCATTCCGCTCAGGAAGGAGACACGTTCTGTATCCACAGTAAAAATGAGTCCTATATCGACATAACCTGAAAGGCCACTCAGCAAGGAAGAAGCCACTGCTCCAAAACTGCCATTAAAAAGCCAGACTACAGTTTGCACATGCGGACAAAGATCGTACCTTTTGGAGAAATGTCTGATGAAACAAAAATAGAACTGTTTGGCCAAATGACCATTGTTATCTTTGGAGGAAAAAGGGGGAGGCTTGCAAGCCGAAGAACATCATCCCAACTGTGAACCATGGGGGTGGCAGCATCATGTTGTGGGGGTGCTTTGCTGTGGGAGGGACTGGTGCACTTCACACAATAGATGGCATCATGAGAAAGGAAAATTATGCGGATATATTGAACTAACATCTCAAGACATCAGTCAGGAAGTTAAAGCTTGGGTCAAATGGGTCTTCCAAATGGACAATGACCCCAAGCATACTTCCAAAGTTGTGGCGAAATGGCTTAAGGACAACAAAGTCAAGGTATTGGAGTGGTCATCACAAAGCCCCGACCTCAACCCTATAAAAAATGTGTGGGCAGAACTGAAAAAGCGTGTGCGAGCAAGGAGGCCTACAAACCTGACTCAGTTACACCAGTTCTGTCAGGAGGAATGGGCCAAAATTCACCCAGCTTATTGTTGGAAGCTTGTGGAAGGCTAGCAGAAACATTTGACCCAAGATAAACCATTTAAAGACAATGCTACCAAATACTAACTGAGTGTTTGTAAACTTCTGACCCACTGGGAATGTGATGAAATAAATAAAAGCTGAAATAAATAATTCTCTCTACTATTATTGACATTTCACATTCTTAAAATAAAGTGGTGATCCTAACTGACCGTAAGACATGGAATTTTTCCTAGGATTAAATGTCAGGAATTGTGAAAAACTGAGTTTAAATCTATTTGGTTTAGGTGTATGTAAACTTCCGACTTCAACTGTATCTTCTGTTTAGACTACTGCAACTCTCTGTAGGCTGGGCTCCCCACTTGTGCTATCAAATTATCCAGAATGCTGCTGCCCGTCCGGTGTTCAACCTTCCTAAGTTCTCCCATGTCACCCCGCTCCTCCGCACAGTCCACTTAGCTTCCTGTCGAAGCTCACATCATCTCCAAGACCCTGGTGCTTGCCTACGGAGCAACAAGGGGAACTGCACCTCCTTACCTTCAGGCTATGCTCAAACCCTACATCCCAACCAGAGCACTTTGTTCCACCACCTCCTGTCTCTTGGCCCTCCCACCCAATGGTGAAACAAGCTACCCCCAGCGGAGTCTCTGCCCATTTTTCTAAAATGTCTGAAACACTGCCTCTATCTTAAATAACTTTCACGGCGCCCCCGACGTAAATACTTTGTTCAGGGAAAATGGACATGCTATAACTGTGATGCACTGTTGTCTCACCTAGCTATTTTAAGATGAATGCACTAATTATAAATAGCTGTAAATGTAATTGTTCCTTCAATTACTGTGTCTCTCTGTTGGCTTAGTATTTTTCCACTTGTTTCCACAATCCTCATTCAAATTTAGTGTAGGCCTAAGGACACACTGCTTTCAGCCTGATTACAATATTGCCAAATGGGAATATATGTCCCCTATAATTTGGGATAGGACCTCATGAAAGATGCCAATATGCTTCAGAGCCTCGGAAACCTGTGATGTCAGTATTGAGAGACCCATGGGCAAAAACTAATGTATATCTGGGTAGGACTGATAAGAAAATCCAGGAAACCCCATGCAAGCGAAGCCAACCTTAAAATAGCAGGCTATTTAAAGAAAATGGGGCCAGACTGGGATTTATCTTTCTAAAAACTAGCAAGGAATCGTTTAAACATGGTTCATGTGATGTGATTAAGTGTTCTCACTCCTGTTGGCCATCTTCCCTGACTTACTCCTGTTGGCCATCTTCCCTGACTTATTCCTGTTGGCCATCTTCCCTGACTTATTCCTGTTGGCCATCTTCCCTGACTTATTCCTGTTGGCCATCTTCCCTGACTTACTCCTGTTGGCCATCTTCCCTGACTTATTCCTGTTGGCCATCTTCCCTGACTTATTCCTGTTGGCCATCTTCCCTGACTTATTCCTGTTGGCCATCTTCCCTGACTTATTCCTGTTGGCCATCTTCCCTGACTTATTCCTGTTGGCCATCTTCCCTGACTTATTCCTGTTGGCCATCTTCCCTGACTTATTCCTGTTGGCCATCTTCCCTGACATATTCCTGTTGGCCATCTTCCCCGTAATTATTTTATCAGGACCCTAGACTGCCCATACTTAAGCATAAGGTTTATCAGGACCCTAGACATTCCCATACTTAAGCATAGGGTTTATCAGGGTTGCAAAATTCCAGTAACTTTCCCAAAATTCCCAGATTTTCCAAAAACTCCCCTTTGACTTTTAGAATTAAAAATATTTAAATATATTACACATATGTTATTTATTAAGCAAAGCAATACCATAACATTTTACATGGTCCATATTGGTCAATGGCAGACATGCATAAAGATGACAGCATCTATGCACTCAACACAAATGCCTTGTTTGCTAAATTCGCTGTATTACAGACTACAGACTCTGTCATGGCCATGGGAAGATGTTTTGGGGTGCTGCAATTTTCTATCGAAATTGCAGCATCCTCAGCACCACTACTTCCCGTGGCTATGCTCTCTGTTACCCTGACCCTAACCCTAGCTTCATCTCCACACACTGGCCCAACCCTTAACCTCAACCACAATCCTAACCCTAGCTTCATGTCCACACTCCGGCTCAACCCTAACCCCACAACCACAATTCTAACCCTACTGTACATTCATGTCCACACTCCGGCTCAACCCTAACCCTAGCCTCAACCACAACCACAACCTTAAAACCTGTTTGGGCGCATTCACCGCTAGCGGGACAACATCCGGCGAAATTGCATAGCACAAAATTCAAAATACAAACATCGTAATATTAAACATTCATGAAAATACAAGTGTCATACACCATTTAAAAGCTTAACTTCTTGTTAATCCAACCGGTTGTCAACCGTGTTGCATACCATGCAATTATCTGAGGACAGGGCCCCACATCAAAATACTTTTTCAACCAGCACAGGCGTCACAAAATCACAAATAGCGATTAAATAAATCACTTACCTTTGAAGAACTTCCTCTGTTTGCAATCCCAAGGGTCCCAGCTACACAATGAATGGTAGTTTTGATCGATAAAGTCCTTATTTATATCCAAAAAAGTCAGTTTAGTTGGCGCCAATGATCTCAGTAATCCACTCGTTCAACATGCATACAAACAAATCCAAAAAATTACCGGTAAAGTTTGTCCAAACAAGTCAAACGATGTTTCTAATTAATCCTCAGGTACTCTAATATCTAAATAAACAATAATATTTAAGATGGAGAATAGTATGTTCAATAGGGAAGATAAATAACGAATAGCGTGCACCAACAAGACTACTTTTCTAATGAGAGACACCTTGGAAAAACTACAACTACTTGCTAATTTTTCAAAAACCAAGCCTGTAACCCTTTCTAAAGACTGTTGGCATCTAGTGTAAGCCATGGGAACTGCAATCTGGGTCCTATCTATTTGTATATCCCATGAGCTAGCATTGAAATGGCCTGTGACCTAAAAAAAAAAAAAAATGGATGGATTTCCTTGGATTTTCGCCTGCTATATCAGGTCTGATATACTCACAGACATTATTTTACCAGTTTTAGAAACTCGTGTTTTCCATCCAATACTACCAATTATATGCATATCATAGCTTCTGGGCCTGAGTAACAGGCAGTTTACTTTGGGAACATCAGTCATCCGAAATTCTGAACAATAACCAGTATGCCAAAGAAGTTAACCCTAACCTAACCTTACCTCAAACCTCACCTACCTCAAACCCCACCACTCCCCTCCCTCTACTTCTAACCCAAGTGATGCTGGAGGTTCTAATCACAGAATGGACCATGCATCACAAAGAACAAAGGACTGTATGATCACCTCAATACATTCACATCGTATGCAATACAACACCGCCTCCTGTTCTAGCCTACAAGTCTTTCAACTCCAGCCTATTTGATCTCATGAAAATAAATCACAGCATGTTGTATCCAAGCAACAAGATTGTTGCCAGGTGACAGACACAGAGGTCCTGAGACCAGAGTCATCCTGAGACTAAGACAAGACAGAATTTCTCTCACCTCAAAACTTCCTCAGTATCGTCCATATACCAATGTTGATTGGAAATAGCCTATAAAAATAACTCAGGATTGCTATTCTACTACACTCACATATGAATTCAAGTCATTAAATTAAGATACAGTATCATTATAGCAAATGTATGGAAGTGTTCATGGGTGCAGAAATACAGATCAAATGTATTTCACCTAAATTTGTCTAATTGCTGCAGTTATGGAAGCAGAGGCGGCTCATTATAAGAGAAACATCCCACAGCAAATATGGACACAGCCATTACTGGTGGGAATATCAAACGCTGCCGTCTGACTGAAAGCAGACACTTTCATGGGTGAGCCATGTACCGAGATAATGATCATTTCCAAGGCGATACAGTGTTGAAAAATGCCTTTTATTCTAGCCTGAAGCAGCTGAACTCAACACAAGACTTAAAATACCTTAATTAGATACAATCTTTTAGCAGGGAATGTTACTTTACAAAGAATCATCCTTTCAGTTTTGCTTTAGTAAAACCCTCATTTGAGAGGCAAACGGTACATGAAATGGTGGTTTCACTGCTTGATTTATCTGTATGTAGTGGATAAATTCTCAAAACTGTAACAAGGATCGGTGTTCTCCTGAATTTAACCCCTTCTGACCAACAGGAGATATGTTGAATAATGCGACAATTGTAATACTATGGAAATAAAGGACAAAGTTGTGTTTCAAATGTGTCCCATTTTCTGATTTACAGCAATGAACAGCAACAGCTGTAAACAGTATTCAATTAGACTAGTCCTACCCAAGAAAAAGCGGGCCACACTTTAGCCTACCTTGAACTACAAGGGGGACATAATAAGAAGACTAGGATTCAATCAGATCCGCAATAACCCAGGTTAGTCTACTTTTTCTCCAATTTGTTTTTATTGGATAACAATAATAGGCTACATTTCAAAACAGGGACATCAGTTGATGAAAATACCACCATCAAAATGTATTAACTATAAATTGGCAGAGTCAAGATATGTAAGGCATTAATATACATGCTCAAGACGACCTCATGCAATATTTGAGGCACAAAAATCTCCATAGTGCTATTACAATTCTGCAAAGGTACTGGAGTTTGATCAGGCTGCCATCTACTGGATATCAGTAGTAAGTTCAGGATGCTCCACAGAAAGGCACTAGGCACGAGCCTGCTCTAAATTCTAGACATAGATATTTAGAATTTTAGAATATGTGCGCTTTTATGCGGGTGTATGGGTTTTCCAGCTGTTGTATTAGCTTAAAAGTGTGGGCTAATAAACTTTTTTTTAGGGTTTCTTGACAGCAGGAAGGCTAGCACTTAAGGGTATTGGGCCAGTAACCAAAAGGTTGCTGGTTCAAATCCCTGAGCCAACTAGGTGAAAAGTATGTCAATGTGCCCTTGAGCAAGGTACTTAGCCCTAGCTGGTCTGGATATATATATATATATAAAAAAAATGTAACCTTTATTTAACTAGGCAATGAGTACAAATTCTTATTGACAATGACAGCCTAGAAACAGTGGGTTAACTGCACCTTGTCAGCTCAGGGATTTAATCCACCAACCTTTTGGTTACTGGCCCAATGCGCTAACCCCTAGGCTACCTGCCGCCCTGCACTAGATCCCTGGAGAAGAGCACCTGTTAAATTAGAAATGTTTTACCTGTGAAGCCTATTGTTATTCTCTGAACTGTGTTATTGTTGACATGGCCAAAAAACGTAAGCATAGATTGGTAACTCTTTTTCAAATTTGGCACACAAAAACTAAAGGCCATGACTACGTTGGTCAAAAAGAATGCCACCGTTATAAGCAGTCTCACTTAAAACCTCATATCCATCGCCCCATTTGACTTAGATACTTAGAAACGTGGAATGTTGGTATCTTTCCTCACGCTGAACAAATTCGCCTCAAGGGCCCATAAGGTCCGTCAGGATAGATTTTCCTCCATGTTGGGAAAATCTTTGGGGGAAAAAAACATATTCTCATGACCCATAAGTACAATTAACACCAAATTTGGCATGTAGGCCCATGGTATATCTCAACTTAATTTTAGATAAGGGATTGGTTAAGAGATGGCTGAGTTATTGATAAATCAGGAAATCAGATTTTAAGTGTCCATTTAAATCCACTACACAATGACCTATCAACATGAAATCTTTAAGGGTCATCAAAGACATTAACAAGATGTACAGCCGAAGTCGGAAGTTTACATACACCTTAGCCAAATACATTTAAACTCAGTTTTTCCAGAATTCCAGACATTTAATTATAGTAAAACATAGGTCAGTTAGGATCACCACTTTATTTTAAGAATGTGAAATGTCAGAAAAATAGTAGAGAGTGACATTATTATTTCTTTCATCACATTCCCAGTGGGTCAGAAGTTTACATTCACTCAATTAGTATTTGGTAGCATTACCTTTAAATTGTTTAACTCAAACATTTCAGGTAGCCTTCCACAAGCTTCCCACAATAAGTTCGGCCCATTCCTCCTGACAGAGCTGGTGTAACGGAGTCATGTTTGTAGGCCTCCTTGCTCGCACACGCTTTTTCAGTTCTGCCAACAAATGTTCTATAGGATTGAGGTCAGGGCTTGTGATGGCCACTCCAATACCTTGACTTTGTTGTCCTTCAGCCATTTTGCCACAACTTTGGAAGTATGCTTGGGATCATTGTCCATTTGGAAGACCAATTTGTAACCAAGCTTTAACTTCCTGACTAATGTCTTGAGATGTTGCTTAAATATATCCACATCTTTTTCCTTTCGCATGAAGCCATCTATTTTATGAAGCGAACCAGTCCCTCCCGCAGCAAAGCACCCCTACAACATGATGCTGCCACCCCCATGGTTCACAGTTGGGATGATGTTCTTCGTCTTGCAAGCCTCCCCCTTTTTCCTCCAAACATAACGATATTCATTATGGCCAAACAGTTCTGTTTTTGTTTCAACAGACCAGAGGACATTTCGCCAAAAAGTACAATCTTTGTCCCCATGCGCAGTCTGGCTTTTTCATGGCAGTTTTGGAGCAGTGGCTTCTTCCTTGCTGAGCGGCCTTTCAGGTTATGTCGATATAGGACTCGTTTTTACTGTGGATATAGATACTTTTGTACCTGTTTCCTCTAGCATCTTCACAAGGTCCTTTGCTATTATTCCGTGATTCTTTTGCACTTTTCACACCAAAGTACGTTCATCTCATGGAGACAGAACGTGTCTCCTTCCTGAGCGGGATGACGACTGTGTGGTCCCCATGGTGTTTATACTTGCTTACTATTGTTTGTACAGATGAACGTGGTACCTTCAGGCATTTGGAAATTGCTCCCAAAGATGAAACTGTTTTTATTATGATGTCTTGGCTGATTTATTTTGATTTTCCCATGATGTCAAGCAAAGTGGCACTGAGTTTGAAGGTAGGCCTTGAAATACATCCACAGGTACACTTCCAATTGACTCAAATTATGTCAATTAGCCTATCAGAAGTTTCTAAAGCCATGACATAATTTTCTGGATTTTTCCAAGCTGTTTAAAGGCACAGGCAAACTTAGTGCATGTAAACTTCTGACACACTGTAATTGTGATACAGTGAATTACAAGTGAAATAATCTGTCTGTAAACAATTGTTGGAAAAATTACTTGTGTCATGCACAAAGTAGATGTCCTAACCGACTTCCCAAAAATATAGTTTGTTAACAAGACATTTGTGGAGTGGTTGAACAACGAGTTTTAATGACTGCAACCTAAGTATATGTAAACTTCTGACTTCAACTGTACATATTGTACCATATATGCTAATGCTTAAAATAATTTATAAAATCTTCTCATGAACCATAAATCAGATTGACTTCAGATGTTGTATATATATTCTAATGAATTGCCTTAACTAATGGTGTAAGGACTTAACTGTAGTTGTATTTCAGTTTGCACATTACAATCAATACAATTCCTAAACCTTCCCAAATTCACACCACAACACAAGTAACTACTTGATGAACTACTTGATGAACTACTTGATGAACTACTTGATGAACACGCTCAAAGGGATGCACAAGGAGTCAATAGCAAAACAGTTAAAACAACAATTCCAAAACCACAAATCATATTCAAACCATATTTGGTATGAGTTTAACAAAATAAGATCACTGCAATATCCCAATAGACTAACGCTGAAATATTTGACAAATCTTAACCCCAGCATAGGTACACTATATACAAACTCAATACATTAAGCAATGACTTTAAGAATGATTACCTGCATTCAAAGATAACCAACCTACAGCACTAGACTAAACTTCACTTGCATCATTCTTGTGGCACTGAGAGATAAACATGGTCATTATTTAACTAAAACAGAGAAAGCAACACCTCGCGGAACAACGCCTCTCCCCTAATTCTATTCAAGTTCTGTATTATGTCATTCTGTATTATGTTTCATGTTTTGTGTGGACCCCAGGAAGAGTAGCTGCTGCTTTTGCAACAGCTAATTGGGATGCTAATAAAATACCAAATACCAAACTGATCCAATCAAATCAAATTGTATTTGTCAAATGTGCCGAATACAACAGGTGTACTGTGAAATGTTTACTTACAAGCCCTTAACCAACAATGCAGTTTTAAGAAAATACCTAATGAAAGTAATAGATAACAAATCATTAAAGAGCAGCAGTAAATAACAATAGCGGGGCTATATACGGGCGGAACCGGTACAGAGTCAATATGCGGGGGCACCGGTGTTGAGGTAATTGAGGTTATATGTATATGTAGGTAGAGTTATTAAAGTGACTATGTATAGATAATAACAGAGAGTAGCAGCAGTGTAGAAGTGTGTGTGTGTGGGGGGGGGGGGGGGGGGGGGGGGGGTGGTAATGCAAATAGTCTGGGTGGCCATTTATAGCTACATTTGTAAATGTATATTTATGAATATGACATTTTACAAATCATAATGACATGGCAAATGCTGGTGGGCGTGTTACATGCTCATTACGGCAGCTCACTGAATAATCGCACTTGCGCAATAGCCATGTCACAAATAATCAACATGGCGACGTCCTTACATCGCCTTACCTCCGCTGGGAGATATCTTGTAAAACGGAATTTATTGAAGACTAATGTCTTAACCAGGGTAAGTCTCGATATCCAGAAGGGTGACCATTTTAGCCTGTAAGCCTTGGTAGAATTATCAATAACAGATACTTAGCTAACTATAGTAGCTAATGCAGAGGGATATCCAGGCAGCATTGCCTGTGTTCTGCATGTCCTGAAGCTTTGATGAAGTAGAAAAATTCCTTCTAGTGATAATTGACTCTGCGTGTGAAATGATCATACAACTTACTTCAAACCAGTAGCATTATCTAGATATTTTGTTTATAGTCTACACTAGAATAAACTGTAATGCCCTGCCAAGTAAAACTTGCAAATGCTATTAACGTTCTCCTGTAGCTAGCTAGTACCGTTAGTCGCTAATAGTACTCACTTCCACCCTTCTCATTGCAGTCCATTGTTGGTTCACACAGACTATTGGCTACGCAGGCCGCCAACCAAGTGATGTTAAATGTCCCTGAAACCAAGGTTACCACCTTAGAAAATGGACTACGTGTTGCATCTGAGGATTCCGGTCTTTCGACTTGCACAGTGAGTAACAGAGATCCTCCCACTGTTAAGTACAATCTGTCTACTATATGTGTGCTGAAGTCGGATGTCATCAATTGGTGCCTTGCAGGTTGGTCTCTGGATAGATGCAGGGAGTCGTTATGAGAATGAGAGGAACAATGGCACTGCTCATTTCTTGGAACACATGGCTTTCAAGGTTAGATGACAAGTGCTACAACCACTGCAAATCGCAACCAATGTCCATGACCATATTTGTTGCCGTTTGACATGTCTGTTCATCTGTGATGTGCGTCTGGCAGGGTACAAGGAAGCGCTCCCAGCTTGACCTGGAGCTGGAGATTGAAAATATGGGGGCCCATCTGAATGCTTACACCTCGAGGGAGCAGACTGTGTATTACGCCAAAGCATTCACAAAGGACCTTCCCAGAGGTATGACCACTGACTGTAGAGATTTGCTCCACTGTCTTGTCACTGAACTGTGTGTGGCCACAGATGGATAGTGGACATTTTGCTATAAGAAATTAAGAATCTTCGGTGTGGCGGAGACCATTTATAATGCTCCCCCTCCCTTGTTCTCCAGCGGTAGAGATCCTGGCAGACATCATCCAGAACAGCACATTGGGGGGAGCAGAGATCGAGCGAGAGCGAGGGGTCATCCTCCGAGAGATGCAGGAAGTAGAGACCAACCTGCAGGAAGTGGTGTTTGATTACCTCCACGCCACAGCTTATCAAGCCACAGCGTTGGGCAGAACCATCCTGGGCCCTACGGAGAACATCAAGTAGGACTCTCGACTGCCTCAGCTGAGGCCTGGGTTCATTACGGCACAGAATGGGAAATGTTTTGCAACTGAAAACAAAAAAATCTGCATTCCTTATTGGACCAGGAAGCCTAGTCCCACTCGGATACAGTCTGTTTTCTTCCGTTTTGTGCCTAATGAACATAAACCAACTCACAAGAGAACAATGTTACAGAATGTTAACAAATAAATGTACTGTGCAGAACAGGGCATCCGGTTAACTGTATTCATTACCTTTATATCTGCGATGTTGTGAATTGCTCACTACTGACTAATACACCCCTAGACTTGGTTATTCCTGTCAACTACTTAACTGTCATCTCAGACCAGTTTGCTTCATAGAAACCACAGGGATATGCAGTGACATTTCTGCTGTCTGTGTTTATAGAACAATAAACAGAGGAGACCTTGTTGAATACATCACGACTCACTACAAAGGACCGAGAATAGTGTTGGCTGCTGCTGGGGGTAGGTTTTCTCCTCTTAAAGAGCACCATCCCAACATTTGTGAATATGGCATGCTTATGTTTTGTAGTAATAAAGATGTTTCCAATGACATCAACCAATTAGTAGGCAATGCCTACACAATTGGTCAAAATCGCACAATGTACACTGTCATTGACAAATAGCACAAAATATCTTCCAATGATTCTAATGTTGTCTTTTGAACAGGGGTTTCACACAATGAATTGATAGATTTGGCCAAGTACCACTTTGGGAATCTTCCTGCCAGATACAAGGGAGAGGCTCCAACTTTCCCACAATGTGACTTTACTGGAAGTGAGGTGAGATTGAAGGCCCTTAATGTTTATCTCCAACAGGCAAACTTGCTCCCCATGGGCAATTCCATGGTAAGAGTGACACTCAGATTTCACTTTAGAATGTATTTCAAACAACTATGCACAAATAAATGTGCAGATGCAAAGTTGGGTAACAAAATGACAGAAATGGCAAACCGTCATTCTCTAACTTGAACAGTGCTTTTGTTAAATGTTCAAAGTAGTCCTTGTGCATGAACTTGTATGGTTTGTTTAACTTTTCAGTAGTTGGTTTTTGTTTGTGAAATGAGTCACTTACTGTGGAATTTCCCCTTGTATCTTGGACAATTTGATTTCATTGTTGGATAGATCCGAGTTCGTGATGACAAGATGCCCCTGGCACACATTGCCATTGCTGTGGAAGCAGTGGGCTGGTCGCACCCCGATACCATTCCCCTTATGGTGGCAAACACACTCATCGGCAACTGGGACCGCTCCTTTGGTGGGGGTGTGGTAAGTTCTCATTCATGTTCCCAGGCACCGGGACTCCTTCCAGGTCGATTCCGCCTCTTACAATCTGTGTATTGACCTTTGCCAGAATCTCTCCAGCAAGCTGGCGCAGATGGCGTGCCAGGGCAACTTGTGCCACAGCTTCCAGTCTTTCAACACCTGTTACACCGACACAGGCCTGTGGGGACTCTACATGGTGTGTGAGCCTGGCACCATCAACGAGATGATGCACTTCGCCCAGCTGGAATGGTGAGCACAGCTGTCACCTGAGTGGGCAGTCAAACCAAGCGGACCTGGTTATGCTGGAACAGGGCTGAAAAGGACAATGTGAAGAAAATCTGACCCAGCATAGTTTGGGTCAGCACGGTAGTGTGAAAGGGGGTTGCCGCTCAGTTCATACTATGACTTCTGTCCAATAAATATGACTGACGTTTACTTTTGTTCACCTCAGGATGTCACTCTGCACTAGCGTTACTGAGAACGAAGTTGCAAGAGCCAAGAACCTCCTCAAGACAAACATGCTTTTGCATCTTGACGGTAAGGCCACGTGATTAGGGTTTGAATTACCAATGGACTTTCAGGGGTACCCACTTATCTGCAGACACATTGACATTTCAATTTATATGGGAGGTATTTAGCCAACCATGCCAATGATCGTAAAATCAAATGGACCTTTTTTCTAGGATCCACCCCCATCTGTGAGGACATCGGCAGACAGATGCTTTGTTACAGCCGTAGGATCCCTCTGCATGAACTGGAGGCCAGAATTGATGTGAGTAAATGAATGTTTCGACCCCAAACGTAAGCTGTGATTAACATAGCAAAGACACTTGTGGACTGTGTTGGGAAATTGCAGTGTCTTTATTTTAAATATTTTTATGTCCCTCGAAGGCCATAGATGCAAAGACCATCAAGGACGTGTGTACAAAATACATCTATGACAAATCGCCTGCCATCGCAGCAGTCGGTACGTTGTGATTTCTATTGTTATTGAGAACAGATTCTGATTCATTCTGTTTACTTGCATTCCCCCCCCCCCTCCAAATTAAGGCTATTAGGGGTCGTCAAACAAAGTTATGCAATTTCAGCTACAAATATACACACTTCATTCGTTGCCAAAACAATACATACAATATTGCACTCAGTCAATACCTTACCTGTGCTGCTAGGGCAGAACTGATGGTTGAAAACCTACAAAACTGGTGTGGTATAAAGAGCATTTAGTACATTTCCCTCTTTTTTTCAGGACCAATTGAGCAGCTCCCAGACTACAACCGAATTCGCAGTGGGATGTACTGGATGAGAACCTGAGAATTGGTGCTCTCTTTAGATACTTAGGAAAGTTAATAACAGCGAGCAGCCAACTGTACAACATATAAACATATCAACTTTTACAGAGTTTAAGTTGTGGTTTCTTTGAATTTTATTATAAAATAAAGACCAACACAATAACGTTAAAACAAGAACATGGGGCTGTTTGTCTTGTCATTTTCTGCTTTTACTGCCAACTTGTTCCTGGGCGGCCTTCTTGGCTTTGACCATCTCCACCAGTTCCTGTAGAGGAGAGAACTAGCTTTAGGCAGGCATTCAATCTGATCAGCAGTAGAGCCCTTTTAAAAGGTCACTTCCCATTGAGTCGACATGTGCGCTATGCAGCGGTTACCGTGAATTCGGGCTCCACAAACATTGCCTTTAAAAAAGGTGCAGACTAAACGTGATCAGATTGTATCTCGGCTTTAGAATGCTACAGCGTCGACATGTCATCTAAATTGTACATACAAACAGGGATTGAAACCACACACAGAAGGAATAACAAGGTCCAGCTTACCTTATATCTCTTCATACAGTCCTTCTTGGTACGTCCGGGCACAGCTGCAGCAATCTTCTCCCACCTCTCTGGGGTGCTGACTGGGTAGGTCTTCAAGGCCTGCTCTAGAAGCTTCTGCTCCTCAGTGGTCCAGGATGCAGTGTTGGCTTCAGCACCTGAAGCAGTGAGAATTAAAGAGGACAGTGAATGGATCACACTAGGAAACATATCCAGAAAGAACCCGTAGTCACTACTACACCCCCCCCCCCCCCCCCCCCCCATCCCATATTGCTTAATCAGATCCTCAAGTGTAGAAAGTATGGAGACAGTTACAAAGTACTTTCAGTCATGGGTATAAATCCAGTGGGCTTTTGTGCAAGCAAAAATTACCTACTGAATGACCACTCACCGTCAAATCTCTCAGAGGGCACTGCGTTGTCCACTGTCTGGGGCACGGCTGCATGCTCTTTGTTAAACTTCTCAAAGGCCTTCTTGTTAATCTCATCTTTCTGCCCGGGTTCTGAAAAAGTGGCAAAGTTTCAAACGTGTTTTGCAGAGAATTACACTGACAAAGGCTCCTACATCTGGTGACATGACAGTTGCTCACCAAGCTTTTGTAAGTTCTTGGCTTTGTTGATAACATCTTTGGCCGTCCTTTTGATGCCACTGGTGGAGTGCAAGTTCATGTAGTTGGCAATGACTTCCCATCTACAGGATAGAAACAACGAAAGATGAATCACTTGAAAAGTAAAAGCATGAAATCTGCAAGGCCATCTACACCAGCAGTGGAATGTTCCACTTCATGGACAGAACACAGCCAAGTTCATTAGGCAAACATTGCAGATAGAAATGTCATGAATATTGAACTTGTACCATTGTTCAAATGAAAAAGTGTGTTTCCTATGAGCAGTATCAATAAAAACATGTCAATACAGAAATGTCATGAATAGAGTGGATTCCTTATTCTACATGTAAGAGGCAAGTTCGTTATATGTATTTTTAGGCCCGTTTGTTCTACAGATTTCTACTTCAACATTGTGCCCTGTTGAAAGCAGCCCTGGGAGGGTACCTGGCGTTGGTTCCAGCAGGGAACAAGTTGACTGCTTTGATGAGCAGCGGGAGCTCTTCCTCATTCCAGCCCTTTCCTCCGCCCCCGCCTCCTCCGCTGGCTTGTACGGTAGTGCGGACAGCTTGCCTGGCCTGCACCTCCGCATCCTTCTCCTTTTGCAGCTGGGCATTCACCTCCTGCACCTGTACACACAAAACAATGTCAGTGGTACAGATGGAAGCTGTGTACCATATTTATACCCAGTCATCATGTGGTGCTCTCTACCTGCTTCTCCACCGCTACCTTGCCCTCCTCCTTTGAACCCAATGCCAATCCTTCATTCAGGGATTGCAGACTGGAGAAAGAAAGTGATTCCCACTGTATTGAGTTCAACTCCAGATTTGTATAAAGTATTACCAATAAGGCGAATTTCAATTAATATCCTTTACCTCACAAGCTCCAAACGGTCACAAAGTTTCTCCACATCTTCCATCATTTTCACACTATCAGATTCATTGTCACCAAAGTAATTCCAGTTCTTCAGGGGAAAACAAAACAAGAGGACAGGAAAATACTAAGATGAGTTGGGGTACCTTTAACAGCATTACAATCTTGCCCACTAATCAGCAACTGTTCATTAATTCCCT
This sequence comes from Oncorhynchus mykiss, assembly GCF_013265735.2. Taxonomy (NCBI): domain Eukaryota; kingdom Metazoa; phylum Chordata; class Actinopteri; order Salmoniformes; family Salmonidae; genus Oncorhynchus; species Oncorhynchus mykiss. The sequence continues at coordinate 14,484,469 of NC_048585.1, forward strand.
GGAGAGAGGCCACCCCATTCAAGCAGCACCTTGCAAGTTGTCCTCAGTTTCTGCCTCTCTTTCTTGATGGCCTTCTTTTGGATCTCCTTCTCCTTCTTGGCCTGCTGGGCAACCAGTTTGGCCTCCTCTTCCTCCTTCTCTTTGGCCAGCCGTGCAGCATCCAGCTCTGCCTGCCGAGCCTGATACCAACACAGTCAGAAACGCATTGAAATCTACGCAGAAACAATCTGGACACAAGGGAGAGGCAAGAATAAAACAAAATGTATGTTCTAATGTGTCGGACTGACCCGCTCCTTCTCTTCCTGCTCTTTCCTCTTGGCGTCTGCTTTGGCCTTCTTCTCATTCTCCTTTCTGGCCTTCTCATCATCTTTGAATTTCTTTATCCTGGGATCAAGACTGTAGGCCGTGTCTTTCAACAGAAACGCACCCAAACAGTGTCATTCCATGAACCCATCTGCCAGGTATTTCAGTTGAGTTAGTCATTTTCTATTGTTCATGTAAGAACAGGTATGCATGTTTAGTGGGCCTTACCAACAAGAGTCCGTAGTCTATTCATCTCTTCCTTCTTCCTGGTGGCTCTGGCTGCACGATTCTGCTTTTCAATCCATCTCCTCTCATCACGACTGAATTCAACAGATGAAAGCATACAAATCAGACACTACTGAGAATGGAAGACACAGGCAGCCTAGCGGTTAGAGCTCTGGGCCAGTAACCGAAAGGTCCCTGGTTCGAATCCCTGATCTGACTATTTGAAAATTTTTTTTTTTTAAAATAGGTCGATGTGCACTTGAGCAAGGCACTTAACCCTAATTTGCTCCAGGGGGCACTGTACTATGGCTAACCCTGTAAAGCAACACATTCTACTGTACCTGGTGACAATAAAACATCTACAATACATACATATATGACAGTGCATTCCACGTGGATTGTTTTGATATTACCCACCATGTTCTGATATTACCCACCATGTTCTGATATTACTTACCATTCTGCCTTGTCCTTTTCCTCTTCATCCAAATAAGAAAACTCTCTCCACGAGTCAAAGTTGTACCTTGATTGAGATTATGAATGGGAAACAAATTCACAATTCAAATAAATGAACAAGAAATATCAAATCATTGTGAGAAGTTGCAATACACCGCATGTCTGAAATAAGTTCCATATTCAGAATACTTTGGCTGAAAGAGCAGTAATTCCCTTGTAGTTCAAGGTTTAAACTCAAAGGCATTTTCCGCACAATGGCCAATGCTGATGGCCAGTGATGGTCTTACTTACCAAACAGAATAAAAATGATCCACATCCTCAAAAGAGGAATCCATAGTGCCAAGTCTGGGAACGTGTTTTTTAGAAGACCACCGGGCATTTCTCTCAAAAACGGGAGCATACGCCTCAAAGAAGTTCTCTTTGCCTTCGCCCTTTGAAGGCACAGCGTTGTCAAAGGTAGGATCTACACTGTCAAATGCTCTTCGCTTCACAGGATCTGACAGAATCTCTATAGCTGGTATGAGATAAAAACACAAAATATTATTGTTAATAGGAGCTGAAACAGAATGTTTAGCCTCAAATGATAAGAGATAACATCTACTTTATTAGTCCACCAGATAGATATCAGTCTTTTGCATTTATCCAACACCATCCCTCCCGATATACACACACACAAACACACATTCGGCTGGAGCAGAGGGCAGCTGCAGTGCCCAATGAGCAGTTTAGGGGGTTGAGTTTGTTGCTCAAGGGAACATTGGCAGTAGGTGACACCTAAGATATTGATGCCAGCAACCTTCTGTTAAACAATACTATATTTCATACTATAATCATTGTATTTGTATACAGAGGGAGTACTGTGAGGTATAACACCTATATAAGACAGTTATCCAGCGGGACTTACTTTTTTTAGGATGTGCATGTGATCCCTGCAAGATTTGAATAAACCATGACTTTGACATTGCTGACCACGTTTTTCAATGTCCTTACCTTTAGTTATACAGGTGAAGTAGTCACCGTCTCCTTCTACAATCAGCTCTCCCGCAGCTTTCCTTTTGTCAGGGTGATGCTTCAGCACCATCGCCTTGTCTGTTGAAAAACATTACACTTAATATACTGCGGTAAAACAAGCTGCTATTCTAACGAACTCTGGAAGTCATGTCAGAGAAACCTTATGGTCAACAAATATAATGTGGTTCAGAAGACAACAGCACACATGGAAATACTCACGGGCAGCTTTGATTTGTTTCTGTGTCGCCTTGTACCTCATATGAGCCAGTCCAAGGACAGCATAGTGATCTTGATTCTGAAAAGAGAAAAGCCAAAGGGGGAAAACATCCTTTACTACGTACTCCCAAAAGTAGAATTCAATACAGTGTTCCTAATGGTTCTGAAGGGAAGTCCCACTGATATAACGTCTAACTCAATGGCAGTCGGTGCTGTTTAAGATGAGGGAGGACGATTTTAATTATGAGCATGGCCTTATTTCTATTACAGCATATTGGATGAGTGCCATTCATATTTCATTCACCCAGCTCAATGTAACGTCAATAGGTGTAGGCTACTACACGATACAACAATTTTTTCCCATACCCATCATGAGGTTGCTACAACAGGTCAAGAGAAGAATTAACGAAGAGTGACCCATTTAATACCGCCTTGCACACTTCTTGCATGCATCTAGCTGATCTAGGGTGTAATTATTAGTCCAACAGTTGCAAACTAGTGTTTCGATTGGACAAATTCAGGTATGTTTATCCCCGTTTCAGTTTAAGAAATTATTTTCAATCGGCAAAATGAATACACCTGACTACCTTCCAGTCTTTGGGGTCCAGTGTTCTCAGCAGGGGGAAATCCTCCAGCTGCAGCTCTTCATCCTCAGATTCCTCAGACAGCTCCTCCTCTTCCTCAAGCTCCTGGAAGGAGGCCGATACATTCCTGTTCCTCCTCTTCAGAAAGGCCTCGAACCACCGACCAACAGGTTCCACCTCGATCTGCACTGAGGCTGAGGAGGGCAACCGTTATACCCTCCATCTGCCTGCAATCTCTCTCTGAGAATAACATTCTGCAACCTACCAAACTTGTTATCAAAACATACATTTTGTATGAGTAAGTGTGAGCTAGGACTGTCAAATATCCTTTAATAAGTTGAGTGTTGTCCTCATTTTTTTTGTAAGTATCACTAAATGTCCACAAATGAACAAACAATTGCCATGGTAAGTGTTATAGCTAGCTATGTGGGGCTACAGTATATGAACAAATCTGTGCAGCATTCAAAACTAAGATTCAGCAACAGCAAACACATGCACAACTTAAATGATGTCCCTCTTAGTCATTCAGCTAGTTAGCGTAACGATTTTCATAGACATTAACGTTAGCTAGCTACAATGATTATATTAACAATATGAATTAAATAACACTTCATACTAGTATGCGATAACTAGCTAACGTTAGCTGTTCTCTGATATACCGGTAGTTAACTAGCATAGTTGATTGCTAGCTAGCTACATGATAGCGAATTGTGTCAGTATCAGCAGTAATTTCACTCTCATTCAATGCTTACCAGCAATGGCATTACAGTAGACGACTGTAACATCCCCTTCTAATGCTTCTATTAGCATATTGGAAAGGTGTGCTATAACATTCAGCTGTGAAATGTATTCAGTTAAATGTTTTCTAAAGTGCGAGTATGTCGCCCGGTTTTTCAGCACACCACATGGGCCTGCTTTTACAAGTGCCTTACTGGGTAGACCTGGCTTACACTCTTATAATTCCGAAATCCCACATAGGATACCTTATATTTAGTTCCTAAATAATAATTTTAAATTTCAGAGACGATCTTCTCACAAACGACTGTTATACTAGTATTAAGTATGTCGCTTAAATATGTTAAGAATATTCATACATTTGAACAGATATTGGTTGTATAAAATATTTATAAAAAACTTGGACGACAATGGTCGTCAAATAAAGGTCCGACCCCCATTTCCGGTTAATTGTGCACAGCGGAAGTAACAAACCTGCTGTGTAATCCTTGTTGTGCTGAAGCACAAAATCTTCTAGTAAAACTTTATACACAGAATAACATTAGCAATGCCAGATTATTTGGGAGGCGATCAAAGGAAAATCAAAGATGCCAAAGAAGAGGAGGATAAACCTATCAGATGTATGTGATTATATTGTTGAGAACCACTGTTTATTAGCTAGCTTGGTCAGTACGACAGTTAGCTAGGATGGCTAATTTAAGTCATTTAATGTGAATACGTTAACAAAGATAGCTAGTTAATAACAATATGACCTAGATAGGTACTTAACAAAAATCAAACAAGCCACGGTGATATTTACCAGTATGGCTTAATATCATTAGTTATCTAGCCAGGGCTAATGTTAGCTAGCCTTGACTAATGAACAATTTGCCAGTTTTGTTTTGGACACCTAAGTCACAGTGGGTTCTTTAAATTGTTATCAATTATGCCTGGATGTAAAGACAAGCTATTATAATAATAATAATAATATTTGCATATTTAATAGCTACGAATTGGTTCTTTGTGAATGTTATGTAAATTCAAATTGAGTTGTATTTTTGCCCTCCAGCTTTGGATGAAGGAGACATTGCCTTATTGAAAACTTATGTAAGTATGAGCTAGTTTATACCTGTACATTAATTGATTGCTATTTTACATCTTGTAGGCCTAACTATAATCATAATGACCCCTGTGATGTTGTCTAATGGTGTAGGGCAGGCCAATTTATTTTCCAGTAATTACCTATTGATTAAAGGTTGATTATCACTGATTTGAAATGTCATTATCTGCTAGAACAACTACATAACATGCAATTCTTTGTGACTGACATCTTTGTATTGCTGATGTGAACAGGGCCAGAGCACTTACTCCAGACAGATTAAGCAAGTGGAAGATGACATCCAAAACCTGCTCAAGAAGATCAATGAACTAACCGGTAGGCAGCAATGTGATTAAATGTAACATCCATGTGCATTATCACTCATTAAACATGTAGTGTATATTGAGTAGGGATTACATTGAGTTTTCAGGTCACAGTTGTAAATGAGAATTTGTTCTCGACTAGCCTACCTGGTTAAATAAAGGTGAAAATAAAAAAATCTACCCTCCCACGATGCTTGAAAATATTTAGAATGTGGCTTTCTTTTCCTTAGTGATAGCAGAACATCTGTTATTTGTTGCTTTCATGTCTGACAGGTAGCGTATGTGCACTAACCTCAGCTATCTAACAATGCAGGCATTAAGGAATCGGACACTGGCCTGGCTCCCCCTGCACTTTGGGATCTGGCTGCAGACAAACAGACTCTGCAGAGCGAGCAGCCACTGCAGGTGGCAAGGTATGGCACACTTCTCAATTTACTGTATCTCACCAACATAATTTAAGACTTAACAGTCTTAAAAAACAATGGATATTTTTTTATTAGGTTTTGTTTTCTAGTTTGAGCTAAACACCCACATGCTTGTTGTATTTTGTTGTGGCAGATGCACAAAGATCATCAATGCTGACTCTGAAGATCCAAAGTACATCATCAATGTGAAGCAGTTTGCCAAGTTTGTGGTGGACCTGAGTGACCAGGTGGCCCCCACTGACATAGAGGAGGGTATGAGAGTCGGGTAAGGATGAAGGGTGATATCTTACTCCCATAGGAATCACGTGTGCCGATGTCCAATATTGCATAGGTACAGTATTATTGTTAGATACTTAAGTATCTTGTGTTTTATCTTTTAGTGTGGACAGAAACAAGTACCAGATCCACATTCCTCTGCCTCCCAAGATTGACCCCACAGTCACTATGATGCAGGTAAGACGTGACACAACCGCTTGATCTCAATTCAAGATCTGTTTCCTCACCTTCATCTGCAACGATTGGAAAAGTACTTGATGGGTGAAAACAATATGGTGGAAGCTCATCGATTAGGTTGGCTTTCACCCGGTCAGCGCTTTCAGATCAGTGCAATGAAGGCCAACATCTGTTTTGAGAAAGGGGTTTTATTCATTAGGGCACACAGTAGCAAAACTTTTTGCAACAGAAAAAATACATGTTTCTTCTTGTTCAAGTTCTGGGGTGTAATCATTAGCCCAAAACATTTTTGCTACTGAAACTGTTTACTGCAAACTGGAAATTATTTGAAACAGAGTTTCTATTGGACAAATTCAGGTAGGTCCCTCCCCCTTTGGTTCAGTTTGGTTCCTAGTGAATACACCTCAAGTAGTGCCTCCCTGCTTGGTGCTTAATGTTTACAACCATGGCCTGATAAGGATGCTTGTCAAAGTATTGTAGCTACCTGAACTAACAGCAATGTCTCTCCCTGTCTCTGTTCCTGTCTACTAGGTGGAGGAGAAGCCTGATGTGACCTACAGTGACGTGGGTGGATGTAAAGAGCAGATTGAGAAGCTCAGGGAGGTTGTGGAGACCCCACTGCTCCATGTAAGTGTCTCAATTTGTCATTTATAATCACTCTACCGAATATCACAAAATATGTATAAACTATACATTCGTGACATTTAAATGAGAAGGTATCAATAAGGCAATAAAGACATGGGTGAGTGCCCTCAGATTTCCTGCATTTGTGGCAGGGTTATTAGACATCTTGTACACTTAAAACATATTAGATCCTTTGTACCTCTGCTTATGTCTCCTCTCGTTGTCTGTTCTGCTTTCAGCCCGAGAGGTTTGTCAACCTGGGTATTGAGCCCCCGAAGGGGGTTCTGCTGTTCGGCCCACCTGGTACAGGTAAAACCCTGTGTGCCAGAGCCGTGGCCAACCGCACCGATGCCTGCTTCATCAGGGTCATCGGCTCAGAGCTGGTCCAGAAATATGTGGGAGAGGTGAGTCACATTGGTGGAGGGTGAAGTTGCCCCTAGACATTGATCTTGGGTCAGTTTAGAATTTCCCCCAATAATGGTTAGGGTCAGAGGATGGGAAGCTGATCCTAGATCTGTATATAGGGTAAACTTCAACCCAGAGCTAGTCACAATCAAGTTGTATTTGAATAGATTTGAGAACTCAGGATGATGGAGAATTAACTCAGGAATGTGGTCCTGAATTGGTGTAAGCTTACCTTGTTCTCTGTACTTGTTTCTCTTCCTCAGGGTGCCAGAATGGTGCGGGAGCTTTTCGAGATGGCCAGAACCAAGAAGGCATGTCTCATCTTCTTCGATGAAATTGACGCTATTGGAGGTCAGCACTTAAAAAATAATAACTTGTGTACTGATTTAAATGCAAGACAACTCTTTAAAATAACACATATATGCATTTCACAAGAAGTGGTAGTAAGTAGCCTTGTCCGAGCCAGAACAACCCATAGGGCAGGAGGCAGCTTGACGTGCACAGGGTGCTCTCATCTTGTCACCAGAAATAGTAGCCCTGTCTGGTTGTGCCTCGAATTCCATGTGGGTTGTGTCTTGTCTTGTAGGGGCCCGTTTTGATGACGGTGCCGGTGGGGACAATGAGGTCCAGAGGACCATGCTGGAGCTCATCAACCAGCTGGACGGCTTCGACCCCAGGGGGAACATCAAGGTCCTGATGGCCACCAACCGGCCCGACACCCTGGACCCGGCCCTCATGAGGCCCGGGCGACTGGACAGGAAGATTGAGTTCAGCCTGCCAGACCTGGAGGTTAATACCATGTCTGATTAGAACGGGAGTAACTCTGACCTCTGACTCCAGTCCCTAATGGCACCCTATTCCCTTTGGATCCTGGTCTAAAGTAGTGCACTATATTAGGGAACAGGGTGCCATTTGGAACGTAGCCTGACTCCATATTCACTTGGTGAATATGCAGAGGAATAGATTACATAGGTGGTAATAAAAAATGCATTAAGATGAATGAGTAGCGAATGAAGTTAGCTGCCAACAATTATTCCTACTGGATTAATAGTGAAGATATGAATGTAGAGTGGCCTGGTAGTGTGGTAAAGAATGAGGTGTTGTTTCAGGGTCGTACTCACATCTTCAAGATCCATGCCCGCTCCATGAGCGTGGAGAGAGACATCCGCTTCGAGCTGCTGGCTCGTCTCTGTCCCAACAGCACAGGTGAGATGACCCAACACCGTGTTGTTCCGGTGATGCGACACAAGGGGGCACCACTATTTTTAGTAACTGACATGTATAAAGGCTGTGTTGGAATTCTCTACCCTGCACTCTACTGCAGCCCAATGACTGGCTCCAACCATGTAGCCCACACCCTGTTAAGACATATTTGGGATGCAAGGTAGTCAATCTGAAACAATCACACCGTTTGTTTTGTCCTGTCAGGTGCCGAGATTCGCAGCGTGTGCACGGAGGCGGGTATGTTCGCCATCCGCGCCCGCCGGAAGATCGCCACTGAGAAGGACTTCCTGGAGGCGGTCAACAAGGTCATCAAGTCCTACGCCAAGTTCAGCGCCACCCCAAGATACATGACCTACAACTAAACAGCGCCGTCTGCATCTGGGGTTGTTTCCCAAGAGGCTGGGGAGGAGAGTCAATGCTCATTTTCTGTCATTAAACATTACCTACACAATTAAAGTTTATTCCAGTTTGGACATTTTCTAGTTTTCATTCAATTACACATTGACCTGTACTATAAAACTGCATTGTTTATTGATGTAAAAGTCAAGCTGTAAGATATGTACAGTACATTTAAACCATCCATATATTATCACAAAAATATTGATAACTTCAAATGTACAAATTCATAGCTTTGTACCAACACAACATACAGCACTAGATGAGTGACTTGAATTGGACCAAACGCAGTGTTCAGCTGCTGTAGTGACTGGTTATTCATATAGTACATTCAACTGCATATCACTGATTGAAAGACACTTGACAAAACAGCAGAGTATTTGAAAAGAATAGTATGAGTAACAGCTGTGAAGTGGCCTACCTGATTAGTTTGTAGATTTGCACACTAATTGTACAATGATGAACTGTAATGATGCATTTCTTAGATATTCAGCAGGAAAGGGGTAACAAGAGGCCAATCTTTGAGAAAAACATGTTACTTAGACCATCTATTCAACATGTCAGAGCTACAGTGGTGGGCCTATTCATTGTTGCTCTCCTGGATCTCAAATGTAACCACTAATGGGGATGCTCTGAAAAGACCCTCGGCACTCAACGTGACCTAAAAACCTGAGTGTTGCTATTTCTCTTCTACTTTGAGACAATGCTGTGAAGAACACAAGTGCTTGAAACCATTTCAAAGACACAGTAAATTGATAAATGACTTGCTCTTAGCATAAAACGCCAAGAGTCCTGCACGCTGCAGCCCGTAGGAATGTTAGCAATAAAACAAAACCCATCTTTATTAAATATATTTATCTCTGCTTAAAACAAAAAGTTCCACTTGGAGATGGGCGTTCAGACTGTCTCCGGTGCTGCTGGTTGGAGGTCTCCAGCTCGAACTCCCCCGGGTCACCTAAGCCTTGTTCACACTGCAGGCCTTAATGCTCAAATCAGTTTTATAAATTCATTTTGGAATACTGACTGTCCAAACATCAAGTTACCAAATCAGATTAGTTTGTGTTCAGACAGCAATCATTTGCTGACATGGCTATGCTAGTTGTCATAGTAACGACGGGTGTGTGCGCGGTGTAGGTGTTTGTGCTTCCTAGCACTCAGAAGTTATGTAGCAGGCTAAGGTGACGACTCCTGCCATGGAAGTTTCCCAGTTGCTTTGAATGTTCAAAATAATTTAAAACAATTAACAAGCTAGTTAGCTACCACGTTCTTGTCAGAGTAGCTAGCAAGCAACAAGAGATGCCAAATAACAGTCTAAAAACACCTTGAGGGCAAATAAATCAGATTTAACCGTTCAAACACGTCAGATGGCCAGGAATCAGATTTATATCTGACTTCAAACCCCCTACGAAGGTGGTTTGAAATGTGGCTAGAAATATCCTAATCCATTTCCTGTTCAGACTGCAGGAAAAAAGGAACAGATTTGATTTATATGTATATACACTGCTCAAAAAAATAAAAGGGAACACTAAAATAACACATCCTAGATCTGAATGAATGAAATATTCTTATTAAATACTTTTTTCTTTACATAGTTGAATGTGCTGACAACAAAATCACACAAAAATTATCAATGGAAATCAAATTTATCAACCCATGGAGGTCTGGATTTGGAGTCACACTCAAAATTAAAGTGGAAAACCACACTACAGGCTGATCCAACTTTGATGTAATGTTCTTAAAACAAGTCAAAATGAGGCTCAGTAGTGTGTGGCCTCCACGTGCCTGTATGACCTCCCCACAACGCCTGGGCATGCTCCTGATGAGGTGGCGGATGGTCTCCTGAGGGATCTCCTCCCAGACCTTGACTAAAGCATCCGCCAACTCCTGGACAGTCTGTGGTGCAACGTGGCGTTGGTGGATGGAGCGAGACATGATGTCCCAGATGTGCTCAATTGGATTCAGGTCTGGGGAACGGGCAGGCCAGTCCATAGCAGCAATGCCTTCCTCTTGCAGGAACCGCTGACACACTCCAGCCACATGAGGTCTAGCATTGTCTTGCATTAGGAGGAACCCACGGCCAACCGCACCAGCATATGGTCTCACAAGGGGTCTGAGGATCTCATCTCGGTACCTAATGGCAGTCAGGCTACCTCTGGCGAGCACATGGAGGGCTGTGCGGCCCCCCAGAGAAATGCCACCCCACACCATGACTGACCCACCGCCAAACCGGTCATGCTGGAGGATGTTGCAGGCAGCAGAACGTTCTCCACTGCGTCTCCAGACTGTCACATGTGCTCAGTGTGAACCTGCTTTCATCTGTGAAGGGCGCCAGTGGCGAATTTGCCGATCTTGGGGTTCTCTGGCAAATGCCAAACATCCTGCACGGTGTTAGGCTGTAAGCACAACCCCCACCCGTGGATGTCGGGCCCTCATACCACCCTCATGGAGTCTGTTTCTGACCGTTTGAGCAGACATGCACATTTGTGGGCTGCTGGAGGTCATTTGCTCCTCCTGCTCCTCCTTGCACAAAGGCGGAGGTAGCGGTCCTGCTGCTGGGTTGTTGCCTCCTACGGCCTCCTCCACGTTTCCTGATGTACTGGCCTGTCTCCTAGTAGCGCCTCCATGCTCTGGAGACTACGCTGACAGACACAGCAAACCTTCTTGCCACAGCTCGCATTGATGTGCCATCCTGGATGAGCTGCACTACCTGAGCCACTTGTGTGGGTTGTAAGACTCCGTCTCATGCTACCACTAGAGTGAAAGCACCGCCAGCATTCAAAAGTGACCAAAACATCAGCCAGGAAGCATAGGAACTGAGAAGTGGTCTGTGGTTACCACCTGCAGAACCACTCCTTTATTGGGGGTGTCTTGCTAATTGCCTATAATTTCCACCTGTTGTCTATTCCATTTGCACAACAGCATGTGAAATTTATTGTCAATCAGTGTTGCTTCTTAAGTGGACAGTTTGATTTCACAGAAGTGTGATTGACTTGGAGTTACATTGTGTTGTTTAAGTGTTTCCTTTATTTTTTTGAGCAGTGTATATATAATAAAAGGTTTGAGTCACTTCAAACTGCCAATGTGAACGTGGCTTTAGAGCAGCCTTAGGTGCATGTGGCCCTGTGTCCCCTCCCCCTTGATGTCCCCCGTCAGACAATGTCATTGGATGGCAGGGATGGTGGGCGGGGCAGTCCGGCGCCGACTGTGCAATACAGCGTCATGGACGGTGGGGAAGACCATTTCTGGGGTCGCGACCCCGGTGAAAAACTGCAGGGTGCGGAGTTCAGCCAGCAGAGTTCCTGTTAGGAAACAACACAGCTTGGTAGGTAGTGTTACTAGTGTTATTGTTGCTAAGGCTAGTGTCTTAAACAACCTCTAGTTCAGTTACCCTCGGGTTTTGTAATAGTAATCTAGACCAGTATGTTATAACTCACTGCTGCAGCCAGCGATGAAGACACACACATCCACAGCTGCATACTCCTTGATCACCTGCAGAGAGGAAAACTCGTGAGAACACCATGAAATGAGGAAGTTGGAAACTTACGAGGCGATCAGAAGTAACACCAGAGTCCTGTTCAGAAGGGCCCAACATTACGATAGAAATGTCATGAACAAAGCTGACATTACACCTAATTCTGCATGACAGAAAGGCATTTCTGTTCTGTAATGTTACACTTCTGAACAGACCCCAGTGCTCTGCGAGTCGAGATAAGGTCCCTTACCAACTTGATTGCTTTGGCTCCCACAGAATCGATGAAGTTGACGGGGGTCCAGTCCAGAATGAGGGTGTGGACAGGACAGAGGGGCTCTAGGAACCGGGTCTCCTCAGAGTCTGACTCTGTGTGGGTCTCGGCCACCTGCCCGTTCCCCTGCCCCTCCAAGTGGTTCTGGGAGCCGCCCCCTGCCACCACTTCGTGAGTGACACCCAGCTCCACATCCTGGCCCAATCACAAGACGGCCGAAATTGTATCAGCCAATCATATAGGAGAATGAAGGAAACCAATATCGTGTCTGCCAATCACACAAGACCAAAATTGTACCAGGCAATCACACCTCTTTTGGCTTCAAACCAACCACAACAAGGCTAACAGCAAAAAGCCTCTTAGAAAATGACTACGTGAAGGCCTTCAATTCTGCCCGTCTGTCTGGTGTTCTGGTTACAGTGTCAATATGTGGCGTGTTTCAACAAGAAGCAGGGGAAGTAAACCAAATAGTGATATTGTGAGTGACGGAGCAGAAATACCATATTAAATGGGCTCACCAGTTTGACGACAGCACTCATTTTTTGTGGTGACTTGTGGTTTTGGCTCTCCCTCTCTGCGCTCTCCTTCTTCAGTTTTCTTTTTCGGGCTTTCCGTATAGCCTGGAGATGTACGGGGTCCACTCCTGTCTGTACACATGTTTAAATATGACGAGATAGGATGGGTCAAGCTGTTTTTTCCCCAATGCAAGGATCCCTCACTGAACTGTAGTGTAGCTACAGTCTACAGGAGAGATGGACTAGTTTGCTAGGCCTAAAGTGCTTGACCCGTAACATAGTCGGACAAAAATGAAAACTAATGCAACTCTGCATATTCCACACACAGAAACACACACGGCAGCTGAGATTACCTTCCATATTCCACACACAGAAACACACACGGCAGCTGAGATTACCTTCCATATTCCACACACAGAAACACACACGGCAGCTGAGATTACCTTCCATATTCCACACACAGAAACACACACGGCAGCTGAGATTACCTTCCATATTCCACACACAGAAACACACACGGCGGCTGAGATTACCTTCCATATTCCACACACAGAAACACACACGGCAGCTGAGATTACCTTCCATATTCCACACACAGAAACACACACGGCAGCTGAGATTACCTTCCATATTCCACACACAGAAACACACACGGCAGCTGAGATTACCTTCCATATTCCACACACAGAAACACACACGGCAGCTGAGATTACCTTCCATATTCCACACACAGAAACACACACGGCGGCTGAGATTACCTTCCATATTCCACACACAGAAACACACACGGCAGCTGAGATTACCTTCCATATTCCACACACAGAAACACACACGGCAGCTGAGATTACCTTCCATATTCCACACACAGAAACACACACGGCGGCTGAGATTACCTTCCATATTCCACACACAGAAACACACACGGCAGCTGAGATTACCTTCCATATTCCACACACAGAAACACACACGGCGGCTGAGATTACCTTCCATATTCCACACACAGAAACACACACGGCAGCTGAGATTACCTTCCATATTCCACACACAGAAACACACACGGCGGCTGAGATTACCTTCCATATTCCACACACAGAAACACACACGGCAGCTGAGATTACCTTCCATATTCCACACACAGAAACACACACGGCAGCTGAGATTACCTTCCATATTCCACACACAGAAACACACACGGCGGCTGAGATTACCTTCCATATTCCACACACAGAAACACACACGGCAGCTGAGATTACCTTCCATATTCCACACACAGAAACACACACGGCAGCTGAGATTACCTTCCATATTCCACACACAGAAACACACACGGCGGCTGAGATTACCTTCCATATTCCACACACAGAAACACACACGGCGGCTGAGATTACCTTCCATATTCCACACACAGAAACACACACGGCGGCTGAGATTACCTTCCATATTCCACACACAGAAACACACACGGCAGCTGAGATTACCTTCCATATTCCACACACAGAAACACACACGGCAGCTGAGATTACCTTCCATATTCCACACACAGAAACACACACGGCAGCTGAGATTACCTTCTCTTTGAGGGCGTTCAAATAAAGGTCACTGTTTGCAAAGTAGATTGAAGAGTTTGAGTGGAAAATCTTAATCCCTGTGCATTCAGCTGCCTGGAACAGAGAGGCAGAATCACAGGTCTCACTGCTCATCCAACACCATGTACTTTCTCATTCTATCCCAGGGTAGTTACAGGCCAGTTACAGGCACTAACAAGTTCATTTAGAAAAACCTTGTCCACCATTACAATTTCTTTGTGACAAACTTGTTCAATACTTTAATGAGACCTAGCTTTTTAGTGCCTGCAACTGTAAGATCATATAGAGAGTTGCTCATTATCACAAAATGACACATTATTACTTTTTCATATTCATCCACGTCACAGTACAGGCCTGTGTCCAGGACCTGTCCCAGGATCACACTCTTTGGGCTGTGGAGAAGGGGGCGAGAGATTTTCAAACGTTTTAGCACAGTTATTTCAGACATTTCCATTGAACAGATTAAAACTGAAATGACTCAACCCAAAAATCTAGCTTTTTTCCAAATCAAGCTGGTGATATGAAATGGTTACCAGTGATCGTGAAGGGGATATTAAATACTACACTTGAATATATTTCAGAAGTAGTAGGATGGTTTAGTACCTCTGTGTTCTGTAGATGACACTCAGGATGGCAAATCCTAAGGCCACCAGAAGTCCAAGATCAAGGCCCAACAGCACAGAGGCCACAAAGGCTACCAGCCAGATAGCCTGGAAGACAATACAGACCAAAGCAACAATGGTTACAGATGCATAGTATAGGCTTCATCCCAGGTCTCTTTGTGCTGTGTATCCAACTCTTACAGTCACTGTCATGCAATGACCATGATCATTCGGTAAGATAGCGCGAACTGATCTGGGACCAGGCTTCCATAGCAAACTGATCTGGGACCAGGCTTCCATAGCAAACTGATCTGGGACCAGGCTTCCATAGCAAACTGATCTGGGACCAGGCTTCCATAGCAAACTGATCTGGGACCAGGCTTCCATAGCAAACTGATCTGGGACCAGGCTTCCATAGCAAACTGATCTGGGAACAGGCTTCCATAGCAAACTGATCTGGGAACAGGCTTCCATAGCAAACTGATCTGGGAACAGGCTTCCATAGCAAACTGATCTGGGACCAGGCTTCCATAGCAAACTGATCTGGGACCAGGCTTCCATAGCAAACTGGTCTGGGACAAGGCTTCCATAGCAAACTGATCTGGGACAAGGCTTCCATAGCAAACTGATCTGGGACCAGGCTTCCATAGCAAACTGATCTGGGACAAGGCTACCATAGCATGACATGTACTGAAGGAATCTGTCCGATTGGGTTTTCTGGTGCGATGTGGTCATGATGCGGTCAGATCATTTAAATTGCTTACATTTTAGTCAATTCAGAAAGTAAACCAAATTCTAAGTTTACATTGAAAAGCATTTAAGATAATTGGAATTTCAGTGTACTTCCTGAAATGACCCTGGGTTAGATGTAATCAGAAGGAGTTGTGTTGCGGTCCAGACTCACCAACTCGATCTTGCTGGTCCTCCACAGGGCAGGGATGTCCCTGAATTGTTTAAACATCCCCAGCAGGTTAACCATGATGATGGCAGCCAGCGCGGTCTGAAATGACAGGGGGGGGGGGGGGGTCAGGGTTGAGTCGGGGTGCATTACCATTCCAATAGGATTGGACATTTCAATGTAAATATAAATTTTTTAGGCTACTGTAATAACGATTCAAATTCCAACATTAACGCAACTTTTTAATTGGTTGACATTTTGCAAGGGATATATTAAATAAAGCTGGTGCCTCTGACAGGACTGTTTCCCTTAGCCGTCTCATAGAACACCCGCTGTAGGTGGTGTTGGTCGGTAACTGTTACACCCACCTGTGGCAGAGGCTGGAAGACAAAACCAATGGCCACCACCACCAGCAACACCACCATGGACGCCAACAGACCCGCAATCTGCAAAGACACACACAGATAAGGTACGTTAACACACCTATCATTTAGCCTTCCTGGAGTCTGCACAGAAGCGTCTGCGGTTGATCTAATCTTTATGGCTTCACGGCGCCAATTTAGCTCCCGTTATGAGGTGACACATGTAATGAAAGGACAACTGTGTCATGTTAATGGCCATACACTCAGTGTGGGCCCAGCAAACAGGATGGGTGTGTGTGTGTGTGTGTGTGTGTCACTGTATCAAATCAAATTGTATTTGTCACATGCACCGAATACAACAGGTATTACAGAGAAATGCTTATTTACAAGTAACAATTAAAGAGCAGTAGTAAAATAACAATAGCGAGGCTGTATACAGGGGTAACGGAACAGAGTCAATGTGCGGGGGCACCAGTTAGTCTAGGTAATATTACATGTAGGTAGATATTAAAGTCACTATGCATCTATGTATGTGTGTGTGTGTGTTACCTGCGTATTGCCCCCGGTGCTCTCCTGCACCAGACTGCGGGACATGGAACAGGTGATGGCGAAGGTGTGGGAGAAAGAGCTGACAAAGTTACACAGGCCCAGGGCAATCAGCTCCTACAGGGCAACACAGAGCCAACGGGTTAGACTCTGGGGTAAAGTATCCCACAGGTACAGATCTAGGATCAGCTCCTACAGGGCAACACAGAGCCAACGGGTTAGACTCTGGGGTAAAGTATCCCACAGGTACAGATCTAGGATCAGTTCCTACAGGGCAACACAGAGCCAACGGGTTAGACTCTGGGGTAAAGTATCCCACAGGTACAGATCTAGGATCAGCTCCTACAGGGCAACACAGAGCCAACGGGTTAGACTCTGGGGTAAAGTATCCCACAGGTACAGATCTAGGATCAGCTCCTACAGGGCAACACAGAGCCAACGGGTTAGACTCTGGGGTAAAGTATCCCATAGGTACAGATCTAGGATCAGCTCCTACAGGGCAACACAGAGCCAACGGGTTAGACTCTAGGGTAAAGTATCCCACAGGTACAGATCTAGGATCAGCTCCTACAGGGCAACACAGAGCCAACGGGTTAGACTCTGGGGTAAAGTATCCCACAGGTACAGATCTAGGATCAGCTCCTACAGGGCAACGGGTTAGACTCTGGGGTAAAGTATCCCACAGGTACAGATCTAGGATCAGTTCCTACAGGGCAACACAGAGCCAACGGGTTAGACTCTGGGGTAAAGTATCCCATAGGTACAGATCTAGGACCAGTTTCCCTCACCCCATTCCTAACCTTAACCATTAGTGGGGGAAATGCTATGACGTTCTTTGACATCGCCACTCTCCCAAGGCTATAATGGCTACAGTACTGTGGATAAACTGACCTGGTTACCATCCACACTGTAGCCGTGTTTCAGAGCAAAGATCTTGGCCAGAGAGATTCCCATGGAGAAGCCCACCACCGCTATGGCGATAGAATCCGTTACCAAGTTGGGCAACAGAGAGAAGTCTGGGATTGCAGGTGGGAGCAGCCTGGAAACAAACAACAAATATTGTCTGAAAAGTTGACTGAATAGTAACAACTGTTTGTATAGTACATGTCTTCTGATGCTGTTACTTGTGCATTTTGACTCACTAAACACTTTTTGGCACTTTTATGCCACCGATACCTTTTCCCACTATAGAGCTGACCTGAACCGTACTGGCTTGGATATTGGGTTCTCACAATGTGCTATCAGGTTCTAGTAACCATGTAGGATGCATACAGCAACCCATTTAGCGTGAAAAGTCCTTCTCTTACCCGGATGGAATTGTCCTGACCACGTCCACTTGGTAGTTCTCTGACAGACTGAGGCCATAGGAGATCCCCGTTGAGACCATGACCACAATGATCTCTCCTGGGATGGGCACAGGCAGCTTCTTCTTGAAGCGCTCGTTGAGGTCCTTCACGCAGTAGAGGACCACCATGCAGACCCCGCCCACAATCAACGTGGTCACGTTGGTGCTGGTGATGTCACTGAACACGGCCGTGACACTCTGGGAGGAGAGAGGGGGTGTGAGAGACCTGGGAGTGTGTCCGTGTCCCCGAGAGCATTGCATAAAACTCACAATCTATATTTATCAGGAATTAATAATTTGTCATTAATCATTAACTAAATCACGCAGGCTTGTAAACTAGGTCTAATACCCATGTATTACAGCAGAGTACATCCACGGACACCTATAATGTGGATGACTTTCCTGTCTGCTACTGTTTAAAAGTTAACCACTCCATTCCTCATGCAGGGGCCACCATCCAGCGGCAGAGGCCCCGTCAGTGACTCACGTGAAGAGCGGACAGGGGCCCACTGAAGCGCGGGGTCTGGATGCCCAGCAGGTATTTCAGCTGAGAGATGAAGACGTGAACAGCCGCGGCCGTGGTGAATCCGCGTACCAAGGGCTCCGTGAGGTAGATGGCCACAAAGCCAAACCGCAACAGCCCCAGGACCAGCTGGGGGGAAAGGAAAGAAGGAGACAGACAGAAAGACAAAGACAAACAAGGGGAGAGTGGATGATGACGGTTTACTTGCATAATAAAATGTCAACATAGATAAAGTAGGTTGACATTAGGTCAACTAAGTTGCGGTCCTGTGGATCCCACTATGGTTGAGTAAACAGTGAGCGCTGAGAAACCGGTTGAAACCACAAACCCCCAAGGTTACGGGATGATCCTTACCTTCGGCATGAAAACTTTGACCTCTTATTGAGAGACTGACTAGTGGTGGGAAAGCTAGTGGCAACAGAGAGGATGCTGGGTTATTTGAGGGGACATTTTTCTGAAGGTGGAAGAGGGGAGTGTGACCCACCTGTATGACTCCCACCAGGGTGGTGAGGACTACGGCTACGTGGACCCTCCTGGCATCGCGGGCCTCTGTGTCGATGAAGACGGTGGTGTTGGTGGCGGTACCATTCAGGGCCTGGATCGTGAACATGGAGTCAGGGGCCTCCCTCACCACCACTCCTCCAATCATCAGGCTGATCACCGCAAACGTGCCTGCAGAGAGCACAGCCACAGCCTTAAAATTAGGGGTGTCAAACTCAACTCCTGGAGGGGTTGAATGTCATCTGTTTTTGCTATTTCCTTTCCATTTGTGGAAGCAGGCTGCCTAATGGTTAAGAGCGTTATAACACTAACCGAAATGTCGCTGGTACAAAATCAGAGCCGACTAGGTGAAAAGTCTGTCAATGTGCCCTTGAGCAAGGCACTTAACCCTAATTGTTCCTGTAAGTCTCCCTGGATAAGAGCGTCTGCTAAATGACTCAAATGTAAATGCAAAATGTGTCCAATTAAGACCTAGACAATCAGGAAGTTCCTTACTAATTAGTGACCTTAACTGATCAATGAAGAACAGGAGAGGAGAGAAAACCAACCGACACTCGGCCCTCCAGGAATTGACTTCCGACACCCCTGGGGGTTAATGGTTTAGGGGTAGGGGCTTTTAAGGGACATGGTTTAGGAGTTCTAGGCTTCAGGGACACAGACAAAGGGCTTAACACCTGGCAACATCATTGATACTGAATATGATGACATCCTCACTCTGAAAACAGAATAATAGAAGTATAAATGAATTCAATGAACTGAACACTCTCTCTTCAGTGGGTTGAGTCTGACTGACCATTGCCTCTCATCCTGTGTGGCTCAATTGGTAGAGCATGCGCCACCAAAACTGTGGGTTTGCTTCCCGGGACCGCACACATGGATAACATATGCCCGCATGACTAAGTCACTTTGTATGAAAGTGTCTGTTAAATGGCATATTATTATTTCATGACATTGAATCATACAAGTTTGACTTGGTAGCTTTGGCACTCCCCCTAGGTCAAATAATTATCATAGCACTCCCCATTCCCCTCGAGGTTATCAGTCAGTCGCCAAGGTGCCAGGTTCTTTATCAGTAATGGTTTAATAGAGAGGGGAGACATCAGAGCCACACCAGTGCAAACAGCTGTGAACCCCGTCCAGGCGCCTCTGCCAGGGCAAGTCTCTGTGTCTGGTAAACGAGGTATGAAGCAATGTAAAAACTCATGTTAAAAATGTGTTCTCATTTCCAGATCAGGTTTGCTTGTGTTAGCTCGTTACGTTTACAACTAGAGATGTTGACACGGGCTTTTGCCCAAGACTTGAACGGGTGCCAAAATATTCCTTCATCCCTGCCTCAGAGGGAGAGAAGGCAGTCGCAAGTTACTACAGCAACTGCCCTCCTTAAGGCCACAATTTGGGCGGAGGCCATTTTGTTACAACTGCTGCTGCTAACTATTTCCAAGACGGTTTTAGTTCTTCTTCTCTTGTTGAAGTGTTTAAAGTGATTCCCTGACTCACCGAGTTGTCACCTGGAGACAAACGTGACGGCTGAAATTGGAGGCAAGGCTATGTCTGCCTTGAATGTTCCCATAAATCTGGCCTGTCTATGTGCAACAGATGGGGTCACTATATGCCAAGAGACCTGACCTCACCCAAGCTTCACAAGGACACCGATCAATTCCCAAAGTAAACCATTTCAAAACTTGGCTCATTTCCTGAAGTGTCATGAGAAAAAAAAAGTTGAGCTATTATTCTGGTCACTTAATCTGTTACTTTTGAATAGATGAATCTCTCAGACGTAACACCCAGACTCTTGATTGACTGGGCTCCCTGGGTGGATGAGAAGGCCGAGTCCCATATAGCACCATATTACCTTCATAGTGCACTACTGTTGACCCGGGCCCCATAGGGCTCTGACCAACAGTAGAGCACTAAATAGGGAATAGGGTGCTATTTGGAATTCACCTGTTGTTGGCGTGGTTTGGAATGGTCAGTCTGTACTTGGCACAGCCACCGGAATACAAAACCCTCTGGCCAAGAAGTGAAAAGGCCACGGCTGTCCAGGGGTAGAGACCTATGGGAAAACTATGTGAATACAACCAGGACTACTTCATTGGAACACCCAGTAGGAGTAACATCCATTATCACCACAGGTAGGCTGCAGGGGTAGTGTTCAGTAGGGCACAAAGTAGCAAACCGGTTTGCAAGGGAAAACAAAAACAAATGTTCTTATTAGAGACGGTCGGGTAGTATCTGTACCTCCACGTTTCAAAACATTTACTTAAGCAATAAGGCCCGAGGGAGTGTGGTATATGGTCAATATACCACGGGTAAAGGGCTGTTCTTAGGCACGACGCAACGCGGAGTATACAGCCTGTATACAGCCCGTAGCCTTGGTATATTGGCCATATATCAAACCCCAGAGGTGCCTCATTGCTATTATAAACTGGTTACCAACGTAATTAGAGCAGTAAAAATACATGTTTTGTCATACCCGTGGTATACGGTCTGATATACCACGACTGTCAGCCAATCAGCATTCAGGGCTCGAACCACCCAGTTTATAACACTGAACCCGACTCCGCTCCTGGTTAGCCACATTATACATCTCAATAGTGTAAAGTGACTTCCTCTGCACTAGTTGGAGCTCTGTCGTCGGGATGGCTCACCTATAGATATGTGTCTAGAAGTCCCAAAGAAGGTGTAGAGCAGGACGGGGTAGAAGGAGGAGTACAGGCCATACACAGGAGGCACGGCAGCCAGCATGGCATAGGCAAGACCTGGGGAGAGAGGATGGGGGGGGGGGGGGGAGATGGAATGATGTTCTACTTCCCAGTGCATACACACATTGATACATCAGTAGCTAATATGGGGAGAAGTCTGTCCATAATAAAGAGCTGCTCTACCTTCTTAACAGCAACGCAGGTCCTACAGGTTCTAGTTTTGTCGCACCTGGACTACTGTACAGTCGTGTGGTCAGGTGCCACAAAGAGGGACTTGTTGTGAAATGTTTTTAAAATTGTACAACTTCTTTAATTTTGATGGACCCCAGGAAGAGTAGCTGCTGCCTTGGCAGGAACTAATGGGGATCCATAATAAATACAGTACCAAAGTTAGGACACACTTATTCATTCCAGGAATTTTCTTTATTTTTACTATTTTCTACATTGTAGAATAGTGAAGACACACTCTTGGCATCCAGGTGAAGCTGGTTGAGAGAATGCCAAGAGTGTGAAAAGCTGTCATCAAGGCAAAGGGTGGCTAGTTTGAAGGATCTCAAATATAAAATATATTTGGATTTGTTTAACACTTTTTTGGTTACTACATGATTCCATGTGTTATTTCATAGTTTTGATGTCTTCACTATTATTCTACAATAGTAAAAATAAAAACCCTAGAATGAGTAGGTGTGTCCAAACTTGACTGGTACTGTATATGCTGAACGAAAATACAAACGCAACATGCAACAATTGTAAAGATGTTGCTGAGTTACAGTTCATATATAAAGAAATCAGTCAATTGAAATAAATATATTAGGCCCTAATCTATGGATTTCATATGACTGGGCAAGGGCGCAGTGGGCATAGGTCCACCCACTGGGGAGCCAGGCCCAGTCAATCAGAATGAGTTTTTCCCCACAAAAGGGCTTTGTTACAGACAGAAATCCTCAGAAGAAGCCGGGTGTGGAGGTCCTGGGCTGGTCTGCGGTTGTGAGGCCGGTTTGGACGTATTGCCAAATGCTACAAAATGACGATGAAAGTGGCTTATGGTAAAAAAAAAAAAAAATGTAAAAACATTAAATGATCTGACAACAGCTCTGGTGGACATTCCTGCAGTCAGCATGCAAATTGCACACTCCCTCAAAACATGAGATATCTGTGGCATTGTGTTGTGTGACAAATCTGAGCATTTTAGAGTGGCCTTTTGTCCCCAGCACAAGGTGCATCTGTGTAATGATCATGCAGTTTAATCAGCTTCTTAATATGCCTCACCTGTCAGCTGGATGGATTAACTAGCCAAAGGAAAATGCTCACTAACTGGGATGTAAACAAATTTGTGCACAACATTTGAGAGAAATAAGCTTTTTGTGTGTATGTCAAATTGTTGGGATCTTTTATTTCAGCTCATGGAACCAACATTTGACATGTTGTGTTTATATTTTTGTTTAGTATAAAACAATCTGGTCAGAAAGGCAGCATCTGGCATTACCACTTCAACACCCTCATCTCCAAGCAGAAGCTGGTGGCCTAGCAGCCTTGTTGTTGGCTCAGCTCATGGCCGGTCTCACCAGTGGTGTGGCACTATTCTTTATAGGTTTGTACCGACTGATGTATCATTGAATAAAATCCTTTTAGAATATGGAAAAATACATCCTCCAAATGCAACCTCTGTGTATACCTACCTACACGTTGGCTCAAATACACGTAGTTTCCTTATTACCCTCCTGCACTAAATTAGCCCCTCCTAACGGCAAAATTGTCAATGATGGTGATTGCCTATCGTGAATGACAATTTGTCATGTTTTACAGGTGAAATTCCAAGCTGCATCTGCCAAACCAGACTTTCGATCTCTGCGTTGTTAATCCATTTCATGAGAATATGGAGTCTTCTTGAATGATGTGTAACTACTGTTTCGTGAGTGAATTTTAAAGCACATGTTAACAACAAGCCACACCTGTACTTGATTTCAATCAAAGCACAAACTGGCAGGCTATTTATTGGCACGTGTTGTTGACTTTTAGTCGCTTTAAAGGGAAAAATCACAAACATTCAGCACAATCAACAATGATTAGGCTTCGATATAACTTTATTAAAACGAGCACCATTCTGAGAAGTGCCGCCCCTGACTCTAAACCCATTCTGAGAAGTGCAGCAGTATACCCCTGACTCCAACCCCACTGACCTTGAGGTAGCTGCATGACCCCTGTGCTGAGGCCTGAGACCAGGTCCCCAAACAGGTACTCTTTGACAGGGTAGGACGGCAGCCATGTTAAAATGGGCAGGAAGCTCAGAGCAATGGCTTTGGCCCTCTCTGATGAGCAGCTGGGAAGAGAGAGAGTGAGTGAGTAGGTGTGTGTGTGTGTGTGTGTGTGCTTAATCAGCTTATCTATTAGGGAAGCTTCCAAGCAGCAAGTAAATGGGTGTGTACTTCTACTAGTGTAATACTAGACAAACATTGTCAGATTAAAAAAATAATAATCATAACTTCACATAAGCTTTTACAGTCGTAACAAATTTCCTGAAAAAAGGTATTGCATAATTCCACATCCCAGTCACACACCCAGCAATGTTCTTCAATCCCGGTCATCAAAACACCGATAGGTATGTCTACTGGGCTGGAACAACACTTGAACACACTGTGGGTCCCAATGACCAGGATTGAAGAACACAACACTACAGTCTGTTCAGATCTGTAACAGGGTCATGTTCTTTAGGCGCCTAACGGCAGAAAACAGACTGAAACAGAGTGGGACTACCTGGACCTGTCCAATAAGAACCACAAATGTTTTCCATTTCCTGTTGCAAAACGTTGTGTACTATTATAGTACAGTGTGTACTATTAAACACAACCCAGGTCTGTGGACACTAACTCGATGTAGATGCTTACTGGAGCTGCTGTGCTAGTCTCTGTCTGATGGTCTTGGGGCTCCTCTCTCTCGGGTGCAGGAGCTGGGTGTGGAGGTAGGCCTCATCGAACACAGGCCGTTCCACACGGTACATCAGCGGTGGGGGCGCATCCTCGCAGGGCGTTACATGTTGTTCCATAACACAGACAGGACACTGGGCATGTCAGAGAAAGGGGGCGGCTCCTAGCTTAAGTAGGCTTTTTCTCTCTCTGTGTGGTTCGCTGACTCCTTTTCCACACGTCCTGCTTCCTCCCGCTGCTCTGCTGAGAGAGGAAGACAAAACAGTCAGTAACTGTTTAGACCAAATGTTTTTGAAGCAAAGCGTTGTTTTTACCAAACTCCAGCAGGTTTGAGCACCATGCGGCTGGTAGTTTTCATTAATACAGTAGCCCTATTTATGGAGATTACAATGAGTTTCTGGTAGTGTTTTCAGGCATATGGGCTGTCTTTTCAATGAGTTTCTGGTAGTGTTTTCAGGCATATGGGCTATCTTTTCAATGAGTTTCTGGTAGTGTTTTCAGGCATATGGGCTATCTTTTCAATGAGTTTCTGGTAGTGTTTTCAGGCATATGGGCTGTCTTTTCAATGAGTTTATGGTAGTGTTTTCAGGCATATGGGCTGTCTTTTCAATGAGTTTCTGGTAGTGTTTTCAGGCATATGGGCTGTCTTTTCAATGAGTTTCTGGTAGTGTTTTCAGGCATATGGGCTGTCTTTTCAATGAGTTTCTGGTAGTGTTTTCAGACATATGGGCTGTCTTTTCAATGAGTTTCTGGTAGTGTTTTCAGGCATATGGGCTGTCTTTTCAATGAGTTTCTGGTAGTGTTTTCAGGCATATGGGCTGTCTTTTCAATGAGTTTCTGGTAGTGTTTTCAGGCATATGGGCTGTCTTTTCAATGAGTTTCTGGTAGTGTTTTCAGGCATATGGGCTGTCTTTTCAATGAGTTTCTGGTAGTGTTTTCAGGCATATGGGCTGTCTTTTCAATGAGTTTCTGGTAGTGTTTTCAGGCATATGGGCTGTCTTTTCAATGAGTTTCTGGTAGTGTTTTCAGGCATATGGGCTGTCTTTTCAATGAGTTTCTGGTAGTGTTTTCAGGCATATGGGCTGTCTTTTCAAGCAAATATTTTGAACTGATATTGCAAAATTGTGACCAAATATTAACTTTCTGCTCCATGTGGAAAAAGAAAAACAGGGGTTTATTCACTAGGAACCAAAGGGGAAGAAACAGGAAGTGAACTCCCGAACATGTCCAATAAGAAACTTGTTTTCATGGCAAAACTTTCTGTAACAAATAGTTGTACTACAGATGGAACTAATGAATACACCCCATGTGTGTTCTACATAAGAAAGTTTACACTCCAAAATCAATGCAGAGATAGGAGCCTATTCTTTGGGCTAAAGAACAGTCCAAACTACACTTCAGGCTGACTGTGGTAGCCTGGCCTACACAACATGGCAAACCAGAGGATATTGACCTTTCATGTTGGAAGCTACTTAGAGGAAAGGTCTCCAGCAGCCTCACTAAAAATAGACATCCATTTCTTATCATATACTTTATAGACTTCTGCGGCAATGGTAAACATGATCACAATACTCTTAATCAGAACAGTGTCTAAAGCAGGGCTCTCCAACCGTTGTTCCTGGAGAGCTACCCTCCTGCATAGGCATTGACGTAAAGGTATAGGCTATGACTGACTACTTATTGTAAAATCAGAATATTTAAACAAGAATTAAACATGAGATTAAATATATTAAACTGAACTTCTGGAAACCTGACAACAAAGACGTGAAGTTATCACACCATGTGTATAGTAACTGGCTGTTCCTGATTTTGTTAGCTGCCTAGCGACTTGTGTCATCACTGACAAAGCACATCCACAACCACATCGAAATAAAAAGGTAGCTAACTAACGTCAGCCACATGTTTTAACCTGAATTGCAGGTTACAGAGGAATGTGTAGCGGGAAAGTGATGGCTATCTACAGAATGAAAAGCGCACATGACAGATGCGAATGAAGGACCATTTCTTACCTTCCCGACCTCAGCCTAGGATGTCACACTCTGACGCGATTGACCGAATTCAATTTTAGAAACTGACCGCGCATCTAGGCTCCAGTTACAGTTTAACACCGGGAACGCAGTTTAACAACCGTCGACACTCGACAGCCGCATACTCCACCAGAGGAAGATCACTTGATGGAGCCGGGCGCACGTAAACTCTGACGTCACTAAACCAGTGATCATGGGACTTGTATTTTCTTTCCTACAGTTGTTGGATTCCCCTTTTCTTATTATCGTTATTGGTGCTATCTATATACGTATTATAGTTCTTTGGTTGGTGTTTTTCCAAAGTATATGCAAATACATTTCCAAAATACTCACCTAAATTAGAAATAAATTATAAATTGATTTTGTTTCAGTTTATCATACTACATAATTCCGTGAATTTTGTCAACACTGACAATTGCCTTGCAGATAAATTTGAAAAAAGACAGAAGATCACTCATTCTCCCATGGAAAATTCATGAGAATTCATGGGAGAATCATTCTCCCAGTCCGGTCGGCCTGGCCCTATTGATGCTCATTGCCTCACAGATTGTGAGGCCTATTGGAAATGTGTGACAGACACGAAAAAATATATGTTTTCGTGTGCAGTACACGATTTTGTATACAGTGCATTTCAATCACTGATAAAGACAGTAGGTTAATACAGAAACGAAAGGGAGGGGAGGGGCGAAAATCTAGCAAACCAAAGGTTGTGTGTTCGAATCTCTTCATGGATAACTTTTGCATTTTCGCTACTTTGCAACTACTTTGCATGTTAGCTAACCCTTCCCCTAACCTTAACCCAACTCCAAAACCTAACCCTTTAACTACTTAGCTAGCATATTAACTACAATCTTAACCCATAACCGTGCTAACGTTAGCCTCGGCAAATTGAAGTTCTTGAAATGTACACGAATGCGTCAAGAGAATTGTGTAATACACAGGAAATGCGTTGTGATGAAAATCGTGCCTGTCACGAATTTCGAATAAGTCATTTATGTATATTTCACAATAAGCTGTGACGGTGTGTTGAACCTTAACCATTTTAAATGTCAACTTCAATGGGCTACAGACCCCATAAGGATACAGAGGCGCTCTCGAGTGGCCTTCTTGTGTAAAATAAATGTATTCATGAAATATTATTAATGTGCTCAAATAATATTCCGACAGATGGCGCCATTGTATGCTTTTTACAAGCTCGTGTCTCGGTTCTGCTTTTTTTTTAGTATGGTACGTCACTAATCACTAGATGTCTCCGTTCTGCTTTTTGACATTATATTGCTGGCATTAAATTATAGATACTTGGTCAAAGGCTTAGGTCACCTATACTGCCTAAGTACTGTACTTTATAAAGGGGAAGGTGGGTCCTGCATTCAAACAAATGGTTAAGAAATGGTCATGGATCTAAATGTTGGCTGTGTGAACTTTACAACTTCAATCCTTCATAGTCAATCTTAAATGGCCAATTGGGTGTACCAATTTCACCACCACTACTATATCCACCACTAATTTCATTACTACTACTACTACTACTTATCAGGCAAAACATAACAACTTAGGTTGGCTACATTCATGTATTTTCTCCACTCTACTCTATAGGCCTAGGAGCATGGCGTACTGAACAGAGGACCCTTTAATCCATAGCCTCTTTGCAGAAATAAGATGACCAGATCCAACTTGTCTGGTGCTAGCAGGCAGCCAGCTGGCACTAAAGGGCAACCCCAGAGGAGAGCTACCTGGAAGGCTGCCAGTGACTAAGAGAGTCCCAGGCCTCAAAAGCCTCCTGGACAGGGTCTGTGTAGTGTAATACCCTGGCATAACAGCATTCATTACAGGCCGCGAGGGTAAATTATTTGGTCCTTTTTATTTCATTTTGTATCAATTTTTTAAAAAGAATGGTGATCTCAGATGAAGGCACATGGTAATCTGAATTTCCTCACAATTCAAGGCATAAATACTATTCACTGTTCTCTCTTTGTGCATCTGTTTAACTTTGTAATCATATGAGAACATCAATGTCAAAGGAACTGATTATTTAAAGGCCCATTGCAGTCAAAGTTCAGTTTTCCTATGTTTTGTATCAATTGTACAACAGCTGATTAACGAACACTGTAAAAGTGTTTTAAAAAATTCTGATAGTTTCTGCTTGAAAATCCAATCTACATAGGACCTTCTAATCAGCAGGTTTGCATGGGCGGGAGTTTCGGTTTGCCTGGTGATGTCACCAGGCGGTAATTTGGTTAATAGACCAATAACAAAGAGAGTTCCAAACATAGAGATCCTATTAAATTACTAGAGGGGATCTATGTTATAAACCTCCAAGTTCCAGAATGGAGTGAAAATGGCAGCCATATTGGTCAGGGACAAATCCAAACTAGTCTATGAATGGCTGTTGAGGCATAATCCAGATTTTACTTATGCAGAAAAATACATGTAATGCAT
This sequence comes from Oncorhynchus mykiss, assembly GCF_013265735.2. Taxonomy (NCBI): domain Eukaryota; kingdom Metazoa; phylum Chordata; class Actinopteri; order Salmoniformes; family Salmonidae; genus Oncorhynchus; species Oncorhynchus mykiss. The sequence continues at coordinate 14,513,640 of NC_048585.1, forward strand.
GTGCTATATCCGAAAGTGTGTATTAAAATATTGTCAGATAATTATAAACACAGTTTTTTTTACAGGTTTTATACACATTTTCTGTATAAACAGCCTCTAAAATACATGTAAACAGATCCTAAATGTCTACATTTTTGTTTTCTTGGAAAGCTGTGAGTGCTATATTTTAAATTCTTAAAATATATTATTTTACACAATATCTGATCAAAATGACTGACCTTTAGACCATCATAAGAAGTGTCAAGTCTAGTCTAGTATTCCAAATCCTAATTCTGCCAATAATAGCTAGTTTTCAGTTTTCCCAACTCAGACCACTCCCAAAAAGTCCAAGCAAAATTCTTGCTTGAGAAATTGTTTTTTTCCCATTTTTTATGGAAATCTATTACATTAACGTACTTAGCTAATTGTTACCCAGAAATTATTTGATAGTGATATAAAAACGGCTAATTGGGCCTTTAATGCCAAACCCTTTACGTTAAAGATATTTGACACCGTGTTACTATAAATCATGTAAAATTGAGCAAGTGTGTATTTATTGTGTAATTTGTGTACCAGTTTTATCTTATGTAGTCAAATGCACCTCAAACAATAGCCTCAAACATACAATTGGTTTGTTAATCATGTTTTAATTAATTAAAGCAAATTAATAGTTTTTTATTTTGTATTGTTTTGTAATTGATTACATTGCAGATACCAAACTAATTTAAAGTTACATATTCGGCTACATCCGTTAATCCTTAATCACAGTAGCACTAGCAACTTTGAAACAGGTGACTCACGTCGCACAATACTGAGAAAGACGCCCTCTTTACAAACCCAAGGTTGCGCTGCTGCTGTAGGCTTTTGATCGTGTCTCTGTTGTGTTTGAAGCCTATTTTCTCTAGACTTGTCTGAATAAGGAAATGTAATAGGAATCCAGCACCACCGAGGGTGAGAAGTGACTCGCTCTACAACGTAGATTACTGTAATTTACTTCGTAAATAAAAAAAAGTAGCTATAAACGCACGTATGAATGCTTTGATTTACCTGGACTATTGCGGAAAGACCAAGGAAGGTGATAGCCAACATTTACGCACGGATTGGGTATTCTGATTTTTAACCATGGGGAAAAGAGCCGCGCTGGCGACTTACGATAAAGAGTTCAGCTTTGTCAGCCCAGTTGTCAAATATCTACTTTTCCTTTTTAATTTAATATTTTGGGTAAGTATTTAATATGTTTAGGTTTCTGCTGGTTTTGTCTGCTGATTTTGTGTAATCTGTGCACCTCACTCTGCCTAATTTAAGTTTACGTACACATTTTAATTGTACAAATTGTAAATATCCATTTGCTGTTAGGCTATAGCTTTCATTGGACGTGAGCAACTTCCAGTAATTTAGTCTACTTTGCTGTGAGGACTGGTTAACCATTGATTTAGGCTGTTAATTTGTTATTGTGTGAATGCATGAGAAAACCAGCCTCACTAACAAGACACATTCTTTCTAAGTCCCACATAGCCCCACAAAATAGTTATGTGTTACAATCATGTCTTCAATAGGATGAAACATTTAGCCATGTTTTTAATGCCTTTGCGTCTATGCTACAAAACAATCATAATCAATCCTTAACCGTGGAAAATAACCAATATTGTCTATTCAAAGGAGTACATGAAATAAAGGTTGTATTCTGCTTCATGTTTGACACCAATGACTCCTACTGGTGTCACACTAAAGGAGTGCTTATTTGCTGATGAACATGTTTAAACAGCAGCTACAACATCACAGCTGTGATAGTGGTGAGGAATGGAGCTACAGGCATGCTAAGGAATGCCTGCACATCCCTTGCAGCTCTCTCATTGGTCAAAGTGTCACCTTGTTTTGGAACTCATTTGTGTTTAAATAACCAATTTTACTCCATTAATAATGGACCTGGTCTTGATAGACGTTGGCTGCTAGAATATGTTTAGACCTAAATTAATAGGCTTTATATAGAGGGGATCCAGACTCTCATTTAATAATAATGTGAAAACCACTAGGAGCAGCAAACAAAACTCCAATATACACTGCTCTGTATACGCCCGTCTACTGTCACAACTCCTTTTTTTAACCAAGCTGTTGCCAAGCAACGCACAGTTTCATTTATTCATATGCTGATGGTGCAACATGGGGTTCCGTGAAAAGGGGGCCCATGCACTCTCCTCTCCAAATCTGTTTAGCAGTCAAATGAGTGTATCAAATATGCCTCTTAGATACTTCAATCACATCCTAGAAAGCTGTTGAAACAGTTATCTGTGAGAGGGCTATTTGCTCTCTTCTTTCTTGTTGTTGCTAGACCTCATCAAATGCTTGTTACAGTTGTATTTTGCATGTTTGACTATCAGAAACTAATCTTGGCCCCATTTTCCTCTTTTGAATGAGCTTTCCTAGTCACAGTTTGTATCAAAATATGTGAGGAGGACCCCCCCCCCCCCCCCCCCCCAAATCACTGTCACCAAGCACTGATGTGCCTTTGATGGTGATGACACTAGAGTCGGCGCTGTTCTGAGCGACCTATGACACATTAGGAGCTCTTTGAAATATCCAGGCTTGGTGTTCTGTATTGAGTTCATACCTTTGATATGGGCCCTGCTTTAACATCACACAGCATAGGCAATCATCCCATGATGACTGTCAGTGTAGGCACACTTGTCTATAGTGTCGGCAAAGGCTAGAATCTGGCCTAGTGCCCTTTGACACAACCCCTCGCTCTCTCTTTCCCCACTGCCATCATCTCTCACGATCTGTTCAATAGAAAAACATCTGGGGGAAAATGTGCCACTCTGAATGCTCCTGATCTCATGACATCTGCTTTGTTTATGATTGTCAGCATGCCGACTGATTTAGCTACTTCCCCAAACGTTGTCTCCTTGAGTACAGAATATCTATAACGACTATGAAAAGGCAGCCAGCTGTTAAACATTAACAACTCTGGAAGCAGAAGTTTGCGAACTACGCAAATTGGTAGTACAGATGTCAGCCTACTGTCAGGTGCTTGGGGGAACTGTAACTTTCACTCACTGTTCAACACTAAGGGGATTTCTGACTAAGACGCAAGAACAAGCAGCCTTGTTATTGCAGACTGGGATTTCCAGTGTTGGGTTTTAGTCCGTACTGCTTTGCAGTGTTAATAGGTTTTGACGTGGATTTATGTCCAGTTCTGCTGTGTTTACATTCCATAACTAGCGGAAACCTAGCATAAACGTTGGCCTACCTTAGCTCTGGTCCAGGGTGTTAGTACGTATTCCTTTACTAACACCTTAGCTCTGGTCCAGGGTGTTAATACGTATTCCTTTACTAACACCTTAGCTCTGGTCCAGGGTTAGTACATATTCCTCTACTAACACCTTAGCTCTGGTCCAGGGTGTTAGTACGTATTCCTCTACTAACACCTTAGCTCTGGTCCAGGGTCTTTAGTAGGTTCTTCCTCTACTAACACCTTAGCTCTGGTCCAGGGTCTTTAGTAGGCATTCCTCTACTAACACCTTAGCTCTGGTCCAGGGTGTTAGTACGTATTCCTTTACTAACACCTTAGCTCTGGTCCAGGGTGTTAGTACGTATTCCTTTACTAACACCTTAGCTCTGGTCCAGGGTGTTAGTACGTATTCCTCTACTAACACCTTAGCTCTGGTCCAGGGTCTTTAGTAGGTTCTTCCTCTACTAACACCTTAGCTCTGGTCCAGGGTCTTTAGTAGGCATTCCTCTACTAACACCTTAGCTCTGGTCCAGGGTGTTAGTACGTATTCCTTTACTAACACCTTAGCTCTGGTCCAGGGTGTTAGTACGTATTCCTTTACTAACACCTTAGCTCTGGTCCAGGGTGTTAGTACGTATTCCTCTACTAACACCTTAGCTCTGGTCCAGGGTCTTTAGTAGGTTCTTCCTCTACTAACACCTTAGCTCTGGTCCAGGGTCTTTAGTAGGCATTCCTCTACTAACACCTTAGCTCTGGTCCAGGGTCTTTAGTAGGCATTCCTCTACTAACACCTTAGCTCTGGTCCATGGTGTTTAGTAGGCATTCCTCTACTAACAGAGAGGAGTTAATTAACTAGCAGAGGCAACTCTTTCTGGTTGTGTGAAGAGACCAGAGCTAATCCTTCCTATGCATAGCAGATAAAGGCAGATTCATAGACAGGAAATGACAGGGCTTGAGGTTAGCTGTGTGCAAAACAACATGTAGGCTACAGTGTCAGTGTATCCACACCCGGATGTTCCCTCAAAATACTTCCCTTTCAGGTTTGATTCTTCATTATGTACAGTAATGGTAGCATTACATCTGCTAAATTTACCACATGGGTCACCTGCAGAAGTGGCATGGGAAAAGAGTAACTCAAGAACACACTAATGTCAAATAATTTCATTCACCATAAACACATTTTTACATGTCAAAAGGATTTCACTCCCAGAATGCGGACGGAACCAGGTCCCCCCCCCCCCCCCCCCCCCCATCCCTGGCCACTTCTACATTGATTTACAAGTTTGAACATGGACGTCCTAAAAACAAACTCCTGATTGTTACAGCCCAGTCCCTCACAACGTACCACAAGTCAAAGAGCTACTCTTCGGCCTTGTGCAAACAGGATAAGATCTTGTAAAAACTTGCATCTCTGGCTGTGAGGAATGCATTTTTGACGCAGTTTTTCACCCCCTCTGGCTAGCTGGAGAATGTGTCTGGAAGGACACATCTAACACCCTGCGTAGACTGTTAAAATCGAGGGAGTCCTCAGTATTGCTACAAATGTGAACTATGGTGTGAACTATGGTGTGAGAGGTTATCCGAACAAACCACCAAGGAAGATATCCATCTCTAGTGATCACATGGCAATTCCATTTGAGGTACAGAGCTGTAGGAAGGCCGCCCATTTTCTGTTTCCATTTTCCCGAAATAACTTAGAGGGCAGAATTTACACCACAACCAATGAATCGCTCAACTCAAACTAATGACTGGGTAGATGGCTCAAGAGTTTATTCTCTATCTTTGCATAGATAACAATGGTTTTGTAGACTATCCATTTAGCCTCCTTTGTGCAGAGGAAGACTGGTCCTTACTCGGAGGACAGACTTTTCCCTCCAAAGTGCAAGGTGTGGAAACTGGATACTGGAGTGGGAGAGGGGTTGCTGTGTGCTCCCTGTTATGTTGGTGAAGCTACAGGTTGGAGTTAAAAGTGAAAGGGCCATTATAATAAAAGCCCTCTGATCGCTGCCAAGTTGCTTATTTAGTCAAACGAGAACCAACTCTATAGAACAGAACACATCCCAACTCACTAGTTCTGAACTGTGACCCATCAGCCTATTATGGATAACGTCACTAGTTGAACGTTGTTCGTCGGTTCTGTTATATGATTCTCGGTGTGCTAAACTGTATATTTGAGAATCCAATTTAGTTTTACATTGTATGCCACTTTTACTCACTCTGACTAAAACTAGTGTAAATAGTACAGCACACCCACTTTGCAATGGTTCTGTTCTGTTCTGACATGCACTGAATTGTTTTTGTTTGTTTTAAGTTACGTACACATTGCTAGTATTGTAAGTCAAGTGACTAAACCTCAAGTCCCACTAGAGTCCCAAGTCACTAGCGTTGTAGTTGAGTCACAAGTTAATTGCTTATGCTAAAGCTTGTGCTCCAACAATCTTTCAAGCTACAGTTCACAGCGTAAAGAAAAATAGCTAGCTTAGTATACTGAACAAAAATATAAACTGGGCCTTAGGATCTCGTCACGGTAACTCTGTGCATTCAAATTGCCATTGATGCAATGAAATTGTTCTTATTGTCCATAGCTTATGCCTGCCGATACCATAACCCAACCGCCACCATGGGGCACTTTGACTCGTAGGGCTACAGCACCTCTGCAGGGTGTTAACTGATAATCAATGTTTTCCCATTTCATTGTCAATCTTTGTGATTGACAGGAGAGATGACCAATGGGGCTGAGTTGTCACCACCATAACAACCAGGGTTGATGTATGGATATAGTTTCTCAGTGAAGGCGTTGCCAATGAAAGAGAATATATGATGTGGAGAACAAGTCTCATAAAAGGAGACCTGACCCTCCTCAAAATCCACAAACACCCCCACTCTCCTGAGCTTCTTCTTAAGGCAGACTGGGGTGCGACCAATAGGACAGACCCAATCACCTAGGAGTCGTGCATTCCAGAATCCATTTTCAGGGTGCCGTAACAGGAGGGCTCTGTTTGTGGACTCTTTAATTACTCCCAAAACCTAGTAGTTTTTCCCTCAACCTGCACCTCGTAGTAGAATCTTCCTGAGGAGAAGCACTCCTTTCCCATGACACTGGGAATATTCCAATGCCTTTCTAGGTCTTATTAGAGAGAGTGTTGCCTGTATCAATCTCTCACTTTTTTCCCGTCCTCAGACAGAACAAGATAGCGATGTTTTGTATCAGGGTCCAGAGTCACATCCACTGCCCATTGCTGGACCTTCTTCATCTCAGCATCACACAACTTCTCCATCTCCTTGGTAACGGTATCCTCCAGCTGAGACAGCTCTCCTTAAGTTCCCCACACACAGATCACAGTAAACACTGATCTTAGTCCAGTCCCTGGTGTTCATGGGTTGCACAGGGATGGGAAGCTCTGGACTAGGTGAAGGTGGTCCTCAGTCTGTGAAATCTGCTCTAGTTCAGTGCTTCTCCTCTTTAACTCAGTGATTTCCTGTTCCAGCTCTTTAATGAGCCCTTTAGGCCGCCTCTCTGCTGATTTCTGCTTCTTCTCAATCACCCCAATGAGCTCAGCCTGGCTTCTTTCTATGAACTCCACCAGAGCAGTGAAGAACTGCACATCTGCTATTTCTCGATTTGCGTCTTTCTTGCTGGCCTCCACAGAGCGTTTTGATATCACTGATCTTCTGCAGTCGCTCCCGGATCATTTGCTGCACTTGTGACTCCATCTTCCCCAGCTGAGTCTTCCTCTCCCCAAACTCTTCCTCGAGAGGGATGGTGTGGTGAGTCTTGTGGTCAGTCTCTGTGCAGAACTGACACACACACACGTCTGGTCAGTCTACAGAACAGCTCCATGAGTGTGTTGTGCTTCTTACACGTCATGTCTTCCAGGTTCTCCCAGGGTTGATCAGTTTGTGTCTCTTCAGTGCTGGGGCTATCTGATGAAGCTGCAGGTGAGTCTCACAGTAGGAGGTCAGACACTCCAAGCAGGACTTCAGTGCCTTGAGCTTTTTCCCAGTGTAGACGTCACAGGACGCTTCTCCAGGCTCGGCAGGCTGCTGGCCTGGGTTGCTGGGAACATCCCTTGAACATACTTTCTAAACTGAACAGCCATCTCAGCGATGAAAGTATTGACGCAATGCTCTGGTCTGTTGTAAAACTTCTGTTTACGCATTGGACACTGGCACAGGTCAGTGGTATTCCAGTATCCACTGATATAGGCCATGCAGAAGGTGTGTCCACATGAAGTGGTGACAGGGTCAGTGAACACATCCAGACAGGACAGCAGACTACTGGGGGACACCATTCTGGAACACAAAATATAGCCATGAACTGACTTTCTGGATGAGTCAAGGAAGATGAGAGCTAATCTTAATTTGAATAAGTCCGTTCTTCATTCTAACGGCATCATACTTTTACTGAATTGCGCTGTAGAGCTACTTATCAGGGCTTATTTGAACCCTTTTTTAATGTACAGTCGTGGCCAAAAGTTTTGAGAATGACACAAATTTTAATTTTCACAGTCTGCCTTATGATGGCAATTTGCATATACTCCAGAATGTTATGAAAAGTGATCAGATGAATTGCAATTAATTGAAAAGTCCCTCTTTGCCATGCAAATGAACTGAATCCCCAAAAAACATTTCCACTGCATTTCAGCCCTGCCACAAAAGGACCAGCTGACATCATGTCAGTGATTCTCTCGTTAACACAGGTGTGAGTGTTGACGAGGACAAGGCTGGAGATCACTCTGAGTTTGAATAACAGACTGGAAGCTTCAAAAGGAGGGTGGTGTTTGGAATCTTCTTACTCTGTCATCCATGGTTACCTGCAAGGAAACACGTGCCGTCATCATTGCTTTGCACAAAAAGGGCTTAACAGGCAAGGATATTGCTGCCACTAAGATTGCACCTAAATCAACGATTTATCATATCATCAAGAACTTCAAGGAGAGCGGTTCAATTGTTGTGAAGAAGGCTTCAGGGCGCCCAAGAAAGTCCAGCAAGCGCCAGGACCGTCTCCAAAAGTTGATTCAGCTGCAGGATTGGGGCACCACCAGTACAGAGCTTGCTCATGAATGGCAACAGGCAGGTGTGAGTGCATCTGCACGCACAGTGAGGCAAATACTTTTGGAGGATGGACTGGTGTCAAGAAGGGAAGCAAAGAAGCCACTTCTCTCCAGGAAAAACATCAGGGACAGATTGATATTCTGCAGAAGGTACAGGGATTGGACTGCTGAGGACTGGGGTAAAGTCCTTTTCTCTGATGAATCCCCTTTCCGATTGTTTGGGGCATCCGGGGAAAAAAGCTTGCCCGGAGAAGACAAGGTGAGTGCTACCATCAGTCCCGTGTCATGCCAACAGTAAAGCATCCTGAGACCATTCATGTGTGGGGTTGCTTCTCAGCCAAGGGAGTAGGCTCACTCACAATTTAGCCTAAAAACACAGCCATGAATATAGAATGGTACCAACACATTCTCAGGGAGCAACTTCTCCCAACCATTCAGGAACAGTTTGATGACGAACAATGCCTTTTCCAGCATGATGGAGCACCTTGCCATAAGGCAAAAGTGATAACTGAGTGGCTCATGGGAACAAAACATCAATGTTTAGGGTCCATGCCCAGGAAACTCCCCAGACCTTAATCCCATTGAGAACTTGTGGTCAATCTTCAAGAGGAGGGTGGACAATCAAAAACCCACATATTCTGACAAACACCAAACATTGATTATGCAAGAATGGGCTGCCATCAGTCAGGAGGTGGCCCAGAAGTTAATTGACAGCATGCCATGGCGGATTGCAGAGGTCTTGAAAAAGAAGGGCCAACAGTGCAAATATTGAGTCTTTGCATCAACTTCATGTAATTGTCAATAAAAGCGTTTGACACTTATGAAATGCTTGTAATTATACTTCAGTATTCCATAGCAACATCTGACAAAAATATCTAAAGACACCAAAGCAGCAAACTTTGTGAAAATTAATATTTGTGTCATTCTCAAAACTTTTGGCCACGACTGTAGTTTAAAGGTAAAATCCGACTTTAACCAGAAAGGATTAATAGCAGGATGTGTGTAGCAGGAAGATGACTTCTCCTCACCTGCTACAGTAACCTCTCTCTCTCTCTCTCCACTCTCTGCTGTGTGGATGGGTTTTTTCTTTCTCCTCAGAATCAGACGGAAACAAAAATGTAATGTTTTATACAATTTTGAGGTCTCCAGGGGGTTGATTCTGGTTCTGAAAAGCAGCTTAAAGTTTCTGTAGTTGAATGTTAAGTTTCACTTGAGCGTAGTGACATCCCCTAGCTCCTGCCTGGCTGTGTGTGTATCTGCTCCATAGAGTTATAACTATGGTCTGCTCTTAAAGGAGAACAGTTCCATTCCCAGAGTAAGCTGTTTTTCACATACCTCCTTACTATTTTCTATACTATTGTGAATATGATAATGCTCTTTACTGTAAGAGCTGTTTCTCACATACCTCCTTACTGTTTTCTATACTATTGTGAATATGATAATGCTCTTTACTGTAAGAGCTGTTTCTCACGTAACTCCTTACTGTTTTCTATACTATTGTGAATATGATAATGCTCTTTACTGTAAGAGCTGTTTCTCACATACCTCCTTACTGTTTTCTATACTATTGTGAATATGATAATGCTCTTTACTGTAAGAGCTGTTTCTCACATACCTCCTTACTGTTTTCTATACTATTGTGAATATGATAATGCTCTTTACTGTAAGAGCTGTTTCTCACATACCTCCTTACTGTTTTCTATACTATTGTGAATATGATAATGCCCTTTACTGTAAGAGCTGTTTCTCACATACCTCCTTACTGTTTTCTATACTATTGTGAATATGATAATGCCCTTTACTGTAAGAGCTGTTTCTCACATACCTCCTTACTGTTTTCTATACTATTGTGAATATGATAATGCTCTTTACTGTAAGAGCTGTTTCTCACATACCTCCTTACTGTTTTCTATACTATTGTGAATATGATAATGCTCTTTACTGTAAGAGCTGTTTCTCACATACCTCCTTACTGTTTTCTATACTATTGTGAATATGATAATGCTCTTTACTGTAAGAGCTGTTTCTCACACACCTCCTTACTGTTTTCTATACTATTGTGAATATGATAATGCCCTTTACTGTAAGAGCTGTTTGAAAATGTACTTTTGGCCTGCCTGGTGACATCACCAGGTAGTACATTTGGTAATTGAAAGAATTCCAAACCCCTCTGCCAATAACAGCTAGTTTTCAACCCTAGAAACATTTTTGATTGAGAAATTGCTCTTTGCCAAGAAGGTATTTTTGTTTGCAATTAAAATGGTCAAAAACAAACAATCACAGTAAGGTAATGAATGATTTGATATTGAGATAAAAACATCTGCCGTGGACCGTTTAAATCCCTCCTGTTCTCCCCCATTTGAGACTGAGTGTCTTTCTCCTGTGTTATACTGTCACAAAGACAGGTCCAGGTTCATATTTAGTCTCATCGTTCTAGTCCATATGCCTAGTTACAACAAGAAAAATAACATAGACTTTTTTTTCTTTTCATTTTATCAGATGATCTCATTGGTGTTGATGTCTATTGGCATTTACGCGAGGATGATGAAACATGCCGGTAAGTGATCCTCCATTGACTTAATGGATGCCTACATTCAGTGTGAATTTCCAGAGCTGTTTGTATGGCATTCTAGTGGTGCTTTCAATAGGCCTAGGTCCTGCATCATACTGTAGCTAAACGTTTTTAAACGGGAAACGAAAATGAGTTTCTTTTTGGACCAGGTAGTCTCATCCCATCCTGTTTCACTCCATTTCTCCTGTTTTGTGCCTTTATGAACACGACCCTGGTCGCAACACCAAGGAAGAAATGCCAAGGCAGTACAGGACGTTTATAGAGTATGTCATTTTGTTTATGTGGTTCCAAAGGTCCCTCTGTTAGGAAGAATGTCAAAAATGCAAACGGCTCACAACTTCTTCTAAGGTTTGATGAATATCCCCACTATGTTTGTAATTCCTTCTAAGATAAGAACCAACTTCAGTCATTGTAAACAAATCAAGCTCTCGCTCTCTCTCTCTCTTTGGCGCCACGTATTCTCACTCACTCACTCACTCTCCGGTACATGATTCTTTCACTTGCTCTCTGTCCCTTTTCTCCCTCTCCCAGAGGCAGCCATGGCCTGTCTAGCGGTGGACCCTGCCATCCTGCTGCTGATCGTGGGGGTGCTCATGTTCTTCATCACCTTCTGTGGCTGTGTGGGCTCCCTCAGAGAAAACATCTGCCTCCTACAGACAGTCAGTGGTCTAGCCCACTTCTAACTCTTTTTAAAAGAGCACCCTCAAATCCAAATCAAATCAAATGTTATTGGTCACATTCACAGAATACAACAGGTGTAGACTTCACCATGAAATGCTTACTTACGAACGTATTCCCCACAATGCAGACTTGTATTTGATAAATAAAGCCTTCATGCCTACCTTCCTTGAAGAAATCAGTGATCTGTTAAGGATTGGTGGGTGAAAGCAGTAAGATAGAAATGGTGCTTTCACATAGCCAAACGTATGAATCAGTTATCTCTACCTCAAGGAAGGCAGGCTGGAAGGAAGGATGCATTCTAAAAATATTGGAATTGGACCACTGCCAATTATCAGCTGTGTTGTGCTCTATCATTTGAATAGCCTAGTATGAGATACTTTAGTCCTTCTCAGGTTATCTGCTGATGGGGGGGGGGGGTTTGACTCCTGAAAGATTACCAGGCTAATACATTCTTATCCATAAGACTTGTGTGACATGCCCTCAGACTGAACAAATGATTAACTCTTCCTCTCTCTCGCTCGCTCTTTCTTTCTCGCTCTCTCTTTTTCCTTCTCTTTCTTTTTTTCCTTCCTGCCTTCCTTCCTTCCTTATTCCCTCCAGTTCTGCATCTTCCTGACTATCATCTTTCTGCTGCAGCTAGCTGCAGGTGTCCTGGGCTTCGTCTTCTCAGATAAGGTACTGTATCTCCACTAGGAAAGGATCGTATCACTGGGAATTATGGGGGTATCACTATGGGAATTATTTCTATTGGTTGTATCATGCAGCATTTAATTACCCATAATAAACTGTACATGTCGGTTCCCCCTAAGAAGTTTACTCTGGGAACTCATTCCCTCATGTTCCGTCTCCTCCACCCCTGCCTCTAGCTAGGTCATTATACCTGGACCTGGTCCCAATATTCTGTCCTTCTCCAGTTCTTGTTAAAGAAGTGCAACATCTCTCTTTGAGGTCAATTCAATAGATTGTTACTGTCCCCAAAGGGCAGTTCTTGTGCAGAATAAAATCTGCGTAATTGAAACGTGCACACAGCATATACAACAATAGGAAAATAGAAATCATTAAAAGAGAAAGATTTGCCGTGAATTCACAATATTTACAAGAGCAGCCAACGAAAGCCATGCTTTTGGATTAGACTTTCATACATTGTGACTGTTGAATATGGTTGGCTTTCTAATGTTCAATTGGCTCAGTTAGTGCTCATATCAGTTCATTTAAGTAATTACTGTAAGATAAGGGTCAGAAATATGATAATGACGACAAAAATGCTAATGTACATTTAGAAGAGGAAGTTATTTTTTTTAGGCTGTTTGTCAGTCAGTGACTTGTGGCCAGAGAGCGCCCTCTGCTGCTAGTTGCCTTCAACTGCACTTCACCGGTCGATTTAACTCATCCAGCAGCAGGCAATTGGTTTTCAGAGGAATGTACTACGTGTAAACGTTGAGTGTGCGCGTGCCACTGTGCGTGCTTGCTTGCGTGTGTGTGCATGTTTGTAAAGACAGAATGCAGCTTAAAGAAAATCAGGTCTGTTTTCTAACTATGGGGGTATTATATTACCAGGATTTACTCAGGATAAATACATGTGTGTAATTCATTCATGTGGGAACAATCTTGTCTTGCTCAGGGTACAATTGAGTGTATTAGTTGATTGACTAAACAAATTATTTAAAGCAAATGCCATCTTTCTTTTCTGTATTTTCTAAAGGCACGGAATAAAGTGAGTGAGATTATCAACAATGCCATCGTTCATTATAGGGATGACATTGACCTACAGAACCTCATCGACTTTGGTCAGAAAGAGGTGAGGAGGGGACCACATATTACTGGAAACAACACTTTCTCACTGTAATACTTGTTGTTCTCAAATAAAACACGTTGAACTCACAGTACTGTACAGCGACGGTAGTTACACTACTGTTTATTCAGTACTGAGGGGTCTCTGTCAGATTTGGTCGAGGTTTTGAGATTATCCTTTTTGGTTCCTCTATCGTCCTCAACTGAAAACAACAGTTCGTTGTATAGATCTTAATCAGAAATGTGTCTCACAAGCTCCTGAGTTAAAGGACAACATCTACACACCACACTGACAACAAGTTTCACACAAATACAGACTGACAGCTGTTGACTACACAGGCTATACAATCCATTAACCAATGACTTGTTTGTCCTCGTCTCCTCAGTTCAGCTGTTGTGGAGGTGTCACCTACACCGACTGGTCTCAGAACATGTACTTCAACTGCACCACAGACAACCGCAGCCGAGAGCGCTGCTCTGTTCCCTTCTCCTGCTGCCTGCTGTCTAAAGATGAGGTCAGGGGTTAGAGGTCGGGGCCTTGGGGTATTACAATCATCTTGCCAGTAAATAAATCATGACAGGCTACAGTTAAGTGTGCTATTTTTATGTTCCACTTTATTGTCAAGTGTGATTTAGTTTCAACAGAGCACAATGTGCATGCTCATGTACGTGCTTGTGCATTGTAATTCAAATGTATCTCTCTCTCTGCAGGCGGTCATTAACACAATGTGTGGTCAGGGGATGCAGGAGCTGCCATTCCTGCAGGCTGGTGCCTTCATCCACACCAATGGCTGCATCGACAAGCTGGTCAACTGGATCCACAGTAACCTGTTCATGCTAGGGGGCATCGCCCTGGGTCTGGCCATCCCACAGGTAGACATCACACACACTTAGAGTCTATTCCAGGGTTGGGGTCCATTTGAATTGATGTCACTCAATTCCTTCAAATCAAACATTAGAAATACACAGCTTCTCCTTTTCAGGTTATTAAGAAGTAATTGAAAGTACATTTTGTTATTTTAATTGTTAAATTGGAATTTCAGTGTACTTCTTGAATTGACTGACTTCAATTTAATTTGACCCCAGTCCTGGTCTATTTAGGTTCACATTGTAACTCTATGGGCACATCATCTAGAAGTGTAGAGAGGGTCAGGAACCACATGAAGTCACTTCTCTAAAGTCACTCCTCTGCTCATCCAGCCTCTATTGTTTTCCTGTGTCCTCTTTCTCTCTCTCTCTCTTTCTGTCATTAGCTGGTGGGGATCCTCTTGTCTCAAATTCTGATCAACCAGATAAAGGACCAGATTGAGCTTCAGAACTACAACCTGCAGCACCGTACTGACCCTTGGCAGTAACCTGGCATGATCAGGTCCTACCTGATCAAACTGGACCAGGACTAGGTCATCAACCCCAGGGTCACCCAGGGGTTGTGGGAGTCTGGAATTCTACCCCCTTCTGCTGGATGGGGCTCAAGCTTTCATGTAGATGGTGTTCATTTTCAAGGCTGCTTGATCATTTCAATGGTGCAAGGACTGGCTTTGAGGCCAAAGATTCTGGTTGGATGATCCACCATTTAACAACAGTCGAGGTAGTCTGCTCTCTTTCTGCGTTCTTGACTCTCTTGCATGTCTATCTTTGTTCAGTATATATTCTAACCAACTGAGCTACCAGAACCAACTGAGCTACCAGTGAAATGGCTGAGAAACCAAGGTTCCGAAAAGGTCCAGATGCCTGGACAGTGTCAATGTGTTCTTGTTTCGTTTTAGCTTACCCAGTATCCTGGATGGGTGGAGTTTTCACTTTATGACCAATGGAATGGTCAATGTTGAAACTCTGCCCACCCTGTGCCCCATGGGAGCTAAAAGGAACGCATCTAATCAGGAAGTACTCCAGCCAGACAGCCAATGGAGAACTCCTCCATTCACAGCTATTCGTCATTTGACTCATCTCAAATATGTCACGATCTGTAATTTATTGAAAAAACCCAGCAACCGGAGTCCAAACCCTGCTGAAATAATGTAGACTCTGTCCAGTTACTTTTTTGTCAATGCCGTTTACAACATTGATCTGTTATTTATATCCATCCAGTTATCCGCTAATACTCTCATAGAGTTGAGAACAAGACAATTCTGTCGGCCCTTCTCAAATATGGAAGAGCAAACGCAAGTAATGTAATAAAGCTCATTAGCTTTACAGTCAATTTAGCTTGTGTATGTTAAATCTCCCAACTATAGTTTGCCATGCATGCTATAACAAGTTTTATAAACTGGGTTGTTTGATCCCTGAAGCCTTTATTTTTACTGCGCCAATTATGTTGGTAACCAGTTTGAAATAGCAATAAGGCACCTTGAGGGGGTTGTGGTATATGGCCAATATACCACGGCTAAGGGCTGTATCCAGGCACTCAGCGTTGCGTCTTGCATAAGAACAGCCCTTAGCCGTGGTATATTGGCGATATACCACACCCCCTCGAGCCTTATTGCTTAAATAAATCATTGCACCTACAGCCTTTACAGTAAAGTGTTACCCAATTGATTTCTACACATTTTAAGGGATATTACAATTGAGTTTTACATCAAATCCATTCACACAGAGTAAATCGTTGTCCCCCCTTTACCTCCAGAACAGCCTGAATTCTTCAGGGCATAGATTCTACAAGGTGTGGAGTTCAAACGTTGCTCTATTGGTATCAAGGGACTTAATGTTTGACAGGAAAACATTCCCCACACCATTACACCACCGCCACCCGCATGTATCGTTGACACCAGGCAGGATGGAGCCATGGACTCATGCTGCTTACGCCAAATCCTGACTCGTTGGACCAGACAATGTTTTTCCACTCCTCAGTTGTCCAGTGTTGGTGATCGCGTGCCCACTGGAGCCGCTTCTTCTTGTTTTTAGCTGATAGGAGTGGAACCTGGTGTGGTCATCTGCTGCAATAGCCCATCCATGACAAGGACCGACGAGTTGGGCGTTTCGAGATGCCGCCTGTTAGCTTGCACGAGTTTTGTTTGTCTCACCATTCTCGGTAAACCCTAGACAAGCCCTGTTTCTGAGATCCTGGAACCGGCACACCTGGCATCGACGATCATACCACGCTCAAAGTCACTTAGGTGACTCGTTTTGCCCATTCTAACATTCAATCGACAATAACTGAATGCCTATCTGCATGCTTTATAGAGCAAGCCATTGACAAGGGACTCACTTTAGGAGCGACCCATTTTCGTGAACGGGGTGGTTTACCTAATAATCTGGCCACTAAGTGTATATTTCAAGCTAAATTGACTGTAAATACATTCCTTTCAATAAAGCATATCTTTTGGATATGAAGCATTGTGGGTATCCATACAGACCAATAATGTAATTGTAGTTTATTACTCACTGCTACTAGGGGATTTCCCCATTTGAAAGCGCAACAGAAAGGCCTGATTTTATAATAAACAGTCTTATTTTCCGTAACGCCTTTTACACAAGCACTGGCGTTTAGATTGGCAACACTGGAGTTTACACTAATGCTGTGACTCTCCATAACATAACCATGTTGGGCCGTCGGCTAGCCCTGTTGGCATTTCCCCTCACAGGGGTTGTGTTCATTAGAGCACGCGACGGAAAATGAAATTGAGCGCTTCTTATGGGACAAGTCCTGTTTTAGTCCGTTTTGTTCCTAATGA
Organism: Oncorhynchus mykiss; assembly: GCF_013265735.2. Classification (NCBI taxonomy): domain Eukaryota; kingdom Metazoa; phylum Chordata; class Actinopteri; order Salmoniformes; family Salmonidae; genus Oncorhynchus; species Oncorhynchus mykiss. The sequence continues at coordinate 14,530,617 of NC_048585.1, forward strand.
ACATGACCCAGTAAGGTCCACTGGGAATAGCAGTTATTTTTTCTCAAAATGTGGGTCAACATACTGGTCAAGACTACTGGTTAGCACTGTATTTAAACGGTACAGGTGGGTGTGGAATTCATTCTAGGAACTGACCCATGTATAATCCTAAGAATTAACATTAAAAAACAATTTTACATGTCAAAATTAGTTTCACAATTCCCCTTAGGTACAGAGAGTATTTACTTTGACTCTACATGGTAAAATGGTAATTACTCTCTTATGTAAAGACAATATCTTGTGAATTCTTTATTTGTTTCTTTGGGAATCATCACAACAAGCACTCCAATCCATGTATCAGCTAGTTGGTTACCAATTGTGTTGAATTCATGTAATTAATGCCAGAAACTACCCAATGACACCATTTCTAATTGTCCTAATAAACGCCAGGTAAATAGCAGTGGAAACGGTGGTCTAAAATGAAGTGTTACTGTATATTTAAGAGTCTCGTGACATTCTTTCCCTGTATTGTACTCCCAGATGGCTTGTTGTGACCTGTCAGTGGGTGGGCGATGAGGACATAGGGGTTGAGGTAGCGTGAGAGAAAACGACAAATGGATAAAGGCATAAATGGCTACTGACCTCCAACCTCTCCAAATGTGTCTATAAGCTCCAGTAGGACCATTGTGACAACAGGTTACACAACTCTATGTTCTATTACTGCAGTAGTATCAAGTGAAAGCATGTCTGTGTACGCTATCCACAAAGACTACATGTGTGTTCTATAGTCAATCAGTTTAACAAATGTCTTTTGTTTTATTGTCTAATCTGCAGTTTCACAGATTGTACCAGCCAGTGTTGCAATACTTAACACAAGTGTAGTATGGTCTTGCTACTGCCCACAACACAACATGTTGAAATATAAATGCAGGGGAAATTATAAGTGAGTTGAGTGTATTTTTATTTTAAAATGTTCCATGATTTGGTTGCAAACACTCATGTTCATTCCAGGCTAGTTGGGGCTGAAAGTCTAATATAGCTGTGAACAGTCAGACGTCAAACATTAAAATGGTTCCTCTCCACCCCGTTTGGCAAATGAAAACCTAAGCTTAGATGCATTCCTGGCCTGAAATCTGATGTGCCTGGGCTTGGGAGCACACACACTCCTGCATGTGAAGCCCTTCTTCTCCAAACACCTTTCTGCTTTGTGCACATGGCCCTGCAGTTGTTTTAACTAATTGCATGAACTATAACATTATAGGCCTACAGGCCAGGTGTTCATAATGTCAGTGTGATGGGGGAAGTTATTCAGAGGCAGGCATTGAGACATCAGCGACAGTGTGTTCTGTAGGAAGTCGCAGGTTCATTAACACACAGGACTTAGGCACAGTCCCTACTACTAATATGTATGCGTGCGTGCGTGCGTGCGTGCGCAGAGAAAGCAAGAGAGATTTGGCCGGGTGCTCCAGTGAGGGGCCCACGTGCTCTGTGTGTGGTCCTGGTCTCTCCCTGACTCATTCTCAGACAGCCATGTTGCTGTGGGTTTTAAGGAGGCCCAATGCTTCACTCAGAGAGAACGATGGGGAAACATGGGGCTCCCCTCATTCATACAGCACAGGCCAAAAACAAAACATCTATTGTCATTTCAACCAGCAGGAGGTAGGCTGTTGGAGCATTACATCTAATGCACTGCCCTATAACGGTCAGGTTAGAGAGAGACTTTGATCACATCACAAGCACGAAGAGGATTGTTTGAGACTGTATGGTGTTCTGTCTATGTGAATGATGAAACATTCATTAAATCTACAGTGTGGCTGTCCCATTGGTTGATATAGACAGAATCTTAAATCTGACCAATGTCAGTCACTTATGGCTTCATTTACAGTTATCGTATAATCAACCTCTGAAAGTTTTCTTGGTCAGTTTGAGGTCTCATTCGGGTGAAGAGCAGTGCTACCTTAACTGGGAGAGAGAATCCACATTTCCATTATGAGGGTCTCCTAGGAAACTGATTTAATATGGACTGGGAGGAAATAAACAAGACAAACTTTTTTTACACATCCAAAATGCCATGAAGTTATTCATTATTTATAATTCCACCAGGCCATCCCATCCCCCAACCAACACCCATACAGTAGGCTGCACACTCGTTTAGAAACTGTGCAATTTAAGCAGAGAAAATGACAATCTTGTCTGATCTTTTAGAATCAAAGTAGCCTAAGGAGTGGATAATTGACTTGTTTATGTCCACGACAACAAACTTTCCCTGAGTGGCTACTGGCATGCCGCTGGTGGATAAACTTGCAGTTACCATTTTTGTGGTGGTGAATGAACAGTCTTTGGAGTGGGATGACAAAGAAATATAGCCTACTGTGCTCGCATATTCACTAAGATTTCAATTGTATGGCAAAGTGAGGCTCTAGTTTAATCACAGATTTGAAGTACTATCGAAGAGACTACTGAAATGCTTGTTCACACCAACATAACTGATCAGTCTGTGATTGCAAATCTATTCATTCTTAATAGCAACAAGTGCAAATGTAGGAGGTACGGTCAGATGTAAGTCGTGGAGGACAATATGGGTCTTTGGAGATCTTTAAAAGACTTGTTTTTGGAAATGAACAAAGTGAGTGTCCTTAAGGTACTCCAGTTATATAGCCAAGCTATCATTTCTCATTATGTATGTTATCCTTGTGTTACAATTTTTTGTTAAATATTATTATTTGTTTTATTTATGTATTGTATTCTGCAGTGTTGGTAAGGGCCCATGAGTAAGCGTTTCACTGTCTACACCTGTTGTTTACGAAGCAGGTGACAATAACATTTGATTGTGTTTGATTTGACGAATGTGTTGTGTCTGAAATATTGAACGGACGATTAAATGAATGAACGGACGATTAAACAAACAAGCATATGATATAAAGGTACACAGCTGGCTTTCTTACTGCAGTCTGTCCTGGTAGGACAGAGATTGTTTTGGTATTCCTATAAGGCATAGTTTTACCCATGGAGAGGGGGATGGGATGACAGGGTTTTGTTACTTTGGCTCTCCCCCACCATGTGCATACCAGAGGCAGAACAAAATAGCAGACACGACTGCAAGCGAGAAAAACAAAGACCAAACTCCATCAGACACATCGCAGAATTCTATAGAAATCCCCCAAAACTGCCTATTTTTGGGATAGGTCTACATAGATGAAATGAAAATTGTTTTTTTTCAGCAAAAGAGGGGAAAGTGGGAGCGCGAGGGGGTTGGAGCGCGTAGACTAGAGATCATGTTACAGTTTCAGACTTTTCACGGCAAGTTGTGGGGGAGGGTGAATCTGTTACTTTGATTTCTTTTTAATAGGCATATCCAACAAAAACAGCGGAAGGAATAGTTCCACTTGATTTTAATTGAATATCATGCATGCATCTTTTCGTTTTTTGGTGGCGATCGGATTGTGTGTAGGGAATTCCAGTGACAAATCAAGGACTACATGACAAAATGCTAAATGAAAAAGTTCGGGACTGTGTGAAAACTGGGAAAACGCTTCGTTTCATTGTATCATAATGTTACATTCGGCATCAAATGAACAAGAGCACTTCGTGCTATTTTTATTAACGGTTACTTTTTAGATTACTGGAATACAAAGTATAATTTTTTTCTTCCTGGAAACAAAGTTGCACCGTTGAATCTCCAAGATGTCTTCCCGTGGATGGAGTTCCATTGTTGGTGGGTTGGGGATGTTTTGCGTTTGGGCTGCCTCCTTTCTCGTTACTCATGCGGTAACGGTACAGAGAAACGAAACAATTTTCAATGATTTCTGCAAGAAAACTACAACATGTGAAGTGCTTAAATATAATACATGTCTTGGGTCCCCACTACCGTACACGCACACGTCTCTTGCCTTGGCTGAAGACTCAAGTACCCAAGACGAAGCATTTGAGAAGTTGGCCATGTGGTCTGGTAAGCCTGTATTTGGTTAATAAGCATAGGTACATAGGGGTCATGTTGTTAATTTACTGTAATTGAAATTAAATAAATTGACAAACGTATTATACATTTGTGTTGCGTTATTAAGTGCAGACCCCACTCCCTCTATTAGCATCAGATGCAATCTAGATGCTCATATTGTCATTTGCAAAAGGAAACGTAAAATAAAATCTATGTATTTTATTCGTTGAACTTTCACTAGTGATTATTCATTGAACTTTTGCTTGTGATTATTTAGTCTTAACCTTGCCATTTGACATAAACAGAATGTTCTATTATAAGTAGCACTATATAATATTTGTGTAATAAGATGTATTGCACTGTGCTATTAAACATTAAGGTAGATTTGGTTATAGTCACATGCGAGGTCAGTAGGTTAATTGTTATAGTATAGCCTGTTAACTAGGCAATGAAATATTGGGGGCCCCTCCAAATGGATCGTTTTTGTAATGACCAAATACATGGGAATAGGACTTTTCCAGGAAATGGGGGTTACTAGCAAATAAAGAAAATAAAAGATTCTCTCTGACGTGTTAGATATTCCTGCACATTAATAAACACTCATTAGTGATCCATCAACCTGCATTTCCTTCCACTAATCCTCAGCTGATCTGTAGAGTGGTTCCCATCCCCACTCCCCACCCCCACCATGGGAAAAACAACAGACCACACAACTAGTGACCTTCCAAGTGTAATGCTAGCTGCCTCATCAAGAGGTTTGGAGCTCTTGGCATAACAGCTGAGGTGTTGAGTTGATAGACACTGGCCCCAGCTACCAATCCCAGTCAGGGTCAACGTCCAGGTCCTATTTATCTCCTGACCCTAGTGACCACCATCTTCAACATCCAGGTCCTATTTATCTCCTGACCCTAGTGACCACCATCATCAACATCCAGGTCCTATTTATGTCCTGACCCTAGTGACCACCATCATCAACATCCAGGTCCTATTTATGTCCTGACCCTAGTGACCACCATCATCAACATCCAGGTCCTATTTATGTCCTGACCCTAGTGACCACCATCATCAACATCCAGGTCCTATTTATGTCCTGACCCTAGTGACCACCATCCTCAACATCCAGATCATATTTATTTCCTGACCCTAGTGACCACCATCATCAACATCCAGGTCCTATTTATGTCCTGACCCTAGTGACCACCATCATCAACATCCAGGTCCTATTTATGTCCTGACCCTAGTGACCACCATCATCAACATCCAGGTCCTATTTATGTCCTGACCCTAGTGACCACCATCATCAACATCCAGGTCCTATTTATCTCCTGACCCTAGTGACCACCATCCTCAACATCCAGGTCCTATTTATGTCCTGACCCTAGTGACCACCATCATCAACATCCAGGTCCTATTTATGTCCTGACCCTAGTGACCACCATCATCAACATCCAGGTCCTATTTATGTCCTGACCCTAGTGACCACCATCATCAACATCCAGGTCCTATTTATGTCCTGACCCTAGTGACCACCATCATCATCATCCAGGTCCTATTTATCTCCTGACCCCAGTGACCACCATCATCATCCTCACCACACTGAAGTGATGAATATGTATTATTTATATCCAGACTGGTCTCATTCTGTATATGCTGTAGCCAACACTATTATAGTTGTCATGTCATACCGTACTTAGAATAGTTGGCATAACAATGAATGAACAAACCCAGAGAGGAGTTTGATAAGGCACAAACAGGCTGGAGCACCATGTTTGTGTTCATTAGGGCACACCGTAGCAAAATGTTTCACTGCAGAAAAACTAAAATTATCGTTTCTTATGGTACCTACCTGCCAATATCTCTCAGTTTAGGAGCATTCTCATCCGTTTGGTCTCTACTGAAGTCAACCCAAGCTACATTATTGTCCCTCACCCCCCCTTCTCACCCATGCAGGTCTGAGGAACGCCCCTCGCTGCTGGGCGGTCATCCAGCCCCTGCTGTGTGCCGTCTACATGCCCAAGTGTGACAACGGGCAGGTGGAGCTTCCCAGCCAGCACCTGTGCCAGGCTACGCGTCGCCCCTGCAGCATCGTGGACCAGGAGAGGGGCTGGCCCAACTTCCTCAAGTGTGAGGAGATGGACAAGTACCCCATGGGCTGCACGGTATGGTAGATGCTCTCACTATGCATGTGTGCAGATGGTGTGCTAGGCCAATTATTGAGGGGGCTTCAGCACTGTCAACCCTGGGCACACACTGGTCGAATCAACGTTGTTTACTCGTCATTTCAATGAAATTACATTGAACCAACGTGGAGTAGACGTTGAATTGTAGTCTGTGCCCAGTGGGTGGCCTCTCCATGGAGCCACCCATCTAGTCAACAGGCTAGTGCCATTGTTTTTCAGTCTAAAATGGCTGTCGATATTATACTCTATAATACTATAATATATTATATACAGTGCATTCAGAAAGTATTCTGACCTCTTGACGTTTTCCACATTTTGTTACCCCTGAGGTTCCTTATTGTTATTATAAACTGATTACCCAACATATTTAGAGCAGTTCAAATAAATGTTTTGTCGTACTCGTGGTATATGGTCTGATATACAACAGCTGTCAGCCAATCAGCATTCAGAGCTCGAACCACCCAGTTTATAAAATACTATATAATATTGAGGCGTACGCGTCATGAAAAATAGACCAAACAGAGTGACAATATGAGCTCACTGTGCCTTCCGTCCACGGTGAGACAGAACGAGGTGCAGAAGCTGAAGTTCAACACTTCAGGACACTGCGAAGCCCCCCTGGTGAAGACAGACGTTCAGGCCAGCTGGTACAAAGATGTGGAGGGCTGCGGCATCCAGTGCAACAACCCCCTGTTCACCGACGAGGAGCACTCGGACATGCACGCCTACATCGCTGTGTTCGGCACCGTCACCCTGCTCTGCACCTTTTTCACTCTGGTGAGCTTCACACAGCAGTGTTGTGGACAACATTACCCATAATTCCAAGTGTAACTTGCAGCTGTTAGCAACAACTTTTTTTGACTTGACTTTTAACTTTTATAATTGAGATTACAAATGGAATGAAGATACTGGTATTGTAACACACATACCATTCTTGTTCAGATAATGGGTTCATACTGCTTTTCACTATGTGTTTCAGTGAGTTGGCCTTTCTAAGGACAGAAAAAAGTGTTTTCCATTTATATTCATCTTTTCTCTCCCTCTCTCTTTCCCTCTCTCCTTTCCCAGGCCACCTTTCTGGCGGACTGGAAGAATTCAAACCGTTACCCCGCCGTCATCCTCTTCTACATCAATACCTGTTTCTTCATGGGCAGTATCGGCTGGCTGGCTCAGTTCATGGATGGAGCTCGCAAAGAGATCGTGTGTAAGAGTGACAACACCATGCGTTTAGGGGAGCCCTCGTAAGTGAAGAAGGAGAACACTTAACATTTTATTGTCAATCAATTGTGTTTTTTGCTTACGACCCAACCCCCTGAGACATACACATACATTGTTCACACACATTGAAGGGGTTGAAAGAAAGTGGGAGTATTATGAGATAAGATGTGAAAATACAATTTGAAGGAGTATTTCTTGAATCTTCCGGTGAGGTTCGTAGATCTTGTATTTAGCTAGTACAGGAGTCAGGAGGTTCGTTTTCACAAGTTCGCTTTGTTTCTCAAACTTGATTGGTTGGCTGATTGATTGACATTTTCAAATAATTAATAACACACATACAGCCAATGCAATGGCAGTGTACTCTTAAAAATAATTGAGTCATTAACTTCCTTCGCTCTCGCTCTCTCTCTCTCTCTCTCTCTCTCTCTCTCCCTCTCTCCATCCAGGTCTACCGAGACTCTGTCGTGTGTCATCATCTTCAGCCTCGTCTACTACTCCCTGATGTCTGGGGTGATCTGGTTTGTCATGCTGACCTACGCCTGGCACACGTCCTTCAAGGCCCTGGGCACCACCCACCAGCCCCTGTCGGGCAGGACCTCATACTTCCACATGGTCACATGGTCCGTCCCCTTCATCCTCACTGTGGCTATTCTAGCCACCGCTGAGGTATGGAACACCTACCATTTCTTTTAGCTGTTGAAAATAGTCATTACTGTGATTTGAGATGTATAATACTTATGATAATAACACATTATACATGCTTATGACATGTCTCACAATGCATTGTAACTGAATCTTAATGCTTTATACCAGCAGGCTTTAAGTTGAGTGTTACTTTGCGAAAGGGTAATCCCAAACAGTGTCTACAGTTTAGAGACAACTTCATTCATTCCCTTTTCATGATGGAAAGACAATGACTGAGAATTGCTTGTTTTCCAAATGATTGATCTTTTATGCCGTTATGTCATTCAAACACATGTATGTGTTTCTGGTCTCTGTTGTTTGACACAGGTGGACGGAGACTCTGTCAGTGGGATCTGTTTCGTGGGCTATAAGAACTACCGCTACCGTGCTGGCTTTGTGTTGGCTCCCATTGGAGTTGTGCTTGTCATTGGTGGCTATTTCCTCATACGAGGTGAGTTCTCTCAAACCCAAAAAACAAGACATTTTCATATTTCAGGATTTAAACGCTACCAAATAAATAGACGTTCCCAAAGTGATTTCCTCTGTTTGTTTCTGCAGGAGTCATGACGTTGTTCTCCATCAAGAGTAACCACCCGGGTCTTCTGAGTGAGAAGGCAGCGAGCAAAATCAACGAAACAATGCTAAGACTTGGTATGACCCCTTCGCTATAAATCTCCAGATATCCAGAGTCAAACCACTGGCATAACAGTGTAACAAACCCAGCTAGTGTTGAAAAGACAGATAACCGCTTCCACAAGGGAGCTATCTTTCTTGGAGCAGTGGTCAGATCCACTGCCTTTGGGTCAGGCGATCCTAGTTAGACCTAGCACTGCCCCCCCCCCCCCCCCCCCCCCCGGAAATGCTACAATAGCATGCTAGAATAAACCTTTGATAAAGCCACTTAAATTGCCTCATCATAGATTGACTGTAGATTCTGTTGCACGATATATGTTATATAACACCTTGGTTTTATCTTCATATAAAGTATATTGTGTCCTGACTCCTGAGGTTTCTGGAATTTCAAATATCCCTAATCATTTGTGTAATTCCTCTTCATCAGGTATATTTGGGTTCCTGGCGTTTGGCTTTGTCTTAATCACGTTTGGCTGCCACTTCTATGACTTCTTCAACCAGGCTGAGTGGGAGAAGAGCTTCAGAGAATATGTGTTGTGAGTTCCTTTTCTCCTCATGTAGCCTACAGTAACCCCAAACTACATTCAACACTGCAACTTCAAAACAGGTGTTGAGGACCTAAGGACTTCTGGGCCCTTTGGAATACTCAAAAAAAAATAAAAAATTCTCAGAACATGGGAATAATCACCGATATTTGACATTACATGATTGGTAAAAGCTTTGCCTTGGAAAGTTTCCCTACATCAATCCAATGTGACAGATGAGGGATTACTTCAAGGAAGGGAGGAAGGAGTATTGGAACATGGCCCCAGTTGTATGATGTAGTTGGAGATTTAAGAGTATGGGAACATGGCCCCAGTTGTATGATGTAATAAGATATTTAAGAGTATTGGAACATGGCCCCAGTTGTATGATGTAATAAGAGATTTAAGAGTATTGGAACATGGCCCCAGTTGTATGATGTAATAAGAGATTTAAGAGTATTGGAACATGGCCCCAGTTGTATGGTGTAGTGGGAGATTTAAGAGTATTAGAACACACCCTCGATTGTATGGTGTAGTGGGAGATTTAAGAGTATTGGAACATGGCCCCAGTTGTATGGTGTAGTGGGAGATTTAAGAGTATTAGAACAAGCCCTCAGTTGTATGGGATAGTGGGAGATTTAAGAGTATTAGAACAAGCCCTCAGTTGTATGGTGTAGTGGGAGATTTAAGAGTATTAGAACAAGCCCTCAGTTGTATGGGATAGTGGGAGATTTAAGAGTATTAGAACAAGCCCTCAGTTGTATGGTGTAGTGGGAGATTTAAGAGTATTAGAACAAGCCCTCAGTTGTATGGGATAGTGGGAGATTCCCAGCAGATGATGCTGTTGAGACTGGTGGTAACCACAGCCCTACCGGTTTGTTGTGCTGTGAATGCAGCCTTATTTCTCCACTCTGTTGACTTTGAGTGGACTGGTATGAATTTCACCTCAGAAATGTACATTTCTCTTTCCTGTCTGAACAAGTAAACAACTGGTTAATGTCAACAGTTCAGTATGTGAATATGCCTCATTTATATGGCTTTACAGTGGGTGTGGGTATGTAGAGTATTTTACCACAGCAAATGCAACTGCCTGTGTAAAAAAGAGCTCTGAGGATTGATTGATGAACACTGCACTGGCTTTGAACAGGTGCGAGGCCAATGTGACGATCGCTCATCAGACCAACAAGCCGATCCCAGAATGTACTATCAAGAACCGTCCCAGTCTACTGGTGGAAAAGATTAATCTGTTCTCTATGTTCGGCACGGGCATCGCCATGAGCACCTGGGTGTGGACCAAGGCCACGATCCTCATCTGGAAACGCACCTGGTGCAAGTAAGCAGCCATTTCCTTTAGAACACACACAGACAATTAGACTGGGCGGCAGTCCCTTCGTAGCAAAAAGGGTTTTCTTGTAGATAAAAGGTGAGAAAATAGGCTACAAGAAAATAGTACATGAACTTTAAAAACAATATTCCAAGTATGGTGTTACACATTTTATTATCTCTCAGAGGCATTCACACAGCATTATCTGTGTATTAAAGCTTAAATCTGCATACGGTGAAACAGCGCCACTGTTCGCCCCCAGCACATTTGTTATTATTTTTGTTTTGTTGATGAAACGGAGGAGAGGAGTACCAGCATCAGACATTTTGTTTTCTTCAGTACATACTATGCTGTTCTATCGCACCTGCAATGATGTCTGAGAGGAAAAATACAGTGTTCGTTGTTTGATGCAACTACTTGTTTGTTGTAGTATCTCAAACGGACGTGGTAGTTTCACCAAGTACAGATTTCATCTTTAATTTACCGCGATTGCCACGTCAAGGGATACGTCAACATTGTCTGTCACCTTGTGATTTATCTACCTGTTGTTCCTGTCATAGGGTTATCGGCCGTAGCGACGATGAGCCCAAGAGGATAAAGAAGAGCAAGATGATAGCCAAGGCCTTCTCCAAGCGCAAGGAGCTACACAAAGACCCGGAGAAGGAGCTGTCCTTCAGCATGCACACTGTCTCTCATGACGGGCCAGTAGGTAAGTCCCCAAAGACCTGGAGAAGGAGCTGTCCTTCAGCATGCACACTGTCTCTCATGACGGGCCAGTAGGTAAGTCCCCAAAGACCTGGAGAAGGAGCTGTCCTTCAGCATGCACACTGTCTCTCATGACGGGCCAGTAGGTAAGTCCACAAAGACCCGTAGAAGGAGCTGTCCTTCAGCATGCACACTGTCTCTCATGACGGGCCAGTAGGTAAGTCCACAAAGACCCGTAGAAGGAGCTGTCCTTCAGCATGCACACTGTCTCCCATGACGGGCCAGTAGGTAAGTCCACAAAGACCCGGAAAAGGAGCTGTCCAAAAGGCTGAATTGGATGCCTCTTTATGCAGATGAAATGCCATATTATTTTCATCATTGAGGAACTCCTGGCTGATATTAATGGAGATTCCACTACGCTTCAATGTTACAACTAAAAGTGAATGTCTTTGACAAGTCTGTCTGACACTAGTAGTCAATGTCATTGAGAAGTCTGTCTGACACTAGTAGTGAATGTCATTGAGAAGTCTGTCTGACACTAGTAGTGAATGTCATTGAGAAGTCTGTCTGACACTAGTAGTGAATGTCATTGAGAAGTCTGTCTGACACTAGTAGTGAATGTCATTGAGAAGTCTGTCTGACACTAGTAGTGAATGTCATTGAGAAGTCTGTCTGACACTAGAAGTGAATGACTGAGTCATCAGATAATGTAAGCACTGAGGCGGTTGTGGCCAGCATGCTTGCTTATGTTGGAGGGACTGTATGAACTGTTAGTTATTGGAACACTGCAGGGGACTCCAGGGGGAGCCTTCTACTATATAAATAACCTCTTTGGGGTTTTTGCTGAATGCATAGTAATGGTTGAGCTCTTCTACTGTATAATGGATAGTAATGGTTGAACTCTTCTACTGTATAATGGATAGTAATGGTTGAACTCTTTTACTATATAATGGATAGTAATGGTTGAGCTCTTCTACTGTATAATGGATAGTAATGGTTGAGCTCTACTGTATAATGGATAGTAATGGTTGAGCTCTTCTACTGTATAATGGATAGTAATGGTTGAACTCTTTTACTGTATAATGGATAGTAATGGTTGAGCTCTTCTACTGTATAATGGATAGTAATGGTTGAACTCTTCTACTGTATAATGGATAGTAATGGTTGAGCTCTTCTACTGTATAATGGATAGTAATGGTTGAACTCTTCTACTTTATAATGGATAGTAATGGTTGAACTCTTCTACTGTATAATGGATAGTAATGGTTGAGCTCTTCTACTGTATAATGGATAGTAATGGTTGAACTCTACTGTATAATGGAAAGTAATGGTTGAACTCTACTGTATAATGGAAAGTAATGGTTGAGCTCTTCTACTGTATAATGGATAGTAATGGTTGAGCTCTACTGTATAATGGATAGTAATGGTTGAGCTCTTCTACTATATAATGGATAGTAATGGTTGAGCTCTACTGTATAATGGAAAGTAATGGTTGAGCTCTTCTACTATATAATGGATAGTAATGGTTGAGCTCTTCTACTATATAATGGATAGTAATGGTTGAGCTCTACTGTATAATGGATAGTAATGGTTGAGCTCTTCTACTATATAATGGATAGTAATGGTTGAGCTCTTCTACTATATAATGGATAGTAATGGTTGAGCTCTTCTACTATATAATGGATAGTAATGGTTGAGCTCTACTGTATAATGGATAGTAATGGTTGAGCTCTACTGTATAATGGATAGTAATGGTTGAGCTCTACTGTATAATGGATAGTAATGGTTGAGTTCTACTGTATAATGGATAGTAATGGTTGAGCTCTTCTACTATATAATGGATAGTAATGGTTGAGCTCTTCTACTATATAATGGATAGTAATGGTTGAGCTCTACTGTATAATGGATAGTAATGGTTGAGCTCTTCTACTATATAATGGATAGTAATGGTTGAGCTCTTCTACTATATAATGGATAGTAATGGTTGAGCTCTTCTACTAAATAATGGATAGTAATGGTTGAGCTCTTCTGTATAATGGATAGTAATGGTTGAGCTCTTCTACTGTGTAATGGATAGTAATGGTTGAACTCTACTGTATAATGGATAGTAATGGTTGAGCTCTTCTACTGTGTAATGGATAGTAATGGTTGAGCTCTTCTACTGTATAATGGATAGTAATGGTTGAGTTCTACTATATAATGGATAGTAATGGTTGAGCTCTTCTGTATAATGGATAGTAATGGTTGAGCTCTTCTGTATAATGGATAGTAATGGTTGAGCTCTTCTACTGTATAATGGATAGTAATGGTTGAGCTCTTCTACTGTATAATGGATAGTAATGGTTGAGCTCTACTGTATAATGGAAAGTAATGGTTGAACTCTTCTACTGTATAATGGATAGTAATGGTTGAACTCTTCTACTGTATAATGGATAGTAATGGTTTAACTCTTCTACTGTATAATGGATAGTAATGGTTGAGCTCTACTGTATAATGGATAGTAATGGTTGAGCTCTTCTACTGTATAATGGATAGTAATGGTTGAGCTCTACTGTATAATGGAAAGTAATGGTTGAACTCTTCTACTGTATAATGGATAGTAATGGTTGAGCTCTACTATATAATGGATAGTAATGGTTGAGCTGTCTTGTCTTCTTTCTCATTGGTAGCTGGCATCAACTTTGACCTGAACGGGGAGCCATCCAACGAGATGTCTTCAGCCTGGGCCCAGCATGTGACCAAGATGGTGGCCAGGAGGGGCGCCATTCTACCGCAGGACATCTCTGTCACCCCTACAGGGACACCTGGTGAGAGCTGCCACCTGCTTAGTGACATTGTCTGACATCTGCACTCTTCCTTGAGTTCATTGCATTCTTTCTTGAAACGATAACAGATCGTAGACAGTTGGATTGGTTAAAGCAATGGGATAAGGCCTTTACTTTCGCTTATCCAGTCATGTACAGATTCAAACAGGGCCTATGTTACTAGCCTGGTTAAGCCAGACCGAATGCTGCGCTCACAATGGCAGTATTCAGTATTATATAACCAGGCTGCAGAATTGTCAGTTCAGCCACCAGTCTGATTTAATCCTGCTACCATGTTACCACTATGAGTCTGAATCTCACCCTGCTCTTTCACCCAGTTCCACCGCCAGAGGAGAGGAACAAGCTGTGGATGGTGGAGGCGGAGATCTCCCCTGAGATGATGAAGAGGAAGAAGAAGAGGAAGAAGAGGAAGAAGGAGGCGCGTCCTCTGGAGGAGCTGGCCGAACACCAGGGCTACCGTCAGCGAGAGTTTGGCACCAGCTCGGTGCCACGGCTACCCAAGCTGCCCGGCCACAGGAGCCTGGTGGCCAATCTGAGGCAGCACCAGGAGGCTGAGGACGTCCTTCCAGGCTCTTACCCAGAGTTTAGGCCCTCTCATCCCCTGCCCTACCAGGAGAGGTACGGAGGAGCCCTGGGGGCCTCCTCTAGCCAGAGGAGCAGGTACCCTGACCTCAACCCCCTCTCCCTCAGCGACCTGCCAGAGGACCTCGGCCTGGGGCCTCGCTGCCGCCCCCAACAACCACCCCTCTCCTTCTGGCAGCCCAATGGAGCGTTCCACTACTCCGGGGAGGTGGCGCCTATGGCAGGGCTGTCTGGGAGGACAGACCACGTGGGGAGGTCGCAGGGGGGTCAAAGGAGGGCGGAGTGGGGGCAGATCCACTCTAGAACCAACCTGATGGAGGCGGAGCTTATGGATGCTGACTCTGACTTCTGAGAGCAACCATGTGTGGTTGTGGGGTTTTCTGGGGGTTTTTACAGACTGTGAGAGAAAAGTGCTGGATACTTACACTTATGGTGCTCCCTTGTCACTGCCCAACAGTCAAGATGAAACAGGACTCAAGTCAAGTTAATTGGTCAGATCTGTTTCATTTAAAGGGAAGGGCTAAAGGAGAACTGATCTGGCCAGTTTGGGTCATCAGGGTGAGCTTCATGAAAGCTTCTTGGCTTATGTCCCACTGGGCACAAACTGGTTGAATCAACGTTGTTTCCACATCATTTCAACCCCCCAAAATCTATGCGATGACGTTGAATCAACGTGGAAAACTGATTGGATTTGAACGTGAGGGCATTTCATATTTTTTTCACCCAACCTTTAAATCCTATGACATGGTGACATTTGTTGTTGATTTCACATTGAACTGACGTTAGTTAACAACTCAACCAAATGTAAATCAAAACTAGACGTTGAACTGACTTCTGTACCCAGTGGGGTGGCTCTGAATGTCTCTTAACAAATCACAGTAGCTACACTTTCATAAAAATGTGTTTAAAAATCTTTAAAATCTATAGCTGCGTTTAGACAGGCAGCCTAATTCTGATATTTTTACCACTAATTGGTCTTTTGACATCCTTTTCAGAGCTGATCTGATTGGTGAAAAAAAGATCAGAATTAGTCTGCCTGTCTAAATGAGCTAAATTATTTGAATAAAGCACTTTTCTGTTCTACAAGTGGTCTGGGTCTATAGTTGTGGAGAGAAATAGCTACAAAGCTTTTCGGAAACGCCTCCCAGACTCGTCAATGCTGTGTGACTTACCGAAAATAATTCCACTTGTGGCATTGGTCAGAAAACGGACATGATCACCCATGTTGCAACAACTAACTTCTGTTGTCAGAAACATTTCATTGAATGATGGCAGCAGAAGAGGCAGCTCAACTCTGAACGAATTGGATGAGGGTCACCATCACTGACATGATCCCGGGTCACTATCTCTTGGATCAGATATCACTCTTGTTGATTTCAGTCTCATAGCCATTCATTCATTATATGACTTCCAAGACTCTTCCAGGGATCTTGTCGTTGCCTGAGTCATTTCATGCATCTTAGGGTTCATGTAAGTAGTGTAAAGTGGCTTCCTTTCCTTGTCTCTTTTCCACGTCATTGCTGACTTTAGAAAACTGGACCGGTGAAAACTAATTCCATGTAGGCGTTCTCCATATCGCTTTCAACTAGCCTGTGTTAATAAACTAAATATGACTAGATCTGTAACGATGGAGAGGAAGCCACTTTAGATGATTGACATGCAGCCTCATATGATGCAGAAACTATCAGGCTCTGGAAGTTCCATGTCTTTGTGTATCATCGTCAACTAGTAGTCTGTACTTTTGTCACAAAAATATAGAACTGTTTTTATATTGCCTGGTGCAATCACACAGAAGTGAGCTTTTTTCACCTGAGGAGAAAGAGAATTGATTAGGTTTTTATACCAGTGGAAATGAAATACACAACTGAGTGGGAATCAATCACTTCATTTCTTGAAAGTGTTCTTGCACATGTTAGCTACATCAGTTAAATTGTTACGTTTTTTTTCTGTACAATTGTATTAAAAAGGGTTATTTTTTTACTGTAGTATTTCCACATTGTGTTTTACTCTATTGGCAGCAGTGCTTGACTTGGACTGAAATACAGTAGGTGCCGGTACTCATTTTACATGCTGGTACTGTTTTTATTTAGGTGCAGGAGCTCCACAATACTTTTCAGCTAATATTCTAGAAGAAGAACAGGCAGTAGAAAAATGTAAGATGCCGGTACTCAGCTCCGGTACTCAGCTCCGGTACTCAGCTCCGGTACTCAGCTCCGGTACTCAGCTCCGGTACTCAGCTCCGGTACTCAGCTCCGGTACTCAGCTCCGGTACTCAGCTCCGGTACTCAGCTCCGGTGAGCTCCTGCCCAAGTTAAGCATACGTATAGACAACCTTGGCTATACTTTGTTGAGTTTTCTGTGTTTTTATTGTATAGGACAGTACTATATATTGCGTAATGTTGTCCTAGAGTTGAGCAAAACACCTTTATTCTATGCTTGTAATTATCTGCTACAATTTCTAAAGGCACGTGTCTTGTGCTTCTCTCTCTATGTGTAGTGCACCTATTCATTTATTGGGACCTAGGACGCAGTGGAGGCTGCTGAGGGGAGGATGGCTCATAATAATGGCTGGAACGGAGCAAATGAAATGAATGGTGGTATTTAATACCATTCCACTAATTCCACTCCAGCCATTACCACAAGCCTGTCCTCCCCAATTAAGGTGCCACCAACCTCCTGTGCAAGGATGCAGCATACTTGTACAATTCTAAGTTGTTAGACTGTATGTTTGGTTGGTTTTCCATGCTGAGGTACATTACAGATTTGCTCAGCAAAAGGGAAAATTCACTGAAGCTCGTGATGTAGTTGTACCGATGCTGTAACCAAAGTAATTTAGTATTATTGTCTTTGCGTCACACTCACAACAGTATAAAGATGGTGCCAAACTAAAGATGTAGAATCTTAATTTGATCAACCTGTTGCAGGAGAAATGTAAAACTTGTACTGCATTTGATGTTTAAAACGGCTTCTGAAGTTACGAAAAATGGATCCACCGCTACAAAAATGGTCATTAATTATAATCCACATAATAACTCACATTTCCTGTTGCTGCAGGATTATGTTTTTGCTGTAGCAAACTGGCTCAAATTAAGATCCTACATATGTAGTGTCAATGTTATGATAGTCCTATTAGCTAATGTGCTATGTGTATCAGAGATTATTTATAAAATGTCCATGTCTGGAAGATAAATTAAGAAAGCTGTAAAGCACTGCAATGAAAATAACACTGTAACATTTGCTTAATACATTTGGACATTTCTTGCACCATCAGTGCAAACGAATGTAAATTTCCATTTAAAAAATGGTTTTGTGAAAAGACATCATCAAAAAAAGACACATCATATCTATCAAATGTATATGATATTTCTCATGTTGGATACTGACCAGCCAGTTTATTCCATGGGAAATGAACCTTGATATACTTTTTGAGGTATTGTGAACATTCTCAGAGTTTTCTTTTGCTGTCAAAGAGAATTAAATACAGTCCATCTCTTTGTGGGTTCTTTATATTGGCAAAATTCATTTCCCTATTGTCTATGTAGCTTACTGCTGTTTCTCTCCACACTCATATCTTGAACACAGAACTGTATTACTTTGATCATGAAGCTGTATTTTTGTATAATTATGTAAATAAAAGGAAACCTAGAATTCTGGTGTTGTTTTTTGATTGATTTATTGAGATTTGTGAATAAAACATATTTCTAGTGTTGATGGTCCATAGTTCTGTTGTCCTACACTTGTTGGAATAATGTTTCCTTTCACATATAGTTTTTAGGTCTCCACTCAGTATGAAATGTTATTTTCCTTGGTAAAGTAAATAGGCCAGGGATAAGCAACTGGCCACTTTTGAAAGTCCTCGGATCAATTTCCCCCAAAAAATACAATTTTAAAAAACTCACTCAGGTCTCAATTTACTGCTGCCAGTTAGAATAGTAGAATACAAAAGGTGCAATTTCGAAATTTGGTTGGGCATCAACAGTTTTTCTCTTGTTAGTACAGTCACGGATAGTCAGTCAATTAGCCCACCATGTCAGCTAACATTTTTTAGATTGCTAAATTAGTTTAGCGTCCAGCTGACCCAACTTGGTTTATGGTCGAAAAACCAACAGAGGCCCCATTGATCGTGTTAGTCTGTCTCACTCAGATATTATATTAAAAACTTCAAACAACTGCCCCCACCCGCATCAATGTTGGCCATCCCTGAAATAGGTCTACACAGCATGACAGAAAATACATATTATTCAATAGAACATATTTCATCATAAACAGCATAAATTGTGAATTGGATTTTCAAACAAATTTGTTTTATATTTAGAATGGGCACAGGACATGACACAGAGTCACTACACATCCCAGAATGCAGTCGATGGAGAAGGACAAGATATGATGATCTACAATTCCCACGAGTTGTTTAGATACATGCATGTATGTCATCAATGGTTAGGAAGCGCACAGAGAAACGCTGAAGAACGGGATTGAGTTGATAAAACCGGCGTGGTGTTATCTCTATGGGAATTATAATCAATAATAATGTCCCACATTAAAGCTCCTATTGTTGATACGGAGAGGCGTAGGCGGAGGTCCACGGCTGAAAGTTCAGGTAAGAACAAATCGTAAACGTTCCTTCTATCCATCTCCGCGGTTTCTTTAGCACGCGATATTCGTGCGTTTGCAACAATTGTTGTGTCGTACATAGACACAGCTCTCAAGGTGCACTTTGGCATTTGTTTTGCACCTTTCATAGAAGGTTCGACATTTCGAAAAGCCTATATTTGTTCCTTGTCAGTTAGTGTTCAGTAGTTAACTTTGATTAAAATCACCTGTGTTGTGTATGGGTAGGCTGCTTTCCTTAGATTTCACAATATTTAGTTTGTGCGGAGGAGCCCCCAAATATATATTTTTTTACACTTAATGTATCTAGGATAACCAGGCCTCACAGACTTGTACGTCACAGGAACGGTGAATAAACATCTGAAAACTGCTTGATCATTTGTTCAGACCCCCAGTATGTCTTTCTGTTCACAGATATTGGAACCAGATTCTGAAAATAGTTTATGGACTCTTATTACCAGAGATTGTAGGCTACACTGCACTATTACTTAAGGCAGGGTTTCCCAAACCCGGTCCTGGGGCCCCCTGGGTGCACATTTTGGTGTTTGCCCTACACTACACAGCTGTTTCAAATAACCAACTCATCATCAAGCTTTGATCATTTGAATCAGCTGTATAGTGCTAGGGCAAAAACCAAAATGTGCACCCAGGGGGAGCCCCAGGACCGAGTTTGGGAAACACTGCCTTTTGCTACAGTAGTGGTAAGATTACAACAACATGAGGATAGCTCATTTTAAGACATGTCAACATGAGGAGGAATGCTTTCACTAAATTTGTATTTAATTGAAAATAATATGAATCTGCTTTCCCTCAGATTATGAGAACTGTGAGTCTATTGATTGACTGGCCCGTCTCATAATTGAAGTTGCATGAAGACGATGTCACATGTTGAAAAGAATCCCTTCCCTGTTCAGTTAGGAGTCTTGGGACAGTGATGCTCATCTTAAGTCCTGTGGAGATGTGTAAGCTTGGGGAATGTCAGGTCAGGAGAGAGCGCATGTTGGATTTACAAGTAATTGTTGCTCTCTGGATTTTCCATGTATGACCATTTCAAATTCTATGAATTCAACTTAGAAAACGCTGCTTGTCCTTTTTTAAAGACAAGTTGTAAAGTTATCTTGCTCCCCTGTCAAAGTGGTAAACCTCCACAGAGGCATTAAAGAGGCAACATGTGTGTGCATCATCATAGTGCTCGTTAAATCCACTAACATTTGAAATCCATAGATAATGTCATCAGTCTCACCGGTATCACTGCACTGAAGAATTGGGTGTCGCTGCATGTGACTGTCAGGAGCTTTCCGTTAGTCACGCACTGACTTGACGGGTTTAGTGCATTGGTCCTCACAGGTCTCACATGACCTGACCAACTGGGATCCAGAGTTATTCCTGATGAGGAGAAACTCCTGGCTGTAGTTATGCCATATGGATTCTGTTTGTCTATCATTGTTGAGTTTAGTTCTCTGGGGGATACCTACCTCTACTAATAAATGTATAATTTTATTCTGAACGTTTTATGCAAGTTTACCTGCATCTTCTCGGATGTAATTTGTTACCCTACACAAGTTATGTTGATGAATAAACACTTAATGGAGACATTGAAGGGTAGGTTGTTTCATATCAATGTTTGTTCCTCTCTCTCGTTTGTTCCCTCAGATACCCAATGGGACCATGACCCCAGGGTCTACCGCCGTACATCCCAGTGTGACCGACTGTGTGTGGACATTGGCAGTCATGTGGCCGAAACCCCTTCCCCAGATGTCTCCCACCAATACACCCCCAAATGTTTGTCTGCACACAAAGGTGAGGCTACAGCCTGTCCTGGCAACACATACAGTCACAACCAACACTGACTGTTTGTTAAAGTACCCATGATGCTCAGTACAACCGATAGCATTGGTGTAATTTAGTTTTTTGGGCTGGCTAAGCTCTACACGCTTGGGAGAAACAATATTCATGAAATTCTGCTATATCAAATCATATTTAAATGTCCATATGTTAGTGTGTGATACTTCATGGAAGACCTCATCCATTTTCTTGTCTTATTTTTTCCTCGTCTTGGCCGGACCATTTCATCCATTTGTTTGGCAACTTGGTGTCTGTTCCCTCAGGAGGCACCACTCCATGTCACTATGGGGAAGAGGTTTGGCAGGATGGCTCGAGCTTGAGGACCACCATCCGAGCAGAGAATGAAGTCGAGGCAAACAAACTGGCCAACAACTACAGGGTGGGTGGAGTGTTGGACACAACGGAGTAAAAAAAGCCTGGCAGTTTTTGTCTTCCATGTAAAACAGTTTTCATTTGAATGATTTACAAAATATCTCTTCAATTTGGAAGTGATGGTGTGTCTGTGTCTGGTTGTGTGTGTGCACATGTTCAGTTTGGCTTCAGAAAGTGGAAGAGTCACGTGACTGAGAGGCCCATCGAGGACAGGTCGGACATTGTGAGGGAGCTGTACTCAGAGCTGAACTTTGTCAGACCCCAAGGTTAGTGTCTGTCCTCCTGCTCCTAATTCACTTGCCCCCTGCGGAACCTCTAATATGACGATCATTAGAAAAGGTGCGGGTCGTGTTCAGTAGTCACCAAACGGAGATAACTGCCCCCGAAACGGGGAGATACTATCTGAACATGTCCAATAAGAAATGTTGTTTTTTGTTTTCCGTGGCAACGTTTTTGAAAACATTTAGCTACCATGTGCCCCAATGAACACGACCATGGCTTGATGTGAATCATTTTTTAAATGTTTGAGGTAAAAATACTCAAGATTGCAGTGTTCTATAGATATAGAGTAGAGACTATATGTTGTTGAATAGAATACACTTGTTTTATCTCTTTGATTTCAGGTTCATTGATCACTTGTGGAAACATCGCATACTTGATTTTATTTGGATGGTGGATCTCTTTAGCCTACCTCTTGGTCTGTCTCCTAATGTTTCTGACCATCATTGGAGTTCCTTATGGTAGGAACCCCTTTCATCTAACACACACATTTTAATGTTCTTTTAAATAAAATCTGTATTTATTTACGTCGGGATGACATAAATCTGAATTTAAATTCTAATATTTTGGGGTCTGGAATGTTATTTCAGGGAAGCTGTGTTGGAAGTTATCATGCTACTTTCTGTGGCCCTTTGGGAAGTCCATACTAAAGGTAACAGTTATGACTGGCTGACTATGCTCTTGTCTTGGCTTGTTCTCCATTGATTATTGCCTGGTCAGGGTGACGTATAGCCTCGAGGAACCAGCTTGATCCCTGTGTTCATCATTCTCCTTGCTCCTCATACACTGTTACAACAACTAGGTCCAACAACTCAACAATAAATAACTAAAGACTTGAACACCCAGCTATATTCATGGTCTTGTTAGAAGTGTGTGCAATTGTCACCTCAATACTCTCTCATTCTCTGGGCCCATTTTAATATTGTTATAGTCAAACTGATGCTCCTGATACTATTGCTTAGTGTTTGTTGGAATTTATTAATAAGGTTTAATAATGTATCTCTCCTTCGCTCCCTCCATCCATCACGCTCTCTCCTTCGCTCTCTCCATCCATCACGCTCTCTCCATCCATCACGCTCTCTCCTTCGCTCCCTCCATCCATTACGCTCTCTCCATCCATCACGCTTTCTCCTTCGCTCCCTCCATCCATCACGCTCCCTCCATCCATCACGCTTTCTCCTTTGCTCCCTCCATCCATCACGCTTTCTCCTTCGCTCCCTCCATCCATCACGCTCCCTCCTCCTTTCACCTGGATGTTTAGCCCAGAAGCCTGGTCAGGCGATGCTGTGTGAAGTTCCCTCACTGCGAGGCCATCCCAGAGGAATCTGACTCAAAGGAGGTGAAGGAGTCTACACCCCTGCTCATGCCCCCTTCTGTCCCCATCGAGGTCCCCCCACAACGGACGCGTTACTGGGTGAGTCTTGTCCCCTCGCCTATCGCCTCAACCCCTGTGTGGGCTAATATTTTCTCAAATAATATTTATGTCAAAAGTTATATCGTATGTTGTTTTCCTTATGTGGATTGCGATGGAATGTGTTTAGTTTGTTCAGACTAACAAGACATCAATCTCTAAACTCAATCGGAGTGCCTGATTGGCTGCTCTGTTTTCAAGCTTTTGCCAAGACCATTTCATAACCAGTACTTTTTCCCATCTCTCCCCACTATGTCTGTGCATGTGCTTTTGTTTGTGTTTGCATGCGTGTCTGTGCCTGCTTGCTTGCCTGCCTGGTCTCCTGTGCTGTGCCCTGTTGGGTGTAGTGTCGTGTCAGTACCTATGTGTGGTTGTTGCTAGGCTACCCTCTCCTGGGGCTGATCCACAGCCTGGCCTGCTTCCTCTCCTGGATCCTGGTCTTCACCATCCCCGTGGCCAAGATGAATGCCCGCACCCTGGCCATCATCCTCCTCATGCCCCCTGAGGACGTCCACATCCACCGGCTGAAAAAGGTGGACGAGCTCATCAAGATCTTCCCCTTCCATGTGGTGTTGACATTATCACAGCCTCTGTACTTGTTACCACTTTAATCCAACCCATTAACTTGGCCCTGTGGATTTCAAATAATGGCAGTGTTTTTTAGAGGAATCCTTTTCCTAGATTTGGAAATGTATAATTTGACGATTGCTTTGCTATGTTTTTTTTTATTTTTTATGTTGTCTCTTTTGCAGCCGCAAGGGTGTGATAGCCAAGTGCTTCTCTGTTGCTACCACGCCTTCAACTGGTACTACTACAAATACACCTTGGACGGAATCAATGTGTTCGCTGTCAGTATCCTTTAACAGACCATTATGGTTGTGATTATCTATCACCTGATTCATTCCAGGGAACTGGTGGGGGCGTTCCAGGTCGTCTTTATACAGTCACACGGCTTAGATGATCAGACCTGGAGAAGTGTTTTGTGTCCTAGGAACCACATTAATTTGCTATAGAGATATTATGAGTTGGGCAGCCTGACGACAAAAAAGATTACCTAGAACACAACCAAGGACCTAATGGAATGACCTGCAAGTTGCACTTTTTTCCCTTGCCCAGCAGTGGTCATAATTTCTGCTTAGTGGTTCTTTACAGTGCATCACCACTTTGTTGAAAGCAGACAATCAGCAGGTTTGAGGGAATCGGTTTAAGCAAAAAGAGGTATAAAATCATTAATTTGGTTCACACAATGAGTAGTTTTTTAGGATGCAAGGTTATTTATAGATCTGTGATTCTGCAATGTAGTTGATATCCAACACAGCACTGTAGACTTTCCACTGGCGCTCCTTAAAGCAGTGTGTCCACCCAGACCTGCTGCCCCTGGTCATCACAACCCTGGTGGTCGGCTACGTGGACACAGAGAACCAGTTTGTCAGCTCGGAGGCCAAGTTCGCCGCTGCCGTCAGCTCCATCATCCCACTGTCTTATTATATTGGCATGGGCATCGCCAGGTAAGACCCCCCCACCCCCAGTCTGCTCTGCCAACTTGAACAAAGTACCAGAACCACAGTAAGAGGCTAGCTTAGAGTCAAATTGTTCTCATTATTTTGAACAGATGTTAAGTCCACATGTAGAGTTTATATGATTCACTTTTTTGTCCGGTTGTGTAATGATAGTGAACCAAAAGTGACAGTGGTTGATGAGTCGGAACGTTTGTGGATGTAATGACGTGCTTGTGCTCCGCCGAGGCCCTCTGAATAGAATCACCCCTGAGGCTGGTTGATAGTTAAATTTGGTGGTGGTAAAATTCTGTGTTAGTAGTTCAAATGGTGCATCTCTCTGCAGTATCTCAGCCCAGAGTAACACGCTGTCTGTCTCTCTGCAGTTTCTCAGCCCAGAGTAACACGCTGTCTGTCTCTGCAGTTTCTCAGCCCAGAGTAACGCGCTGTCTCTCTGCAGTATCTCAGCCCAGAGTAACACGCTGTCTCTCTGCAGTATCTCAGCCCAGAGTAACACGCTGTCTCTCTGCAGTATCTCAGCCCAGAGTAACACGCTGTCTCTCTGCAGTATCTCAGCCCAGAGTAACACGCTGTCTCTCTGCAGTATCTCAGCCCAGAGTAACACGCTGTCTCTCTGCAGTATCTCAGCCCAGAGTAACACGCTGTCTCTCTGCAGTATCTCAGCCCAGAGTAACACGCTGTCTCTCTGCAGTATCTCAGCCCAGAGTAACACGCTGTCTGTCGCTCTGCAGTATCTCAGCCCAGAGTAACACGCTGTCTGTCGCTCTGCAGTATCTCAGCCCAGAGTAACACGCTGTCTGTCGCTCTGCAGTATCTCAGCCCAGAGTAACACGCTGTCTGTCGCTCTGCAGTATCTCAGCCCAGAGTAACACGCTGTCTGTCGCTCTGCAGTATCTCAGCCCAGAGTAACACGCTGTCTGTCGCTCTGCAGTATCTCAGCCCAGAGTAACACGCTGTCTGTCGCTCTGCAGTATCTCAGCCCAGAGTAACACGCTGTCTGTCGCTCTGCAGTATCTCAGCCCAGAGTAACACGCTGTCTCTCTGCAGTATCTCAGCCCAGAGTAACACACTGTCTCTCTGCAGTATCTCAGCCCAGAGTAACACGCTGTCTGTCTCTGCAGTATCTCAGCCCAGAGTAACACGCTGTCTCTCTGCAGTATCTCAGCCCAGAGTAACACGCTGTCTGTCTCTACAGTATCTCAGCCCAGAGTAACACGCTGCCTGTCTCTGCAGTATCTCAGCCCAGAGTAACACGCTGTCTGTCTCTGCAGTATCTCAGCCCAGAGTAACACACTGTCTCTCTGCAGTATCTCAGCCCAGAGTAACACGCTGTCTGTCTCTGCAGTATCTCAGCCCAGAGTAACACGCTGTCTCTCTGCAGTATCTCAGCCCAGAGTAACACGCTGTCTGTCTCTGCAGTATCTCAGCCCAGAGTAACACGCTGTCTGTCTCTGCAGTTTCTCAGCCCAGAGTAACACGCTGTCTGTCTCTGCAGTTTCTCAGCCCAGAGTAACATGCTGTCTGTCTCTGCAGTTTCTCAGCCCAGAGTAACTCGCTGTCGCTCTCTGCAGTATCTCAGCCCAGAGTAACTCGCTGTCTGTCTCTGCAGTATCTCAGCCCAGAGTAACACGCTGTCTGTCTCTGCAGTATCTCAGCCCAGAGTAACACGCTGCCTGTCTCTGCAGTATCTCATCCCAGAGTAACACGCTGCCTGTCTCTGCAGTATCTCAGCCCAGAGTAACACGCTGCCTGTCTCTGCAGTATCTCAGCCCAGAGTAACACGCTGCCTGTCTCTGCAGTATCTCATCCCAGAGTAACACGCTGCCTGTCTCTGCAGTATCTCAGCCCAGAGTAACACGCTGCCTGTCTCTGCAGTATCTCAGCCCAGAGTAACACGCTGTCTGTCTCTGCAGTATCTCAGCCCAGAGTAACACGCTGTCTCTCTCTGCAGTATCTCAGCCCAGAGTAACTTTGCGGTGGGAGCAGTGGTTAACGCCACGTTTGGCTCCATCACAGAGATGACCTTCTACATCACTGCCCTGTTGAGGGGTCACAAGGCCGGCACCAAGTGCTATGAGGAGATCGTCAAGGCTGCTCTCACTGGAACCCTGCTGGGCTGTATTCTCTTTATCCCAGTGAGTGGCACCTAGACACACACAGGCATCTCACTGATATACACGAAAACATTACCCTCGAAGACTGACACACAAACACCAGTGTTTATTTCCTCAGTATTACTCAAACACCTACTTTTCAGTGGCAATTGATGAGACTATAACTGACTAAATAGACCCAGAAAACTAGAACTAAGGAAAAGGTTCTATTCTGCAGTGGATCGGATGCACCACACACAGCCTAGCCTACATCCAGCTGGTGAGCTGCAGGGGAGCAAGCGATGTGTGTGGCCAGACAGGCTCAGCTCCGCCTCCGATTATACACATCACGCAGGCGACTTTCTTCCCTGTAGCTAACCAGTCACCACCAGCCTCTTAATTAGATAGATACCCCTTGCCTGGTTAAAAAACACAAGATGCTTCATGAAATGTAAAAACAGTAGCAGCTTTAAGTTGAATAGTAGAACAACAGTCTAGCTATGTTTTTCTCTCCCTTAAGTATAGAATTGTTTTTGAATTTGTAGACTCGTTCAACCCCTCGCACTTTCCCCACTGCATTTCATGGCCCGGTTATGTAGCCAACATACTAGCCACTTCTCCTTATATTCGTCAGAGAAAATGGTTTGATTCTAGCCCTTACCGTTAAAAAGACATGACCCATAATACCGTCGCTACACATTTTACATGTATAAATCATATCGCGGACCGTTCTAAAACGAGGCTACTTGCAGACGGGACTTAACCATTTTGTTTAGGCTACATCTTGTTCAGTCATGTTACCTCATTAGTTAGCTATAGCCAACCACCTGGGGCACGTTCAGCAGGATGCAACATTTTGGAACGTTCAGATAGAAATATGCTATGTAGAACAAACATGCCTCACTGACATAAGGGATAATAATGTTGGCTCTATTCATGGTAATTTTTTTTAAATCTGCAATGTTTTCAACTGAATGTGGCCCTGGTAACATTACCAGTATGCAAACATTTGGTGGCACAGAAAGGAAAATGGATAGCAAACCATTTGAGGAAATCCCTCTTGCCGCTACTCTATATCTGACGGGTTAAATAAAGTTATTTTGACTTAATGTGGACCCAGCACTTGGACCAGAACTCAAACACGGGGACTGGGATTTCAGCCATAAGAGACTCTGACTTTCACTTGGCCTTGAGCACAGGGGACTTGTGACTGGAGGTTTAGTGACTGGACTACATCATGTCTCCTGTCTACCCAGGGTATCAGCATGATCATCGGGGGCTTTAAACACAGGGAGCAGAGGTTCAACAGCCGCTCTGCAGGGGTCAGCTCAGCACTGCTCTTCATATCAGTAGGAGGTAAGAGCATGAACACACATGCACAGATACACACAAACATATGTAAGCACACACAAAGAAACACGTGTGCACACAGGCAAGTCCCTCGAGATATACAGTCTGACTCTGTAAAGCCAGTTGGGTTCTCAGTACATCGCGCCGAGATGTACTCTCCGGGAAGCAGAAGGGTGGAGGTATATGTTTTATGATTAACGACTTATGGTGTAACGTACAGGAACTCAAGTCCTTCTGTTCACCCAACCTAGAATATCTCACAATCAAATGCTATCTCCCAAAATAGTTTTCGTCAATAATAGCCACAGCGGTCTACATCTCCCCTCAAGCCCGATACCACGATGGCCCTCAAAGAACTTCACTGGACTTTATGCAAACTGGAAACCACATATCCTGAGGCTGCATTTATTGTAGCTGGGGATTTTAACAAAGCAAATTTGAGGAAAAGGCTCCCGAAATTCAATCAACATATTGATTGTTGTACTCACGCTGCTAAAACCCTCAACCATTGTTATACTACCTTCCAGAATGCATATAAGGCCCTCCATTCAGCAAATCAGACAACGATTCCATCTTGCTCCTCTCCTCCTATAGGCAGAAACTCAAACAGGGAGCACCCGTGGTAATGACTATTCAATGCTGGTCTGACCAATCGAAATCCACGCTTCAAGATTGTTTTGATCACGAGGACTGGGATATGTTCAGAGTAGCTTCAGAAAAGAATATCGACACATATACCGATACGGTGAATGAGTTTATCAGGAAGTGCATAGGAGATGTTGTACCCACTGTGACTATTAAAACCTACCCCAACCAGAAACCGTGGCTAGAGAGGAGCATTCGCTCAAAACTGAAAGTGCGAACCACTGCATTTAACCAGGGCAAGAAGACTGGGAATATGGAGGAATACAAACAGTGTAGTTATTCCCTCCGCCAAGCAATCAAGCAGGCTAAATGTCGGTATAGGGACAAAGTTAAGTCCCAGTTCAACGGCCCCGACACAACATATGTGACAGGGTCTATAGACCATCACGGATTCTAAAAGGAAAATTAGCCACGCCGCGGACACCATTGTCTTGCTTCCGGACAGGCTGAACACCTTTGCTCGCTTTGAGGATAATACAGTACCACCGACGCGGCCCGCTATCAAGGACTGTGGGCTCTCCTTTTCTGTGGCTAACGTGTGTAAGACATTTAAGCGTGTTAACCCTCGCAAGGCTGCCGGCCCAGATGGTATCTCTAGCTGCGTCCTCAGAGCATGTGCTCTAGCTGCGTCCTCAGAGCATGTGCTCTAGCTGCGTCCTCATAGCATGTTAATAATGTCCCATTTACAGATGTATTCAATATTTTCCTATCCCAGTCTGTTGTCCCCACATGCTTCAAGATTGCCACCATTGTCTCTGTACCTAAGAAAGCAAAGGAAATTTAACTAAATGACTATCGCCCTATGGCACTCACCTCTGTCATCATGAAGTGCTTTGAGAGACTAGTCAAGGATCATGTCACCTCTACCTTACCTGCCACCCTAGACCCACTACAACTTGCTTACTGCCCCAATAGGTCCACAGATGACGCAATCGCCTGCACCCTGTCCTGTCCAATCTGGAGCTATGCATACCTATGTAAGAATGCTGTTCATTGACTATAGCTCAGCATTCAACCCCATAGTACCCTTCAAGCTCGAGGCCCTGGGTCTGAGCCCCGCCCTGTGCAACTGGGTCCTGGACTTCCTGACGGGTCGCCCCCCCGGGGCCCCACAAGGGTGCGTGCTCAGCCCCCTCCTGTACTCCCTGTTCACCCACGACTGCATGGCCATGCATGCCTCCAACTCAATCAAGTTTGCGGACGACACTACAGTGGTAGGCTTGATTACCAACAACGATGAGACAGCCTACAGGGAGGAGGTGAGGGCTCTGGGAGGGTGGTGCCAGGAAAATAACCTCACTCAATGTCAACAAAAATTAGATTGTGTAGCACCCCGCTATCCACATCGATGGGACCGCAGTGAAGAAGGTGGAAAGCTTCAAGTTCCTCGGCGTACACATCACTGACAAACTGAAATGGTCCACTCACACAGACGGTGTGTGGTGAAGGCAGCGCAAGAGTGCCTCTTCAACCTCAGGAGGCTAAAGAAATTTGGCGTAACACCTAAAACCCTCTCAAACTTTTACAAATGCACATTCAAGAGCATTCTGTCGGGCTGTATCACCGCCTGGTACGGCAACTGCACCGCCTACAACCGCAAAGCTCTCCAGAGGGTGGTGCGGTCTGCCCAACGCATTACCGGGGGCAAACTTCCTGCCCTCCTGGACACCTACAGCACTAATGCCGTAGGGATGCAAAAACGATCATCAAGGACATCAACCACCCGAGCCACTGTCTGTTCACCCCGCTATCATCCAGAAGGGGAGGTCAGTACAGGTGCATCAAAGCTGGGACTGGGAGACTAACTGTTTTTCAATCTCAAGGCCATCGGACTGCTAAACAGCCATCACTAGCACATCAGAGGCGGCTGCCTATAGACATAGATTAGGAATCACTGGTCACTTTAAGGAAATGAAACTCTAGGCACTTTAATAATGTCTCCGTATCTTGCATTACTCATCTCATATGTGTAAACTGTACTCTATACTATTCTACGGTATCTTAGTCACTTTAATTGTGTGTAAATATTGCATCTCCCATCTCATATGAATATACTGTATTCTATACTATGCCACTATCTTAGTCCAATGCTGCTCTGACATATGTATGTATGTGTGTATATATATATATATATATATATATATATATATATATATATATATATATATATATATATATATATATATATATATATAATCCATTCCATACTTAGATTTACGTGTATTTTGGGTATATGTTGTGAAACTGTTAATATTACTGCACTATCGGAGCTAGAAGCACAAGCATTTCGCTACACCCGCAATAACATCTGCTAAACACGTGTATGTGACCGATAAAATGTGATTTGAAGTCTGAACACACACGCACATCTACGAACAAGTTCACACACTTTGTTCTGTCCCGCAGGCGTATTTGCCCCAACCCTGTTCTCCAAGGCCTACGGTAGCCTGGTGTGTGCGGGCTGCTCTAGCTCTCAAGCCAACACCAGCGGGCCCTTTACCTGTATGGACTGCCACTATGACATGGTTAGTACCTACATCTCCTGTTCGCCTGCTGCATCATCATTATGAACTATTACATTGACTGTGCTGCTGTGACGCGTCTCTGGGTCAAATAATACTTGAACTGCACTTGATTGAGCTTATCTGGCGCAATGGAACCAATGACCCAGTGGCCAGAAGGGGTAACCCGAACCCATCCATCTGGTATTCCAGACAGGCTTCTTTCAAGTATTTGATTGAAAACCAGTATGATTTGAAGCCACGTCTGTAGTGTCGTGACTACTGTGGAAGTGTGTTATGATGATGTTGTGAGGGGTGTTTGTGGGTAGCCCCAAATGCTTAAGCATGTATTAAACTAAAGCCATACTATGTTTCTCAACAGAGTGGAAGTAACGAACCCTTATATCTCAGACATATTGAGTAAGTTCCAATAAAACACCCATTCTGTCCCATGGTTTGTTGGTGTTACCAGTCAGTAGGTCTGCTGCGCTGTAGTTACTTGCTGTATGGCTTGTTTTCCAGGCCTCTGGTATACACCATCTCCGTGTTGCTGCCCTCCGCCTACCTGATTGGCCTCATCTTCACCCTGAAGACCCACTCCCACATCTACGACATCCAAGTCAGTGACGTGCACGACCACCACCAGGGTCAGTGCCCACCGGGGGGCGCCAGCGGTGAGCCCACCAACCACAAACGCTTTTCCCCATGAGTTCTAAAGTGTTGTGGTGTTGTGGTTATATAGTAGACAGGAACTGGAATGTGTGATACTTCATTGTATTGGTTTCTAATGTTTGTTTGTGTGTGTGTAGGTGGTCACGGTACTGTCCACTGGTCCAGGTTGAGGGCTCTGTCTGTGCTGATCATGGCCACGCTGCTAATGGCTGCCTGTGCCGACCTCACCACGGAGCACATCAAACCCATCCTCGACCACTCCGCCATCTCCCAGGTACGCCCACACCTGAGTCATGTTCATTAGGCCACAGCGTAGAAAAATGTTGTGCAACAGAAAATAAACATTCGCTTTTCTTATTGGATAGGTTCAGATGGTACGTCCCCGTTTCACTCCATTCTAAACCTCTTCCTTCCTTTTCATGCCTATTGACCAACTGAGACCAAACCCAGGGGAATATAATATAAAATGTGTTTTAATTGGGTAGAAAATGTCTCTGGAAAGCTCATTATTGAAAGCCGCTGTCATTTTATAAAACTGAATTTTACACGCATGATGCGACCTGCTGTTCAGGATAAGCATAAGGATAGCCAAACAACTTTTAAAATGTGTTATGTCCTGACTATGTAAAGGCTAGTGCAATATGTCACTGTCTGTCATTGATTTCTGCAGTATTTCATCGGCGTGACCGTGTTGGCGATGGTGCCGGAAATTCCCGAGATCTTCAACGGAATCCAGTTTGCCCTGCAGAATAACATCAGCCTCAGGTAAGCCACTATCAAGCTCGGATACTGCGTTTTCACTCTCCTGATGGATCTTGTCTCGTCATGCATAACCTAGTATCTCTAGACAGACCGGTTGCCTCCCGCAATGTACCAATGTTCAAGCATACACTGTACGTAGGGGCAGCAGGTAGCCTAGTGGTTAGAGCATTGGGTCAGTAACCGAAAGGTTGCTAGATCAAATCCCCGAGCTGACAAGGTAAAAATCCGTTCTTCTCCTGAACAAAGCAGTTATCCCACTGTTACGAGGACGTCATTATAAATAAGAATGTGTTCTTAACTGACTTGCCAAGTTAAATAAAACCTAAACCAACGTCAGTTTGGCAGAGCGGAAAGGGTGGAGTTGAGCACCGGGAAATCCGTCCAGAACCCTGCCGTAAACATTTCTGGTAGCTAGCTTGATGGAGCTTGTGAAAGATATTTTACACTCCCGATGAGTGTATTTCTCCAGTGACTAGTAGCATTACAAGCTGACAACGACCACTGACTGGCTGTCCGCCTCTGTCATGTTTCCAAGCCCCACCTACCCAAACTCATCATTTGTTGAGAGACTTGTCTGTCTGAAGATCACCCTTATCGAATTGGCCATGAAAATCTGACATGATTCCCAGAGCAATGCTGTTGCCCCCCTAGGCCTGGGGTTTCTGAGAACTGTAACCTGACATTGATTTGTCTGCAGCTTGGAGGCGGGAAACTGCATAGCAGTGCAAGTCTGCATGATTCAGATTCCCTTACTCATCTTGTTCAACACTTTTTATGTAAGTCATTTTAAATATTTATCTGCATAGTGATTAATTGCATCAGATGTGCACTTTATCAATATAATTGTCAGTATCTCACTTGTTTCTGTACATAAAGCATCAGGTTTTGATCGTAGACTGTAGTGGTCAGAGTTGATCTCATTAAACAGGATTCCATCTCTTTTCCAGGATGTGGGATTCGTGCTCCTGTTCAGTGACTTGCATCTTTGGGCCAGCATCTTTAGTGTGATTGTGGTCAACTACATTTTCATGGATGGCAAGTCTGACTACTTTCAGGGTAAGTTGTTGTGCTTGGTTCGAGTTGCTATGCCGGATATCACGGATTAGAATGAATTCCGAACCTCTGTTTCCTTTCCAGGGACTGCTTTGGTGGTGGTTTACCTCATTCTACTGGCGTTGTACTTTTTCGCCCCATCACCCCACGCCTGTTGAGCTGCTCTGCAAAGAACAAACTTCAACTCCTAGAGTCCTTTCAGTCACTATTTACAGGAGCTGCTTTGTTTGTGTTAACTATTTCGATGCCATGTCATATTCATAAGGGCTCGCAGCGGGAACTCCAGGTAGTCCCTCTCTGTTGCAATCTGTTTTCTTCCTTTTGTGCCTAATGAACATGACCCAGTTCTGGGCATCAATGGCCCTTTACCTTTGGAATTATTTGCATTATGACTTCCAAATTAACATTCCTATACTGCACATCCGGGGTGTATGTGAACTATATGTAGGAGATGTGTTTTCAGTAGGAGTTTGGTAGATTAAAATGCATATGTTAAAGCAGGGTATGTTAATATTGAATTTATAAAGTGGTCACAATTGTGCTTCACATTCATTGGCCTTTGGTTATTAAGCTGGATTCATATGGACCAAAAACATCTACACATGGTGTAATGCTAGGATTTGTATGGACCAAAAACATCTACACATGGTGTAATGCTAGGATTTGTATGGACCAAAAACATCTACACATGGTGTAATGCTAGGATTTGTATGGACCAAAAACATCTACACATGGTGTAATGCTAGGATTTGTATGGACCAAAAACATCTACACATGGTGTAATGCTAGGATTTGTATGGACCAAAAACATCTACACATGGTGTAATGCTAGGATTTGTATGGACCAAAAACATCTACACATGGTGTAATGCTAGGATTTGTATGGGGAAAAGTACACATTTACTGCCACTTTCTTGACCTTCCTGTTCTGTTTTCTATTCTTGTGATTTTATTTTTTGCAAAGTATTGCATTGGATAAGGTGCAGCCAGGTCTATTTCAACAAGGTATTGTACCTGAGCAGGCAGGTAAACAACCTTCCACACAGCTCTCTCTGTAAAGGAATGGTATCTAGTCATAAGCAAGGGCATGCCAATTTCAATGTGCTTGTTGCACAGAGGATGCCATGGTGGTTAAATAAATCTGGACTATTAGGCAAGTACTTGGTAAAGTGTGCACTACAAGGATGGCAGCTCATTCCATGCCAGTTAGCATTACACTGTTGAAGCAGACAAACCATTCCCAGATCAGTTTGTGCTGTCTTGCTTCAATGACCACCGGCGTTGGCAAGACAACAAACAGATCTGTGACCAGGCTAAGCAAACGAAGGTGATACAAAACTATTTACAGTACATGTTTATTGACTCGTCAACAATCAAAAATTCACCAATACAATTATCAATTCAGCGATCGCCTTGAATCCTTGCTGTGTAGCAAATGGTTAAGTCCAGGGGAGACGACTTTTCCGACTTAAAAGGTGACTAATGACATGCGGAGTAATAGAATTATGACAGGCACAGATTTAGGCATTTCCTTGATGGGGAGTAGGGAATCATGGGTATTCATTGACATTTTAAACTACCCCCTTGGCAACGATCAATAAATACTATTTTTGTTCCACAAGGCAGATTTAATGGCATTGAATTCAAGGTGCCATAATATTTGGCGTTAAACCACGTTCCCAGCTCCGCATATGATCTGATCTGTGTTGATTATCTGACCCTGGCACTCTGTCTGCACATTGAGCCTTAACAGCAGAATACTGTTCAGATTCAGCTCCCAAGTACAACATGCATGAACTCTAAATCATCCATAAATACAGCAGCATAAATACATAGTCCCACATTATTGCTGCTTCAACTATTTGTCCAATGATTGCTTGACAATGGAGCAGTTCAATGTGTTTGAAAAGGGCACAGAATGAACAGATTCATCAATGCATTGTTGACTGATCTGACAAGTGGTGCATATGTTATCTTTGATGGGAGGGGAAATTATAGAGAAGGAGAAGCCATCCCAAATGGGAGTCATGTTTAAATGGTCAGTATGTTTGGATCGAGCTAAACCATTACTCATGTTTCCTTCTGTCTAGGTTGTGGTACTTCAATATCATTGAAACTTTGGGAAAGGCACTGAATGAATCAGATCAATGTCAGTATTCTACTTAAACAGATCCACAAAAATCTGTTAATTTGTGTCCTATTAGCAAAGATGGAGTAAAAGTTGGAACAGAAATTGAAAATTTTATTTAAATAAAAACATTTAAGGAGCACCATATTCACAGTGATGGGATGATTTAGTTTACAAATGGACTTTCCACAAGCATACTAAAGTGACTGATACAGTTCAGAATGAATGGAGACCAGGTGTTTTGACTCTTTACCCATCTTCCATTGATATTAGGTTTCTACTATGGTGGGTATAAGGGCTAAGTCCCTTGGTCAAAAGTAGTGCACTATAGAGAATAGGGTGCAATTTGGGACACTGATACAGAGAACTGTATATCAGAGAACTACCAGAGATAATTGTTTCAAATACCTGTATGTATATCCAAGATACCTGAATGCATATCGGATAACTGAATCAGTGTTAAATGGGTATGAGGAGTGTGGTGGGATATTAGGTGAAAGGGAAGTGGTCTATTAGAGACCCAACTACAGTAGCATCAGTCTGTTCTTCACACAAATAAACTATTCAAATCAGACTGTTATTAAGCCTTGAATAGGGAAAAGTGGTGACGACAACCTGCGTCTAAGTCTGGCATGAGGGTGGTACCAATACTACCTTCCCCTTGTAACACAAAAACATGCCAACTGTCTGGTGTAACTTTTCATCTGACTCCAAGTCTAACTTTCCTAATTGTACGTAGAGAGAAGAGAAATGTGAGAGAAATGGCGAACAGAATGTCTCATGAAAATACATACAAATAAATAATCATTCCTCTGAAATGGCATTCTTATTAAAGTCATGAAGGCCAATATAAAATGAGAAAGTAGTGAGGGTCGACGTGAATCTGAAAGCCGTGGAGCAAATGATTTCTGGGTCTGTAGGCAGGCGGATTGAGAGGCTAGAAGCCGTGGCGACCTTGCTTAACACAAAGACAAGACGGGGGAATGGGGGCGAGACGGGGAATGGGGGCGGGGTCAAGAAACATTCCACTTGGATTCCCTTTAAAATCTGACGTCCAAACGCAAAAAGAAAAAAGGCATCCCATTGTTTTTGGTTTTAAGGCGGGGCTACGTAGGCAGAGGGACCATCAACTCCTTCAAGGCGACCCCCTTAAAAATAAATCCTGTGTTCTCCATCCATCCATCCTTCCTCCTTTATTTCAAGCGCTCGATGAGTTCCTGTGTGAGGCCCAGGTGGAGGAGCTGCATGGTGGGTAACTGAGCCAGCTGGGGGTGGGCCTTGAGCAGACGCTCCCAGCACAGCTCCAGCAGGCTGGGCACTACCAGCCAGATCTTAAACAGGGAGCCAGTCCGCTTGTTCTCGTGGATGTTCACCACACCACCGTGGATGTACATGCAGCCAGCCTGACCGGAGAGAAGATCACAATCAGAAACCTTTATCGTCATGCAACAGTCAGTCGCACAGAGAGAGTGAGTGAAATATGAGCAGGATATTGAATTGTGGTTATTGATTTAGGATGATCCTGTGTTCTTGTTTTGGCAGTGTAAGAATATACTGACTAAATGTGCCAATAAAGCTAGTTGGATTGGAAACAGAAATGGGCTTCGGCCAGAGAGATGAAGGGACTTACAAATGAGTTCTGAAATGAGGGGGAAGGAGACATTGCACCTTATTAAAGGAACATCATCAAGTGACACTTTGCTTCTTAAAAGTCCAATATCTTTGAAGTTTGACTGCTGACATGCAAAAGATTTTGGGACTGTATCAACATTGGTAGTTTTTGAGTGGCGTTTCCTTTTAAGTCTACTATGCTAGATCTTGAAACCAGCGAAATGCGTATAACCTGAATGGGACACTATAACAGTTCTACATCAACTACTACATAATAAACAGCTGAGGTTTCCTCTAGTGTAGAGCCCTACTGACCGGGGTCACAGCAGCACAGTGGAAATAGGCTGGCTCAGGCATCACTGCTGGGAGCTTGGTCCACTGGAACGTCTGCAGGTTGATCTTCCACAGATCAGCCACAATGACTTCACCGTTGTAACCTCCGCATAGAAACACATCTGAGACACAAAATCATGGGTTAGACTGAGACCAGACTGAGACAACATCATGGGTTAGACTGAGACCAGACTGAGATAACATCATGGGTTAGACTGAGACCAGACAGACACAACATCATGGGTTAGACTGAGACCAGACTGAGACACAACATCATGAGTTAGACTGAGACCAGACAGACACAACATCATGAGTTAGACTGAGACACAACATCATGGGTTAGACTGAGACCAGACTGAGACACAACATCATGGGTTAGACTGAGACCAGTTAGAATATATTGATGGGATGACGAAAATTAACTATTAAACTATAAATTAACTATTTGGGACATTGAATGGAACAGTTGAATGAGATGCGGCGGCAGACAGAAGCAGACTAATGAAGACTTCTGAAAGTGGCTCTGATAAAACCACCCCCGTTAGAAGGATAAGTGGTCTGGGCAACGATACCACTACACCTCCTGTACAAACATTGTAATACTACTGCTATAGAATAAATGATAAGAATCTCACCGTTCCGTATCTGCACACAGCTGTGACATCTCCTGGGAGCAGGGTACCCTGTCAAAACCCAGAGCAATTGGATGAGTAGTGATATGTGAATAAAAAGACCCACAGACAGCACATTCATTTTCTATTAAAACATCAAACACACCTATTTTATCATGAGGCTTGGTTGATATCTCCTCCCAGGAATTTGTCTCCAGGTTGTATGCATGTATCTGGTACAAAACAAAAGGAAATTAGTTCACCTCCAACACACACAACCATAACCTGGCCACATAACCCAGCCTCATAACCCAGCCTCATAACCCAGCCTCATAACCCAGCCTCATAACCCAGCCTCACTCAGTGGCAGAAGTGGCTGCTTCCTCGATCTTTATGGCTTTACAGCACTAAAAATAGCCGGAAAACCACCATGTGACCAAACTACCTAGATTAGCTGTCTGTTTGCCTAGTCAGACCCACTACCATCACAGGTTTACGATCATTCTTCTGACCTTCCTTGAAGTTATCACAGATCTGAATTGGATGGATAGGTGAAAGTGATTGGAACAGGGTTTATGTTGATGACAGATTGGTGTACTACCTTGTCCAGAGGATAGGAGGTCCAGGAAGTCCCTCCTCCCAGGATGTATATCCTCTGACGGTCGTGTGCTATTTCATGTCTGTACCTGTGACACAAACAGACATGACTCATTACTTATGAGGTCCTCTGCTCCTCTAAGAGCTGAAAGGAAAAAGTCAGGTCATCACTCATGCTGCCCAGTGACTGGGGTGTATTCACTAGACACCAAACAGAAGAAATTGGACTGAAACAGGGAGTGACAATGACATGATCCGGTGGGACCGATTAAGGCGTGATGCTCACCGTTCCTCAGGTAGGTCGTCTGGTGGGTTGTTGGGTTTGAGGTGGATCCACTCTCTGGTGTTCAGGTCCAGTCTGTGCAGGTCTGTGCTGTAGATGTAACCCGTCGTACCCCCAAACACATACAGGAAGCTGTTAATGATGGCCATCGCCTTGGGGAGAGAGAAACAAAATGGCTACCAAATCAAACTTTAATGGAAATCAACAACAATAAATATTTTTATTTGCAAGGATTGCCTATATCTACATTTGCTATATAATATGCTCCCCTGGGATCCTTTAATGCCTCTACCTATGCCTCAGGAATTCTAGTTAAGTCAATCAGATTTTATTCAAATTTTACAAATGCATGTCAAAATGCTTAAGAGCGTTCTAATCTAATGGTCATTACCTCCAACTCAATACTCGTGTCTACAAGTGAAAACAGTGCATTTATATATTTTGTAGAACTAAATATGACGTTAAAAAGTTCTATCCAATGACATCATCAAAAGTTTAAACATTTTGAAAAACTGTGATTTTCAAACATTATGAGATTCACGGTGACGTGGGCAGCAAGAAAACCCCTCCTTCTGGCTAGAAACACGTTGCAGACTTTGAAAAACCCTCCTTCTGGCTAGAAACACGTTGCAGACTTTGAAAACCCTCCTTCTGGCTAGAAACACGTTGCAGGCTTTAAAAACCCTCCTTCTGGCTAGAAACGCGTTGCAGACTTTGAAAAATCCTCCTTCTGGCTAGAAACACGTTGCAGACTTTGAAAAACCCTCCTTCTGGCTAGAAACACGTTGCATGCTTTGAAAAACCCTCCTTCTGGCTAGAAACACGTTGCATGCTTTGAAAAACCCTCCTTCTGGCTAGAAACGCGTTGCAGACTATAAAAACCCTCCTTCTGGCTAGAAACACGTTGCAGGCTTTAAAAACCCTCCTTCTGGCTAGAAACACGTTGCAGGCTTTAAAAACCCTCCTTCTGGCTAGAAACACGTTGCAGACTTTAAAAACCCCTCCTTCTGGCTAGAAACACGTTGCAGACTTTAAAAACCCTCCTTCTGGCTAGAAACACGTTGCAGACTTTGAAAATCAATTTTTTCACTTTTAATCCTAACCTGTGATGTCACAGAGAAGCATTTTTTTTCAGGACCCTTCTTGTGTTTTTAACTACAGATCACAGAAAGGTGCTGTTTTCACTTACAGTGACTTGAACTTTTCCACATTTTGTTATGGTACAGCCTTATTATAAAATGTATTAAGTATTCAGACCCTTTGCTCTGAGACTCCAAATTGAGCTCAGGTGCACCCTGTTTCCATTGATCATCCTTGAGATGTTTCTACAACTTGATTGATTGGACATGATTTGAAAAGGCACACACCTGTCTATATAAGGCCCCACAGTTGACAGTGCATGTCAGAGCAAATACCAAGCCATGAAGGAATTGTCCATAGAGCTCCGAGACAGGATTGTGTTGAGGCACAGATCTGGGGAAGGGTACCAAAACATTTCTCCAGCATTCAAGGTCCCCAAGAACACAGTGGCCTCCATAATTCTTAAATAGAAGAAGTTTGGAACCACCAAGACTCTTCCTAGAGCTGGCTGTCTGACCAAACTGAGCAATTGGGAGAGAAGGGTCTTGGTCAGGGAGGTGACCAAGAACCTGATGGTCACTCTGACAGAGCTCTAGAGTTCCTCTGTGGAGATGGGAGAAACTTCCAGAAGGACAACCATCTCTGCAGCACTCCACCAATTAGGCCTTTATGGTAGAGTAGCCAGACGGAAGCCACTCCTCAGTAAAAAGGCACATGACAGCCGCTTGGAGTTTGCCAAAAGGCACCCAAACACTCTCAGACCATGAGAAACAAGATTCTCTAGTCTGATGAAACCAAGATTGAACTGTTTGGTCTGAATGCCAAGCGTCACGTCTAGAGGAAACCTGGCACCATCCTTACTGTGAAGCATGGAGGTGGCAGAATCATGCTGTGAAGATATTTTTCAGCGGCAGGGACTGGGAGACTAGCCAGGATGGAGGCAAAGATGAACGGAGCAAAGTAGAACGAGATCCTTGATGAAAACCTGCTCCAGAGCGCTCAGGACCTCAGACTTGGTCGAAGGTTTACCTTCCAACAGGACAACAACCCTAAGCACACAGCCAACACAATGCAGGAGTGGCTTCAGGACAAGTCTCTGAATGTCCTTGAGTGGCCCAGCCAGAGCCCGGACTTGAACCCGATCGAACATCTCTGGAGACCTGAAAATAGCTGTGCAGCGACACTCCCTATCTAACCTGACAGAGCTTGAGAGGATCTACAGAGAAGAATGGGAGAAACTCCCCAAATACAGGTTTGCCAAGCTTGTAGCGTCATACCCAAGAAGACTCGAGGCTATAATCGCTACCAAAGGTGCTTCAACAAAGTACTGAGTAAAGGGTCTGAATACTTATGTAAATGTGATATCATTTATTTATTTTTTAGCAAACATTCAAAAAAACAAATTTCTGCTTTGTCATTATGGGGTATTGTGTGTAGATTGATGAGGGTAAAAAAATGTTTAATCAATTTTAGAATAAGGCTGTAAAGTAACAAAATGTGGATAAAGTCAAGGTGTCTGAATACTTTCTGAAGGCACTGTATGTATACACTGATATGGTACTGGAGATAATGAATGATGTTGAAA
The DNA here is from genome assembly GCF_013265735.2 of Oncorhynchus mykiss. Classification (NCBI taxonomy): domain Eukaryota; kingdom Metazoa; phylum Chordata; class Actinopteri; order Salmoniformes; family Salmonidae; genus Oncorhynchus; species Oncorhynchus mykiss. Next base: position 14,572,547 of record NC_048585.1, read on the forward strand.
AGTGGTGGAAGTGCCCTTTAACAGGAAACGAAGTGTAGGCCTAAACCCCAGAAGAGTCCAGAGCAAGCCAAGGGGGCAGTGGCAGACAGAACCAGTAGAGAAGATTTGATTGGCCTACCTGTCCATAGATTCGGTTGGGCTTCTTCCCTCGGCAGTTGAGCAGCGACCACCGCTTGTACTTGACGTTGCAGACGTGGACGTCATTCCCGTTGTTTTCCCCAAAGGGAATCCCAGTGCCACCGAACACCAGCAGATTGTTTCCATGTAAAACAGCTGAGGGACACAATACTGAGGGTTTAAGCTGGGTCGTGTTCATTAGGGCACACAGTAGCAAAGCCTTAAGACATTTTGCAACGGAAACAAAGTGTTTTTTTATTTTACAAGCATTTCACTACACCCAAAATAACATTTGCTAAATATGTGTTTTCAACCAATAAGATTTGAAGGCATTGTCATGCCTACTGGACACTATTCCCAACGGTCTGACAGCAGGTGGGATTATCCATGTGGAGGCTTTTCACCAAATCACTAAACTTGATAATCCATTGTCTTCTGAGGTCATAATGTCATGGGATGACGAGGTAAAACCGAAAAATCATCCACAGACCAATTATTTATCAAACAGTCCATTTGATGTTACTGAGGTGTAGAAATGCTCTTTCGTGATTTAATACATCAATGAGTTAGCTAAATCATATTTTACTAACCAAAACTCGTCACAAGTGACTGGGTTCTAAATCAGTTTGGCCCCACCAGCAGTGCTTGTTCATTCAAGCATTCTTTCATACAATCACACTTGGTTGGATTTAATTTAAAAAATGTAGATGTGGAAAATTGTAGGATATTTTATTTGACCCTCTTGATAAGAAGTGACCATACTGTATTAAGTTGTTATTGATGGATTACATCCATTGGAAATGAAAAAGTAAATAAGCAACTACTGCAACCTGAGTTTTCCATTCATAAATGTCCAGGGTAAATTACTACAGTAGATGGGCCCTGGTATTTCAGTTGTACTGAATGACTGTCAAATCTGTGCTTAGACTGCTCAATGAGCTACATTTATACTGTACCCCTGAACACAATACCCTTCAGTACCCCTGAACATAATACCCTTCGGTACCTGAAGATAATACATCAAGGGACACGATAGGCTAAAATATCATTTTCACTGTAGTGTCCCTTTAAATTCCATACCTGAAAAAAACAATCCTACTGGTTCCCTTACCTGACATGGAGGCCAGCTCGGTGGGCATGTAGCCCTCTGTACGGATCTGCTGCCAAGTGCCCGTGGCAAAGTGGTACCTCCACAGCTCCCTGAACAGCGGGTAGTCCTCGTTCTCCTGGCCGCCCGACTCATCATAGTCCGGGTTGTACCCCCCGAACACGTACAGGTTGGTGTTGTCTGCCACGCAGCGATGCCCGCTCCGAGCTGGGGGCATATGGAGACCTGTGAGGTGAGGGTGGTGCACACAGCAGAGCAGACTGAGTAATATAATAGTGTGTATTACTATCCTCCTGGTAGCAGATGTCCCCACAACCATAGAAAAACAAGGAAAATGTTCCCTTGTGGGGACATTTCCCAGGTCCCCAATAAGGCAAAGGCTATTTTAGGCTTAGCTTAAGGGTTAGAATTAGGGTTAGCAAAAATCGTACTTTTGATGGGAATAAATGTTTGGTCCCCACAGGGATAGAAAAACAAACTGTGTGTGTGTGTGTAGATTCACTGAAAACAAAACGTCTCAGACTTAGGAACACAACTTTCAAAAGGTCCCACCGATGGGGCGCTCTTTTCCACAGTGACAGTCCACCAAGAGAGATCACAAGAGCCCTGCCACCTTCACCTTTCAGCTGCATGACTGTCCTCTCCGCAGTAAAAACACAAGAGCTCACCACCCATAGCCTAATTCCTAGGCTGGGCATTTGGTCCATAACCTGCAACACTGCAGCTGATACCAGTGTGTTCCCAAAGATCTAAAGTAGCCAACATAATGAAAAAATTTAATTCTCATTTGGATGCATCAATTAAGTAGCCAGCCACATAAGAATTAGGTTGAGTAGTCAGCTATTAGACTGGCAGCTGGCACGTAGAGAACACGCTGATTCTTACATTCTAATCAGTTATCAGACGCTCTTATCCAGAGACATTTATAGTATATTTGTAAGTACTGGTCCCCCGTGGGAATTGAACCCACAACCCTGGCGTTGCAAGCGCCATGCTCTACGGACTGAGCTGACAGTCAGAGAGAATCAACAAAATGGGTGGGTGCTGGAAGGTGACAAAAAGACACTAACATAAGGCGAGTTTCATGGCCCGGTGACCCGGGTGGGTGGAGAGTTCACTTAATGATCAATGAAATGGTCTAAATTGTCTAAAATGGAAGGACCAATGGAATGGTCTGCCCATCCGGGGCACCGGACCATGCAAAACGAACTCGCCCAGACACACTCACACCCAACCTATTGGCCATACTAATTTTCTTAGGGCCTGTCACCACAATCAGTTGTTGTCTGTTGGTCAGTAACACACACATCAACCACTTGTTTCTTAAACATCAGCAGCAGAGCAAGGGGTCCCTAATGACTCAAGAAGGGGGTCAAAAAGGCCTCTAACATAGCACCATGATGATGTTGTGATTAGATGCAGATCCTAGGTTAGGCTAACAGAACCCAGGACATTGTTCTAACAAAGCACCATGATGATGTTGTGATTAGATGCAGATCCTAGGTTAGGCTAACAGAACCCAGGACATTGTTTACAGGGTAGTCATTTTTCAGAGACCGTTGGTTGCAGTGTGAACAACAGAGGGCAAGCTATCCAAAACATGTTGCCCATGTCCAACAGCATAACAAGAGTCTGTGCTAAACAGAAGAACCCGTTTCTGCAGCACACTGTGTACAAGAGAAAGAAACGCTCATTCCAGAGACCTAGAATGTTACTGGTTTGTTTATCAAAGGGTGTTGGGCCACCACAACAGCTTCAATGTGCTTTAGCATAGATCCTACAAGTGTCTGGAACTCTATTGGAGGGATGCGACACCATTCTTCCACAAGAAATTCCATAGTTTTGTGTTTTGTTGATGGTGGTGGAAAATGCCATCTTAAGCACCGCTCTACAGTCTCCCATAAGTGTTCAATTGGGTTGAGATCTGACAGACACACCACACCCTTTAAACCCCCTATGCTTCTTTGAGACCCCTCTTTCAAAGTTACTGAGATCTCTTCTTCTAGCCATGCATGGTAGACAAAATAATGGGAATTTATATACATGACCCTATGCATGATGGGATATTAATTCCTTAATTAACTCTGGAACCCCACCTGTGTGGATTCACCTGCTTTCAATATACTTTATATCCCTCATTGACTCAAGTGTTTGGTTTATTTTGTCAGGCACCTGTTCATTCACACCATATGTGAAACACTGATACTCTCAGCGCCAGGCTTGAGACCGAGATAAAGCTTTAAACGCCAAAACGACACTCAACTAACAAGCTAAAAGACGAGATAAGAAATGGGTTGAGCACAGGTCATTCTTCATCTTCAGTCTCAATGTAGGGCAGGCATAATCAAATCCACTAGAAGCCAAAAATGCTATACTTTAATGAAGTACAGGACCTAGGCTACCTTAGGTCAGGGGAAAGAGGATACCTAGTCAGTTGCACAACTGAATGCATTCAACCGAAATGTGTCTTTCCGCATTTAAACCAAAACATCTATTCTAGGTTTGAGAAAATTCCACCCTTCAATGCCACTTTCACATAGCACGAACCAAGTGGGGATGGTGATGCCGTTGTATAATGCAGTATAATGGACCAGGCATGTGTTTTGTCCATCAGCAGACAGACAGTGCCAAGCTCAAGAGGCTGGCTCACACCCTAGCTCTGCTACCAAATCACACTGTCACTGTCCATTGGCCCAGTTCCTGTCACACTGTTGTTCTCCCAGGCCCTAAACATCCCCACGCATTCTGTTCTCCCAGGCCTTAAACATCCCCACGCATTCTGTTCTCCCAGGCCCTAAACATCCCCACGCATTCTGTTCTCCCAGACCCTAAACATCCCCACGCATTCTGTTCTCCCAGGCCCTAAACATCCCCACGCATTCTGTTCTCCCAGGCCCTAAACATCCCCACGCATTCTGTTCTCCCAGGCCCTAAACATCCCCACGCATTCTGTTCTCCCAGACCCTAAACATCTCCACGCATTCTGTTCTCCCAGGCCCTAAACATCCCCACGCATTCTGTTCTCCCAGGCCCTAAACATCACCACGCATTCTGTTCTCCCAGGCCCTAAACATCCCCACGCATTCTGTTCTCCCAGGCCCTAAACATCCCGATGCATTTAACTTTTTGAGCTGGTCTGACAGCCTGGCTTTATATTGCCCAGGCACTCATGTCCTCTCTATGTTGCTAGGTGGCATTTTACAATGTCACTCAATGTCCACGCATTGAAAGAAACATACATAAGCTTATCTGGACATACAATTTATAAGTGTTCCTGTGTCTGTACAGTAGCACATTTCACCAGCCACTGAAAACCAGCCTAGGATTACATCTGCTCAGTGATCATGAGTTACAGAGAAGAGTGCATGTATTGCATGTAGTCTAGCCTCTTTCTACAGCATGTAGCCTAGCCTCTTTCCACAGCGTGTAGCCTAGCCTCTTTCCACAGCGTGTAGCCTAGCCTCTTTCCACAGCGTGTAGCCTAGCCTCTTTCCACAGCGTGTAGCCTAGCCTCTTTCCACAGCGTGTAGCCTAGCCTCATTCTACAGCATGTAACCTATCCTCTTTCTACAACATGTAGCCTCTTTCTACAGCATGTAGCCTAGCCTCTTTTTACAGTATGTAGCCTAGCCTATTTTTACAGCATGTAGCCTAGCCTCTTTTTACAGCATGTAGCCTAGCCTCTTTTTACAGCATGTAGCCTAGCCTCTTTTTACAGCATGTAGCCTAGCCTCTTTCTACAGCATGTAGCCTATCCTCTTTCTACAGCATGTAGCCTATCCTCTTTCTACAGCATGTAGCCTATCCTCTTTCTACAGCATGCATTCTCATTAGCACATGTCCTTCGTGCCCACACACAACATCATTTTAGAAGAAGCAAGGCATTGCCTAGATTTTGCACAGCAGCTAAGTAGTAGGTCACAGACAACTCTGCCTACAATAGTAATGACGTATTTTTGTAGGAACTAACTCCGCCATGGCTCATTAGCCAAAGCCTATGGGGAATTTATATTGATAAACAGAGAAAATAAGGTCTGTGGTAAACACAGGCATATGAGATCTTATAGGTTTTGTGATAATCTTCATTAGCTAATGTCACTTTAAGCATTTATTTAATCAAAACAAGCACAGTCTTCATAATTCGTAAAGGTCCTGTGAATTGACTGATATTATCTCACAGGGGGAAAAAACATAAGATATCCTAAGCCTGTGTTAACCTCGGACCTTATTTTCAGTGTTTATTCCAAAACCCCATTCTTTCCCACCATAGGAATTGCTGAACGAACCAGATGCAACCGATTTCCGGTATTTGGGACTACAAGCTGGCGAGCTCTATGTTACTATGAACAAGGGTTGCAGTACCTGGGGCTCCGGATGCAGTCCTTGATGTAACAAACACAAATCCATCCGGCATCAGTATGTATATATGTGATTATTAAACAGCATTAGATTATATTCCTGTGTATTCCCAACAATAGAAGGCCTAATGCCCGAGGACCAAAATAATGTGATAATGTGTATAATGAAATATGATCAATTTCTCATCCATAATTCTATCTCATCTTGGTGGTTTGGAGTCAGTGTCGAGGTCATTCGCATACGGTAAATCAATCAATACCGTGGTCAATAGTTTAAGTTACATGTATGAATCAGGTTCTACTAAACAGATTTTTTTGCAAGGACGGAGGATCACCTGGAGTTGAACATTTCTGCAGATGAGTCGACCACCAACCATCTTTCCATAATCATAATGATGTCAGTCTAGCGAACGTTATGCATCAAACATTTGTATAGCCAACAACTGAACCAGAATCTGGCCTTATTAATGAACGTCTCCTGTAAAGCCAGATTCTGGTTCAGCCAACAACATGAAGCGCAAATAACTGACATCTGTGAAATAACGTTAGCTAGAATTAACGTTAGTCAGCTAAAACATTTGCAATCCAGCTAATAACGTTAGTAGATTAGGCTAATATGAGATTGTTTACTTTCATATTTTATTCTTAAACGGTGCTCTCTGAGCAAACCAAAATAAACATAGATAGCTAATTACCTACCTAGGTAACGTTAGCCAGTTAGTGGTTCAGACAGAGGCTAACTAGTTAGCTACCTAGGTCGCCGCTATTGTTACATTTGGTTAAACAGCTTGCCTTTCAATGTCAATAGCACAAAAACCAAGTTAACCGCTGCAATCAAGATTAGCGGATTTTGTCAATCATATTCATTGAATTGGTTTCATAACAGTAACGTTACCAGCGGACAGGTCTCTAGTAATATGGCTAACGTTAGCTAGCTGGATATGCTACAGTAGTATGTTGTTTTTGACTGACCTGCTACTCTGACTGGAGGCCTCACTGTCAGTTTCTCGAATTTATTCAGTTGTTCCGAACTGCGATCGCCTTCTGCGGCCGACATCGTTTCCCAGATCCAAGACGATCAACAAAACGTTACTCAAAATTGCGACAAAATGCTTTAAGGTGCTGATAATACATTACAACAAATAAAACGTTACATTATTCCAAAGGAAAGCCATTTACAAATGCACCGTTCAGGTGTCCCTGACCAATCAGAGAGCCTGTTATTGATGTGCATCGCGTAGGAAAGTTATTGGGTTTCCACTAGTTACCACAGCCATCGTAAATATTCATGAAAACAAACATTTGCTTTTTGGTCTTAATTTAAGGCCAAAGTTAGACATAAGATTGGCAGTGTGGTTAAGGTTAGAGTTAGGTTTAAAATCCTATTTTGAGAAGATACATTTAAGTAATGGGCGGGGTTTTTACTTTGTGGCTGTGATAACTAGTGACGACAAAATTATGGGCGGGGCAAGGTACATACTATGTTGAAAATAATTTATTTTCAAGCCAGGGTGCATAATTGAGCGCTTTGCATAGTTCATAGATCGTCCTATTTTTCTAATTGTCCATAAATGACTTGGATTTAATGCAAAAAGTTTGGCATATGTTGCATAATGATGGATTAAGCATGAATTACCAATTACTAATACTGTGTCACTGTGACTTGGTTAATAGAAAGAGGCTTAAAGTCAAATGAAAATGTATTTATTCATACCTAGGCCACATGAAATTGTTGAGGAGGTTGAAGGTATTCATCAGGGACGAAAACACTTTATTGACACTATCAATTCATGAAGCAAAAGCACATCACTGACAATAGTCATAAAATCCTAGAAGAAGTGTTGGACATTCCCTCTTGGATTTCCGGACAAGATTGAGCTGAAAATAACCAAGAGGGAAATACATTTTATTTATTGAAAGAAGCATTTATGTTTTAAACAATTGCCTGTTGATCATTTAAATTCCACAATATGAAATTATATGAAGACAATGTCTATCTGTCAGTTCACTTTATCAGGGTAATTTAACTGATTGGATGGCAATGACTTCCTTACCCTCCCTGTCCTGGATGGCTGTGCTTATTGCCAGAGTTTCAGCCACAACCAGTTGTGGTTCTAGCTTATAGGGATCCCTGAGGGGAACCCCCCCCCCCCCCCCCCCCCCTTCAACAATATGTCTGTGAAACTATGAATGAATTGTGGTTTATTTGGTAACATTTCGTAGTGTGACTGATTTTACTAATGGAATTAGTACTGTACAAAGTTAGAGGTGCACTAACTTGGGCTTCCAGTGGGGAGACCTGAGGTCAACCTACCCCCGCCCCCTCCCCATCTCGTACTTCTGAGTGGTAGACCTTCCCAGGCAGTAGCCTGCCTAGCTCACAAACTTGAATCAGGGCACCCACTCCGACAAGGTTAATTGACCCACAGTCCCACACGGTGACATGATATCATTGACGTAACGTGCAAATCAGCAATAGAAAACCGATCGCGTAAATGTCACCAATCCAAATTTTTGCGGCCACCCCGTGCCGCCCCCAACAAGATGCCGCCTAGGGCGGCTGCCCATGTCGCCTGTACCTAAATCTCATATTGTACATATAACTCGCCAGCCAGCATTCTACAACATATCCCAATGGTCCTTGGGGCTGGTGTTATGTCTTATTTTCTCTGTCTCCTTTCTCTCTCTCAGATGAAAGTGTGTGTCTTCGGAAAGTGAGGTGGAAGATGGACCCTGATGAGGCCACTGTTGTAGATAACCTGCTTATGGCCATCAGATGGTATCAGACAAACTTTGAATTGAACTCCAGCTCTTGCCAAAATTGTTTGTTTTTCTTTACACAACTGAACTGCTTCCAATTGGCTCATTCGTTCCCCTTCCTCTCCCCTGTAACTATTCCCCAGGTTGTTGCTGTAGATGAGAATGTGTTTTCAGTCAGCTTAACTGGTAAAATAATGGTTAAAAAAACTGTGATCTCAAATTCTTTACTGCAAGGGAAATTGATGGGTTCATTCTCTGCTAAAGTTTATCCACAAATCTATGGATGGATGATGCCAGAGATATCCTTGGTCATGTCAACCACTGGCCTCTGGTACCCATGTGTGGCTAAGAATCCCGTCACCTACTGGCCTGTACTTTGATCTCCTTTCTCTCGGTGTCCCCTTCATTTCACACTGTTTCTGTCAATAAACAATCAAATCTGTAAGGAGAATGGCCAGTTGTGCAGCCTTGTCACAGGTTGTAACATCTGATGTGTGGTGATGCCAAAACTCTGTGTGCTGTGCACAACCAGTTGATTCCACTAGCCTTGGTTTGGCTAGCTGACCCTGAAACAAGCTTAAATTGTCACGAATGCCGTCGTCGAAATCGTGGAAATGACCGGACCAAGGTGCAGCGTGGTGAGCGTACATTTTACTTTATTATAAATGTCACCAACAAAACAATAACCACAACGCTTACTAGGGCTATACAGGCCACTAACAAAGACAACTACCCACAAAATACAAAAGGAAAAAAGGCTGCCTAAGTATGATTCCCAATCAGAGACAACGATAGACATCTGTCCATGATTGAGAACCATACCAAAACATAGAAACACAGAACATAGAGTTTCCCACCCGAGTCACACCCTGACCAACCAAACATAGAGAATAAAAAGATCTCTACGGTCAGGGCGTGACAGTAATATACCACGGCTTTGGGCTGTATCCAGGCACTCCGCGTTGCGTCGTGCATAAGAACATACCTTAACCGTCGTATATTGGCCATATACCACACCCCCTCGTGCCTTATTGCTTAAATATGTAACCTGACAAAGTTCACATATAAATATGAGTTATTGATCTATCATTCTACTTGAAAGCAAGTATAAGAAGCTGTAGATCTGTTCTATGTGCGCTTTTATATACTTCCTGTTTTTAAGTTTTGTTTTTGCATAATTTTACTTTTGGTTTTGTACACCAGCTTCAAACAGCTGAAAATACATTATTTTGGGTTACGGAAAATATATGTCACAGTGGTTAGATGGTACAATGATTCTCTACACTATACTAGCTTATTTTCTCACATACACTGAAATTATGCGAACTTTTCGAGTTTTAACAACCAGGAAACGATTTCATTGCCAGCAATATTAGTCTATGAGTGCAAAGCCCTCCTCAGGGAGTGTGCCCGGGGGCCTACCTGATCGTTCTAATGATGCATTTTGCATCATGTTGTTGTGGCCGGTGACAATTTGCTTCCCGAAAGTCTGTCATGGATATTCACTACTAAGGACTCAAACTCAATGTAAATTAATCAATCTTTATTATAACAGCCAGAGAGGTTCACAAACTCAATCCAAGCTTGATGGAATCTCTGAGGAGGGCATTCCCTTTCAGTACTCTCATACTGCTACTCAAGCGAAATCAACACATTATACCAAACACTTCATACCTTCAAACCCTTCACTCTGGGTTGTACAATCTAAAAAACACACACATACACAAGGGATCTGTAGACTCAGATTGTTTCCAAGCTCTTACCACTATTTGGTTGCATTGACCTGTTCTGTATTTACTTCCTGTGACATCAACTAGTCAAAATATAAAACCTGTTTTTTAACAAATCTGCTAGGGCCTTCAAAAAGTTGGTGCTGACTTATCAGCTCAGTATTCGGTACTAAAACATTTACTTGGATTTACTCCAATTCTGGACAGTGTTCCACGTCATGGAAACAGATGATTGTTTTAGATGACATTACCTTCTTACTTAAATCACTGGTATATTCAAACTATGGAATTGAGTAATAATAATAGAATATTGTCAAATACGTATCTTATTCAATTATTCATACCTCTGTCCCAAATTTTCCCACTGTGTCAATACAGCCTGTTTTCAGTGAGTACCGTTCACTTTCACTGGTGGCTTATCTATTGGTCCACAGGAAGCTTATCTTTTAACAAAACACCAGATGGCAGCCTCTAATATTATATTAGTCCCAAGGCTCAATCCCTCTGTTCATCATGTGACCTTGTATTGAAACATTTACTCCTTCAAATTACTAAGATATTGCCTTATCAGAGGGCTATCTGAAAGCCACTAATATTACCATTCACTTTGTTACTTTCACGAGTCTCCATATCTGTTTCCTTCAACTAGGACCCTCCCTTTCTTCCCAATAGAAAAGACCCTCTCAATCACTACTGCTAATGCACACGGATCACTATCAAACTGTGTTCTGCTTTCACTGCCACTGTAAGGTTTCAAAACAAACAAAACAAACATGATACCTTTTTCCTTATTGGATTTAAGTCTACTCTTAATATTTATTACCAATTTCTGTTGGATATTCACTTTCTGCTTCACACTCATTAAATGTCTATTATTTAGAGATTCATATGTAATGCGCCGAAATTATAAAATACATTGGCCAATTCAGAAGGGGAGCAATAAACTTCGGAGAGAGACTAAATAGACTGGGAGGCAGTGTCAGACCCCCACTCCTCCTGGGAGTGCCCTCTCCTCAATTTGCCTGTTTACTCATTGGTTTAATATCTGATCTTTTGGGACATCAACGAAAACTCTATCTGGGGTACAATAAACGGTAGCATTAAGTTTAGTTAACATGTCTCTACCTAACAAGTTACGGTTGGGTGGGTGAATACAGAAAATCATTTTCAACATTCATTGATCCTATGGAATGGGGCATAGGTTGTTTCACAATGTATTATTGGGGTGGAGGAAATCCCAAAACCGTTTATATGTAACGCCCGGTGTCACGTTCTGACCTTAGTTCCTTTGTTTTAGTATGGTCAGGGCTCCTCGTCAGAGGAGGAAGAAGATCGTTACACCCGGGGTGTAGTGAGGAAGAAGTCAGGCGCAGGAAGCAGAGAGTTCAGGGCAGCACTTACTTTTAATGCACCACAACGGTGAACAGATGCCAACCAAAACAAATGCCCCAAACTTAAACAGTCCAGCAAAAACCCCAACACACTGACAACCGTGACATACAGCCGTGTACATCGAAATAATCCCGCACAACCAGCAGGTGAGACGGCTGGTAAATAAAACCCAACCAATCAGTCTAAACTAAACACAGGTGAAACCAATAAACAGAAAAGGGGAAAAAAGGGATCAGTGGCAGCTAGTAGGCCGGTGATGACGAGCGCCGAGCACCACCCGAACAGGAAGGGGAGCCACCTTCGGTAGGAGTTGTGACATTATAGCTTTATTGGTTAGGGTCTTGTACCTTTACCAAAAGTGGAGGTAGTAGCACCCGTATCCATCAACATAAAAAAAACTGGAATGAGTAGGTGTGTCCAAACTCTTGCCTGGTACTGTATCTTTGGAGAGGGCATAACAGGTTAAGGCTCTGGAGAGGGCGCGACCCTCAGAAATAATGTCATGACTCATGACCAAATATCTATCTTTGGAGAGGGCGCGACCCTCAGAAATAATGTCATGCCTCATGAGCAAATATCTATCTTTGGAGAGGGCGCGGCCTTGAAAAGTAATGTCATGACTCATGACCAAATATCTATCTTTGGAGAGGGCGCGACCTTGAGAAGTAATGTCATGACTCATGACCAAATATCTATCTTTGGAGAGGGCGCGACCTTGAGAAGTTATGTAATGACTCAAATATGACCCAAATATTTAACGGCGCTTCGGCATAATTGCATCTTACTGGGGGAAAATGTATGACAATTTTCTGCTAAAAAAATCAACAATGACAGAGCGACCTTGTGACATAATTCTTCTGATTGTGAGCAAACCAAAAAACGGTCAACATACTGAACCAAAATACTCCCTCCAGGAGCAACAAAAGGAGAGAAGAGAAAATAAAAAAAGCATTAGCTAAATCAATTACTGAAAAACAACAACTACATGGAGGCACCTGGGATAAACAGTGTTAGGCATCAGGGGTGCTCTAGCATCTACAGCATCATTTACTATTCTAAGGTCTTGCACAACACGATAATCACCAGATTGTTTCCTAACAGGGAAAATTGTTCTGTTACATGGCGAATTCGGGCAGAGAACCAGAGCGCCTCTTTCAACAAGCGCACTATGAATGGGAATAACTACCCAGACTATTTGCATAGCCCCACCCCTTCTGCGCTGTTGCTACTCTCTGTTATTATTGATGCATAGTCACTTTGATAACTCTACATATTACCTCAATTACCTCAACTAACCGATGCCCCCGCACATTGACTATGTACCGATACCCCCTGTATATAGCCTCGCTATTGTTATTTTACTGCTGCTCTTTAATTATTTGCTACTGTTATTTGTAACTTTTTGGGGGGTCTTTTCTTAAAACTGCATTGTTGGTTAAGTGCTTGTAAGTAAGCATTTCACTGTTGTATTCGGTGCATGTGACAAATAAAATTTGATTTGATTTGATACCCTTTTTGGCTTCTTTGCTGAGAGGGTACTGAGCTTTGTAAGGTCTGTGGGTGCTTTTTGGAACAAGCACAACTTGCGCAGTTCCTTTCATGCGTGCAATGTCAGTCTTTGATTTAGCCCACAGATCTTCAGGTATATCTTTTAGCCAATCATTGATCAACAGGAATTGGTTATTTTCTTGGTGTTGTCGTTGCAGTAGCACAGTATGGGGAAGAGAAAGTTGCTGTTGGAGCTGACCACTTTCTCTCTTCTTCCCAAGCCACCCAATCAGTTGTTTCCATCACTTTCTTCATCTGGACAGCTACATCTTTCCATTGTGTTCCAGGAGCTTTTGATAAGCTACAGTGGGGAACAGAGCCAGGGAGTTCATACAGACTAATCATAGTATCCGTCAGCAACACTCCAGCTGCTACGAAGTCTTCTCCTCTGTATATCCCATTCATGGTTATCTCATCTTTCTCTTTTTGTTTTGACAATCTCTGTTGGTATTCAGGGTCCTCTTCACATAAGGGAACAGCAGCAGTAGAATGTAGGTGTTCAGACACTTCCCGGTTAGCATGCAACGGGGAAGCAAGGGATTGCTATCTCAGCTGTCCCTCAACATGTTGATTCAAGTGCCCAACATAGTAACAGTTCATCAGGCATGGGAGGATTCCATTTTCTCTCAATCCCAATGACAATCCTTCTTCAGTACAGGCATTTTTTATTTGAGGGGGACAGACAGGGCAGAATTATATGTTTGATTAGCTCAAATGTCAATAAAGGGGTTTTGGGTGGACAAAATTGGTCAATTTTAGCAGTTGACAGGTCTCTTCTGGTTCTTCATCATTGTTTTCTTCATTCTGTTTCCGCCTCATCCCACGGTTGGTAGCCCCTCATCCACCTCCTCTTCCAAATTGTTTGTCCACCTGCACGACAACAGGTGGTGACGGCCACTCTCCTTGGCCTTCTCCTACTCCAAGACAGTGTCGTCCGGGTTAAGGTTTGACTGGGGTAGGCTGTCATTGTAAATAAGAATTTGTTCTTAACTGACTTGCCTAGTTAAATATTAAAAACTAAAAAGACGATGTTACCTTTCTTCATTTTTATGTTTAGTTTTATTGGTTTTATTGTTGTATTTTTTTTCTTCTACACATTCATTTAAATTGACTTACTGAAATCAGTTGAGTTGTCCTTCTAGGTTTCGTAGATGTTGTGTTTCCTCCCAGACGCGTCCCACAATGGAGCTCTGTTACGGGTGGGTCCTCACCCTCTTTTAGTGAGACGGGAATTTCCCTTTATGTCTTCCCAAGAATGTGCCACCGGTGTTCCCTCTCAGACCTTCATCGAAGGATCACGTCGAGGAGATCAAACATCCTGTTCATGACGCCAGGATTGCCATTGAATTTTCACCACTAAGGACACAAACTCAATGTAAACAAATCAATCTTTATTATAATGGCCAGAGAGGTTCACAAAATCCATTCAGGCTTGATGAAAACTCTGAAGAGGGTGTTCCATTTCAGTCCTGTTATACTGCTACACAAACAAGTCATATAAGCATGATTTAAATTATTCATTATTTATCATTAATGTTGTTTGCTGCACGTGACTGACTGACACCTCATGAGGCTTCTTCTCTCAAAGCTGGGACCTTGAAACTGAGATACTGATTTTGGTTCCCAAAACAATGTTCTGGGCGTACTGCCAATTGGTCGGAAGAGGACTGTATCACAGTCACCTGGAGGGATGTGTACAATTCATTGCTATCTCTTCAGACAACAACATTTTCCCTCAAATCCAATATCTTGAAAACTTGACTGCTGACATGCAAAACATTTTGGAACTGTTTTAACAGTGGACTAGTGAAAAAAAATACTGAAAGATACATTTTTGAGCGGATTCTCCCTTTAAGAATTTCATAATTTAACCACCAAGGCAAAGGACTTCACAAGGAAATAGTTAAAACATGTATTTGATAAATAGCACTGTAACAGTATAATGATTACAGTGTATGGACTTTGACAGTAGCCTACAGCAAAGGTACATTTAGAAGAATATAATAGATGTTATATGGACTTGTAAACATTGGCCACGTGAGTTGAAATCTAAGCAGGGCATTATCCCAAGCGGAACAGATAGCGTTCCTCTTTCAGGGGGGAAGATTTAGCATCTAGCACCGACCGATCATGGCGGCCCTTGGCAGTCGTGGAAATCGTCTTGACAATTCTCCTAACAGACAATTAAAATCTGTTTTAGCATCTCCAGAGAAAGTTCGTGAACTTCTCAACGCAGGTGTGTTGTCGGATGAAAACAGATCAACTGGGTAAGTTTTTGGAGATTAACGAATGCTATTTTTTAGGGACCTAACGTTAACTAGTTAGCTAGTTTGCTAGCTAGCTTACTGTGGCTGGCTAGCTAACTAGATACCCAGTTACGGATCTAGTTTCCACATGTTGCATTACATTAGCAAGCAAGATGCACACTTTATCGATACAGGTTTTTTTTATGCCTTTTTTACTCGACAGCTAATTTGTGTTTGTTTTGTTATTTTACAATACTGTCTAGCCATTATAGCTGGCTATGTTACGTAAACGGTCAATCATATATACAATGTAAATAATAATCACACATGATCAAGACATTTAATTGCAGTATTGTTTTCATAGTAGCTGCTGCATGCGCCACTGTAGTAACATGCAATGTCTTCGAGTATGAACTTGGTTATATGTTGTTGTTTTTATACCATATTTGATTGCTCACATGGGTCCACATGTGTGTTCATAAATTAGGGTTTGTAACTATCAAATTACTGGAGTGGCTATGTCATAACCCTCGAAGTACCAGCATGAGGTGAAAATGGCATCCATATTGGTCAGGGAGAAATCCAAACCAGTGTAATTGGAATGAACTGCAGTAGAGGCATAGTCCTAATTTTACTTATGCAGGAAAATAAAAGTAAGGTATGTGTTATATCAGAAATTGTGTAACCTAAAATATTGTCACATCATTTAATAGTTTATACAGGTTTTATACCAATGTTCTGTATAAATGTCTTCTAAAATATATGTAAACAGACCATCATAAATATCTAATTGTTTGTTTTCTTGGAAAGATGTGAGTGCTATTTTATGATACAATATCAGTGCTCGTTGCATTTACAACTTGTCTAAGTCCTATCATCAACTAATGTCAGCCAGTGTCTGGCTGTGGATTGACTGCATTGTTTGAATGGAATGTTGGCATATTGGCAGTTAATTAAAACAATTTATGGTATCATACCTCTAAAACTATCTGGCTAGCTAGCTAACAAACGTACTGTGCAGATAAACGCATTATGATAGGGATGATCAACAAGGGGCTATATTTTCTATTGAAAATAATAAAGGATGTGGAAGGTGTGTTTAACAATGTTCTAGCGGAGTGGCATTATTTTCCAGAGAACGCATACAGCCCCGAATTGATTATCCCTTATATACCATGGCTATAATTAACACATTTGCCACTAGAAATGTGTTAAACATCCACTGAAGTAGCTAGCAAGGTTACTAGATAGCTACACTAGTTGCCGTGGTAACCAATGTGAGAAAATTACTTATTTACCTGATTTGTTGAATATTAATAGTTAACAACTATATGCTTAACAAATAGTGAGAGATAGTCATGACTAATGCTGTGCTTCTGTAGAGGGTTGGCTCCTCTCTTACACATTCACTCCCCTCAGCTGGTTTAGGCGTGTAGTCAAGGACTTTCTTGGAGACTACGGGACAGAGAGAACTTGAGGGACGGAATAACTTGTTAGCTTTGCTTCTGAGTAACTTGGTCACACAGCGTAAGACTAGAGTGACCACAGTTCTTGAGTCTATACTTTTTCTTTTACAATCTTCCAAGGGCACAGCTGTGTGGAGATATGAAGAGAACAGAGGCTAGCTTTAACTGAAAGGAGAAACGTAACTGCTGTTATCACTTGTTTGTGCTCTATGATCTCACACTACCAATACACATAGGCACAAGAAGATAATAAGGTAGCTTATGATCCCCCGGGCTGCTGGGGATGGGTGGAACCAACCATGACTAAGCAGTTTTGGGGTTTCTATATAAACCCCTTGCATTTATGTATTATTCGGACTCTCAACGATCACTTCTGGGTGGTCGTTGACCAGCTCCATTATTGCAAAAATGAATCGATATTAAGGTATAATTGTTTGAAGAAATAACAGTCTCTCCTTATTGGTTAGAATTTCCACGTCATGAAACAGACAGACTTTCTAGTTTAGCTAACCAAACCATCAGTCCTAGCTTGCTATTATGAAAATCAAATTCAACAATACCAATACTGTTTTCAAGTTGACTTTTGCGTTCAAAAGCAGCTCAAACAAAACATGTAAACATGACCTATGGCCATTGAATTCTACCATACAAATATACTGTACATTATAAGGAAATAATGCACGCTCTGGAATGCCAATTAGAAACAAGTTTTCAATGATGCCATGGTATAATTAAGCAATAAGTCCTGAGGTGGCATGGTAAACTCAGCAAAAAAAGGAGCGTCCTCTCACTGTCAACTGAGTTTATTTTCAGCGAATTTAACATGTGTAAATACAGTGCCTTGCGAAAGTATTCGGCCCCCTTGAACTTTGCGACCTTTTGCCATATTTCAGGCTTCAAACATAAAGATATAAAACTGTATTTTTTTGTGAAGAATCAACAACAAGTGGGACACAATCATGAAATGGAACGACATTTATTGGATATTTCAAACTTTTTTAACAAATCAAAAACTGAAAAATTGGGCGTGCAAAATTATTCAGCCCCCTTAAGTTAATACTTTGTAGCGCCACCTTTTGCTGCGATTACAGCTGTAAGTCGCTTGGGGTATGTCTATCAGTTTTGCACATCGAGAGACTGACATTTTTTCCCATTCCTCCTTGCAAAACAGCTCGAGCTCAGTGAGGTTGGATGGAGAGCATTTGTGAACAGCAGTTTTCAGTTCTTTCCACAGATTCTCGATTGGATTCAGGTCTGGACTTTGACTTGGCCATTCTAACACCTGGATATGTTTATTTTTGAACCATTCCATTGTAGATTTTGCTTTATGTTTTGGATCATTGTCTTGTTGGAAGACAAATCTCCGTCCTAGTCTCAGGTCTTTTGCAGACTCCATCAGGTTTCCTTCCAGAATGGTCCTGTATTTGGCTCCATCCATCTTCCCATCAATTTTAACCATCTTCTCTATCCCTGCTGAAGAAAAGCAGGCCCAAACCATGATGCTGCCACCACCATGTTTGACAGTGGGGATGGTGTGTTCAGCTGTGTTGCTTTTACGCCAAACATAACGTTTTGCATTGTTGCCAAAAAGGTACATTTTGGTTTCGTCTGACCAGAGCACCTTCTTCCACATGTTTGGTGTGTCTCCCAGGTGGCTTGTGGCAAACTTTAAATTACACTTTTTTTATGGATATCTTTAAGAAATGGCTTTCTTCTTGCCACTCTTCCATAAAGGCCAGATTTGTGCAATATGTCCTATGGACAGAGTCTCCCACCTCAGCTGTAGATCTCTGCAGTTCATCCAGAGTGATCATGGGCCTCTTGGCTGCATCTCTGATCAGTCTTCTCCTTGTATGAGCTGAAAGTTTAGAGGGACGGCCAGGTCTTGGTAGATTTGCAGTGGCCTGATACTCCTTCCATTTCAATATTATCGCTTGCACAGTGCTCCTTGGGATGTTTAAAGCTTGGGAAATCTTTTTGTATCCAAATCCGGCTTTAAACTTCTTCACAACAGTATCTTGGACCTGCCTGGTGTGTTCCTTGTTCTTCATGATGCTCTCTGCGCTTTTGACGGACCTCTGAGACTATCACAGTGCAGGTGCATTTATACGGAGACTTGATTACACACAGGTGGATTGTATTTATCATCATTAGTCATTTAGGTCAACATTGGATCATTCAGAGATCCTCACTGAACTTCTGGAGAGAGTTTGCTGCACTGAAAGTAAAGGGGCTGAATAATTTTGCACTCCCAATTTTTCAGTTTTTGATTTGTTAAAAAAGTTTGAAATATCCAATAAATGTCGTTCCACTTCATGATTGTGTCCCACTTGTTGTTGATTCTTCACAAAAAAATACAGTTTTATATCTTTATGTTTGAAGCCTGAAATGTGGCAAAAGGTCGCAAAGTTCAAGGGGGCCGAATACTTTCGCAATATCCCGCAGGTGTGATGTTCGGATGTACCGATCCTGTGCAGGTGTTGTTACACGTGGTCTGCCACTGCGAGGACAATCTACTGTCCGTCCTGTCTCTCTGTAACGCTGTCTTAGGCGTCTCACAGTACGGACATTGCAATTTATTGCCCTGGCCACATCTGCAGTCCTCATGCCTCCTTGCAGCATGCCTAATGCATGTTCACGCAGATGAGCAGGGACCCTGGGCATCTTTCTTTTTGTGTTTTTCAGAGTCAATAGAAAGGCCTCTTTAGTGTCCTAAATTTTCATAGCTGTCACCTTAATTGCCTACCGTCTGTAAGCTGTTTGTGTCTTAACGACCGTTCCACAGGTGCATGTTCATTAATTGTTTATGGTTCATTGAACAAGCATGGGAAACCGTGTTTAAACCTTTTACAATGACGATCTGTGAAGTTATTTGGATATTTATGAATACTTTTTGAAAGACCGGTTCCTGAAAAGGGGACATTTCTTTTTTTACTGAGTTTATATGGCCAATATACCATGGGCTGTTCTTACGTACAACAATACGCGGATCGCTAGGACACAGCCCTTAGCCATGGTATATTGGCCATATATCACAACCCCCTGAGGTGCCTTATTGCTATTGATGAACTGTTTACCAACATAATTAGAGCAGTGAAAATAAATGTTTTGTCATTCCCATGGTATACGGTCTGATATACCACGGCTTTCAGCCAATCAGCATTCAGGGCTCGAACCACCCAGTTTATAATTTACACTATGTTATGACAGCACTGGCAAACCATGGTTGACCAACTCCCTGACCAAAATGGCTGACCTTTATCCATCATAAGAAGGTCCATGACCATTCTAGTATTCTAATTCCTAATTCTATGGTTGGTACACTGTGTACATGAGATGTTGCTGACTTGTGCGCGACACAGAATATCATACATAAAATTTTTAAAGTACCCTATACGAATTGTTGTATTTGATGAATGTTTGTTTAACCCTATAACTATAGCTAATGCAAATTCCTTCTGTGACATGTTTATTCTTCTTGTGAATTTCAGTGTTCAGGGGGAGCTGGATAAGGTGGCACCAAACGGCAACAGTCAAGTTTCTTGTGAAGCGTCTAACAAAGAAGCCTTTTTCACAAGAGTGGAGTCCTACTCTATATCCTTTCTGCATCCACGCTGTGACATTACATGTTATACTGCCAAAGAGTTGTGTGAATAACCTTTTGAGTAGTACTGTAGTTGTCCAGCACACCCTTTGGTGTCTTTTACACACTAATAACATTGCCTACATTCCCCTTTTCACATTTATTTAATCATAATGCTCATTATGATAATATCTAGTGTGCTGTGTATACTTCCTGTGTAAAAAGGTTTCCTTAGCGGGAGCACTGTCTGAGATGGGCAGGAAAGCCCCGGACTCTCTCCCCCCTGAAGTGTGCCAGCTATGGCTGGATCAACGTGGGATGTGACATGTTGAAATGTTCAAGTTGCCAGGCTTTCCTCTGTGCATCACTACAACCAACCCTGGACTTCCAGAAATGTGAGCAGAGCAACTGGTTTCACACCCTCTGCTGAACGTTCAACCATTATTACAAAAGCCTTTGTTTTTGTTATTGTTTAAAACACAGAATGTTGTCATGAATCTGTAGCTAAATTCTACTTCTTTCCTCACCATAGATGATTCCCGGATAGCAGAGATAACTAGACAACTACAGACACAGCATGAGAAGTTTTGTCCATGGCCAGACTTTCCATGCCCAGGTAATGCAAAACTTAAATTAATTAATATTCTTGTTGATTGGAGGTGGGTACCATTGTCTGTGTTCATTAGGCAACAAAATAAAGAAATTGTATGGATGTACTGAAACAGGGAGGGACTACATGGACTTGTCCAATAAGAAACAGTCATTCTTAAAATTTCTGTTGTGTACCTTACTGAACCTGACCGTGATGTTGTATTGCCATTTTAGACCGGTTCTGGCTTGTCCCGGCGAATGAGCCATCAGTGCTGCTCAGTGCTTTCCTGGTGCGCTTTCACACCACCTGTCTCCTGGAGCAGCAGCTACCTGCCATGAAGCCAGAACAGCTTAAAACCATGGTGAGGGAGGGGAGCCATGTTCCTACACAGCAATGAATCACCTATAGAAAGATGGGCTCTGTCCAGATACTAGCCCCTTCCCCTTGTGGAGGTCTATCTATGAACCCTTGGTTTGGGAATACAGTTCAGATTTTTCCCCACATGGCTTCTTGCATTACGATCCATTATCCTTTGCACAAAGACAATCCCTCCCATCTCACCACTTTGTTTCCCTGCAGTCTTTGACGGAGGATGTGATTAGCACTCTACTGCAGTTGATTGAGGATGAACAGAAGAAGCAGGGCAGGTCCCCTCTGAAGTCCACCTCTGATGCCCTGTCTGTCCAGGTGGCTGCCTGCATCGTGGCCCTCTGTGGCTGGACTGGAAGGTTAGACAAGGCTCACAATCTCCTTTTTATTGACAAAACATTTAGAGACGAAACATTGTAACATTAGAAAAATACCACATATCACTCTTACCAGATTGTGGCACTTAAAAGCCTTTATTGAATTGGCATCTCCATGTAGGAAAGTTAAAAACATTTTCTTGTCTTAACTTTTCATTTTGGAAAGCAAAAAGCAGCTTAGCATATTAACTCAACTCTTTTTTTTCTCTTCCCCTCTGTATTCATGTTATATTAATAGGTTTGTTTCCACCTTCTCCTCTTGCTGTTTTTGCAGCCCAGCTCTGCACGCCACGAGCCTACCCCTCCTCACCTGCTCCTTCTGCATGCGCAAAGTGGGTCTGTGGAACTTCCACCAGATGGAGGGAACGGGAAAAGAGGTAGAGGGAGACGTCCCAAAGTCCCCCACCACCCCGACGTCATCTACACTTCTGCCTGCACCCGAGGCCCAGGGGGACAGGAAGACTCCCACCTCGCCCTCACCTTCTCCTACTCCCTACCGCAGGGGGCTGCGGAGCCAGGACAAGACCAGAGGCTCAGAACAGGTAGGTCTCAGGCAAGGCAGGCCACTTGAACTGGACAAATAGGTTAAGGTGGGAGTTGGAAGTTCTAGCAAACCTGTTTCTCCAGTTTCTCGGTTCTTTGTAGCTTTCATAATGTTGTAACATGGACTCTCATACCTCTAGTCATGGATCTGTTTGTTAAAGTTGTTCTCTGTTGATTGTGTCTTGGCAGCCTGTGGGCAATCCGTCCCCCATGGTGGTCCGCACCCGCAGCAGGGACTCTCCCAGCCCCAGCGAGGAGCAGCTTGGCCCTCTGCCCAGGGGGAAGAGGCCCATGACCGGGGGCCGAGGCCAGGGGGAGGGGACAGGGAGCGAGGGGACTGCTTCGGGGGGCTCCAGCCCCCAACGCAACCCCAAACGCATGTGCCTCTCCTCAGCCAGTAGCCCTGTAAGTCTTTACTCTCTGTGTTTGCACCAGGTGTGTCTGGATTGTCCAGACCTGGGATGTGTGTGTACTCTGTAGCAGATATAATACAGACAAATATATCTATTTTAACACCACCCTTACCTAAAAATGTCTGCCTTGTTCTAACTGATCTTGACCACTGGGTGCATGGGGGAGGGGAATGCACTTCAAGGTGAAGTTAAACTACTAAACTGACCCATGAGCAGCATCTAACTTCACCCTACTCCGGTGCATGCCACATGCTATGCAACAGTCGCCTGTTGACTTTCTCCATGCTCTTGTTTTCAGGATGGCCCCCTGCATAGGAGTGTGTTTGACCCACTAGCCCAGCACAGAGACTGGTGCCCCTGGGTGAATGTAGGCAAGGAGAACACCCAGCCCACTGGTGGTGTACCCCTGCTGGGCCAAGACGGAGAGCACCAGCAGGGCTGGAAGGCTGCACTCACTCTCCTCCTCCCCATGAAGAAGCACTTCAGCCCAAACAAGGCAGCCAGTCCCCTACAGGTGAGAATCAAAAACCTGGATGTGGTAAAATGGTGGTCCTGTGTCTCACTTGGTTGAGCATGGCTCTAACAATTCCAGCATTGTGGGTTTGATTCCTGCTGGGAGCACCCATACGAAAATGTAAGCTTACAAGGATGTAAGTCACTCTGGATAAAAGCGTCTGCAAAAATGGCGTACTATTATGACAGTGGAGAAATGTATATTGCATTGTTACAGTTTCAGCATTTGGTCATACCTCTGCTATATGAGCAAGCTTCCATTTCTAACACTTCTGTTCCCTCTTTCCTCCAGGGTCCACATGACAAGTCTAAAAGAGTGTTTGCTATCTTCCGTCAGTGGCAGGTATCTTCCCCATCTCAGTAAGGTCTTCCTCTCCACCCCAGAGACAGGATCATCGTGACATTCTCCATTGATATTCTTCCCTGTGGTATGCTGTACTGTACTAGTTGCACTGACAGTGGTTTCATATCCGTGTGTTTCTCCCATCCGTTAAGTCAGGTTTACAATCATGGGGGGGTGATATGAATTGAAGTACAGATGAGGATGGTTTTGCCAATGAACTTTGGAATGTTGCCCGGCTGCATGGTTCGAAAGCGATGAGTTCTTCACAGACATTGCCCACCAAGGAAATTCTGTTCTGAATGCAGTTTTTTAAAAGTGGGTTGACTTTACACTAAACTTAGAACCCACAGAATGCAATGGCACACGGACACCGCCTGGTCTCAGACCTGCGCCTTGCCTCGTTTGTTTTACCTCCTATGAAGACCACATGTGCTCTTGTCCTGTCGTGTGTCTATGGCATATATGAGGGACAAGGACTCTGAAATCTACCCCGTGAGAAAGAGCCATCTGGCTTACACTGGAAAAAAAGTCAAATGTATTATCTTCAAAGAGTATACTCTGTCATGTAGAAGTTTTTTACCCTAAAAGCTGTGAGGAAGTCGGTTTTTTTTTCAGTGCTGTTTTTTTTCCAGAGAATATAAAGACGTAGATATAGGATTTCTAAACTTTAGGCGTACTAAATTTTTTTGCAATTTTGTTACACAAATATTTTTAGAAACTTTTTGAAAAAGCTTTTTGGTTGTGTTAGTTTGCAAGTCTAAAGTGCTAAAGGGAGGGAGGGGGAAATATTTTAATTGTAGATGTTAAACCAGGTAGAACAAATAATTTGCCGTAGAAGTCAGAGGATGTTTGGGGAAAACATTGATTAGTCTTTCATTCCATTTGCCTTTGTGGTTTTCTTAGCCAATGCAGTCCCTTCTACTGTGCATGTGCTTTTACTCTCCTAAGAGGATTTAATAAAATGTTCCTCTTTCTGCATGTTTATTTTTACTCTGCATTTTTATCTTCATGTGTTCCCACAGCATATCCAATTTGTTGTGGAAGGATAAACTAATGACAAATTAAAATGCGACTTCAGAAGAGAACATGTCGCCGGCACTGTTCCAGTAAATGTGGTCTTAATAAGTAGTTTGGAGAACGAAGCTTGGATCTGGGCCTGTATCCGCATAGCATCTGAGTGCTGATCTAGGATCTGCCTGTATAATCTTGTCAGTTATGATCTTAAAAAGCACAACTGATTCTAGACCAGCACTCCTACTCTGATATGCTTTGAGGATACAGGCCATGGTTTTGAGTGGCCCTTAGTCTTCTCACAGCAGCGTCTATGACCTACACAATAGCCCTAACTCTTCCCGGGCTGTCCTGTGGTTCCACACTGAGGTACTCAAGGTCAGCCCATTATCCATTACAGTGGCAGTGAAGAGTTTCATTTCAGGGTCCTCCCTGGTGGCCATTTTGTCTGCTCTCATTTAAAACCAGACAACATGTGCAGTTTTTTTCCTTCACATCTTAGAATCAGTCAAGCTTAGTACTAGTAATGCTACTCAGGTTGAGGCGTAATATCTAGCCTATTAGTCTGACTTACACAACCAATGGTAATATATTAGAAAAAGAAAGCAGTTAGTAGAGAAGAAAAACATGGCTGTTATGAGAGCAGCAGCTAACTGAGTTTGTCCTTGATACATCATTGCATTTATAGCCTTGGTCTTGCTCAGAAAGAACTCTCTTGGTTAGGTCCCATCTGTATCCTATGTTGTTGCCAGTTGCCACCCAACATCTGTGCATTCACCGCTGGGGGAGGGAAGGGGAGTCAAACAAATATGCCACATGATGGGGGAGAATCTGTCTGAACTGGAAGCAATCCCACAGAGAAGGACGTGTCCATGAAACTAATATATTCCTGAACTCGGAACCAAAATATGTAAATCAAATCAAATGTATTTATAAAGCCCTTCTTACATCAGCTGATATCTCAAAGTGCTGTACAGAAACACAGCCTAAAACCCCAAACAGCAAGCAATGCAGATGTAGAAGCACGAAGCAACTTAAGATATTCACGATTTGATGGATGAGGAATCTGACAAGCGGATCAATGCAAGCTTTTATATTCAAACACCCATTTAATTAAGATCACTTCATTGCTCAATTACACACAAGGACTTACTGAAATTTGATTTCCACTTTTAACCCAACCCCTCCGAAAGACATGAAGAACAGATTCTGACAGTCTCCTCTGAACAGTTGATGTGTCTGTTACTTGAACTCTGAAGCATTTATTTGGGCTGCAATCGGAGGTGCAGTTAATTGCTGATTTCTGAGGCTGGTAACTCTAATGAACTCATCCTCTGCAGCGAAAGTAACTGGGTCTTCCTGTGGCGGTCCTCATGAGAGCCAGTTTCGTCATAGCGCTTGATGGTTTTTGCAACTGCACTTGAAGAAACTTACAAAGTTCAAAGTTTCAACGTTTTCCAGATTGACTGACCTTCATGTCTTAAAGTAATGTTGGACTGTCATTTCTCTTTGCTTATTTGAGCTGCTCTTGCCATAATATGGACTTGGTCTTTTACCAAATAGGGCTTCCTTCTGTATACCACCCCTACCATGTCACAACACAACTGATTGGCTCAAACAAAATTCCACAAATTAACTTTTATCAAGACACACCTTTTAATTGAAATGCATTCCATGTGACTACCTCATGAAGCTGGTTGAAAGAATGCCAAGTGTGTGCAAAGTTGCCATGTTACTTTTTTAGAATCTGAAATATAAAATATATTTGTATTTGTTTAACACTTTTTTGGTTACTACATGATTTCATATATGTCCTAGTTTGGATGTATTCACTATTATTCTACAATGTAGAAAATAGTTCAAATTAAGAAAAACCCTTGAATGTGTAGGTGTGGCCAAACTTTTGACTGGTACTGTACATATACAGGTTTTGGAGAAGGGGCCTGTTCTTGTGGGGGGTTAAGTGCCTTGCTCAAGGGCACAACGGATAGGATTTGATACCAGCAACTCTCTGGTTGCTCCCTCTCACACACTTACACTGAACTGGAGAAGCACAGTGATTAATGAGGCCCTCTGCTCTATTTTGGTATTTTCTTTTGCCTCTGCAGCGCCTTTGACCTTGCGATTGATGAGTAGGCTCTCTCTCTGTGTGTGTGGCTGGATTTGGGTTGCGGGTGTGTGGAAAGACGGTAGGTAATGGAATACTCCTTGTGAGAATGGTGTTGTGACGAAAATCTCCCCCTGACAGAATTCTACCCCCCCCCCCCACACACACACACACACACACACACACCCCCCACCCCACCCCCCCTTCGAGTACTTCATTGCTGCAACTTGCTTGCTAGTTAAGATTTCTGCTCTTCACTCCGTTGTCAGTCTAGCCTATATTTCTCTGATCTTAGTAGCAAAAAGCATTTTTTGTCTGCAGTTTTCGTTTTGGCTATTTGTTTCAAGTGTATGTGGCGGTTCTAGCTTGTATGGCGCTCTGGGCGAACCCCCATCAGCGCTCTGGGGGCGCCCGCACTAGGGGCGCCCCGTGCCGCCTCTGGCAAGATGTCGCCCGTACCTAAATCCGCTACTGATTTGCATTAGGTCTATGAATTCATCTCTCCCATGTCTTATTCAACTAATATTTTTGAAAGTGTAAGGATAGTAATTCAGCCATTGTTGTTCTGAAATGTTTATTGCTTGCCAACATTTTACTCTCTCCTCTATGTTTAATATAACACACGTACATTCATTATTAATTTCGGTTGTTCAAAATAAAGTATTTTACTCTGTACCACAGAAAGTATTTTACTCCAGCCACCAAATTAAGGCAATTAGAAGGGGGGGGGGGTTCTAGCAGGGGGAGAGAGAGAGAGAATTAAGAGTGCCATTACCACTTTTTTTTTTAAAGCAAACACTTTATTTTCATATTAAAATCTCAGTCTATGGTCAAAATAATAGCTTAGCTATGTGGCAGCTAGTCCATCAAACATTTTTACGTTGATAAGTCTGTAAAGACTACTAACACAATTTTGCCATTTATGTTGACGTTTTTTGTCTCGTGTATATGACGCAGTCGGCGGAGGGATAGCAGAAGCTTCAGGACAGTGAGAGCTCAGCAGCGAGAGAGAAGGGGTATACGTTGCTGCAGATAGAGTAGAGGACGTGGAAATATTTCGTTATACGCATTTGCGACGAAAGCAAATGTAAACTTTGGGATAATACAGCTAGACGTTTGAGCTGCCATCACTTTACGACTTGGTGTTCAACAGTGGAATATAAAAATGTCGTCTCCAAGTCCGGGTAAAAGGCGAATGGATACTGACGTGGTGAAACTGTATCCTTTCAGAACATAAACAACAATTCAAGCTAGCTGCTAACGTTCTACACTATTTAGCTAGCGATATTTTTTCTGTGATTTTCCATCTTTCTACAGATGGCTAGTAATGACAGCTGCTTGAAATGCATAGTTTGTGTAATACATTAATAGCATTGATTATTGCTCACGTTTAATGTGTATATAAAAAAAAGTATTTCTAATGCTAGCTAACGTTACAGTAGATAACTTGGCTTAGGTAGCTAGCTAACGTTACCTTGATGAATTACATGCCACAGTTAGCTATGATGTCTAGCTAACGTTAGCTAATTAACCAGACTAGACACAGAGACTGATAGAATGTGTTGCCAAGTTTGTTGTTAATTACCTGCTAGTTAGCTTTCGCTATCTTGTTTTAAAACCATTTAAAATGTTGAAACGTTAATTTGTTTGTTTTTCAAACCAGCCAAAGCTCAGTATTTTTGACGTGGTTACAGTAGCTAATAAACCCATATAAAAAAAATGTTGTCCTGCTAGCTAGCTATCGTTACACAAAAGGACATCCTGTTGTTTTGCTCGAGTTGACCTAGCTACCTTAACTTACCTAGTGGAAGATGCAATTTCAACTTCACGATTTTTATATATTGTATATATTATGAACCGAAATGACGAACATTAAGACTCAAGCCCACGCCTGCGGTCATGAAGGCTATTAGCAAAAGTACTTTTTATCCCATTTTCAGGTTGACTTATCACGTTTGTTTACATAACGCTACGACACGAAAACTGCTTTATTTCGACCATCACTGAGTCTCTTGAGTCTCGACGACAAACTTAACGCGAGGGCTCGCTCGAAGAGATTTGGTCGTCTTCGAAGTATAGCTAGCTATTTTGTTCTTTTCCATTAAACTATGAATTACTTTTATCTATCACGAAAATACCAATCTGTTTATTTGATTAGCTGTTAGGTAGGCAGACATATTGGATTTGTATCTATCATAACATGGCTGCATTGCGGAATAGAATAGTTTGCAGAAAATGTTATTCTCTTATTTCGATAACCACTAAAGAACCATTGGCTAGAGAACTACAGCTTAACCATCTAGGTTTGTGGGGCTTCATGGACCTGTGCTGTGTGCTGTCAAATTCTTTACTTTTGCATTCAACAATAGCTCGAGAGTTCCCATTTTGTTATAGATCCCTTTCTGCCTCTATACATCTACAAAGAAATGAACAAAGGCAACAGGACTCCCATTTACAAAACTGTTTTTTAAGTTAATTTTCTTTGTATGTGCTTAAATGCAGTGCAAAGTTATTGAAAAATATTATAGGCCTGCGAGATTCAGGAGGGGGGAGAACAAGTTTTGTTTTTGTCCCCAGTGTGCCCTGCAGTGGAGTTTAATGATTGGGTCGGTCTGTTACTACCCGGAAACCAGTAGAGGGTGGGACTAGGAACAGCTGATTGAGTGACCTCA
This sequence comes from Oncorhynchus mykiss, assembly GCF_013265735.2. NCBI lineage: Eukaryota > Metazoa > Chordata > Actinopteri > Salmoniformes > Salmonidae > Oncorhynchus > Oncorhynchus mykiss. The sequence goes on from NC_048585.1 coordinate 14,601,795, forward strand.
GTTCTTGTTCAAATATGGGGTAGGAGGAGGGGGTTGGAGAAAACCACAAACAAGACTAAGCCCTTCCTCCGCTGAGAGTCACAAAAGCAAGTGCTGCAGGGAAAAAGTTGTTGAACAAAGGCAGTTTTTTTTCTTGTTTTGAGTAGGGTAAAAATGCTTCTTTGTCAGTACTTGCTGCTGAACCTTTTGCAGCTCCAGTTAAGCTTTTAGCCTTTTTATTTTATCATTGGGTGTAGTTGCCGGAGTTAAATGTGGAGAGTGGTCACTTCTATCGCTAGGCCTACTTTGCTGTTTTCAAACCAAATCGTCAGAGTTCCATAGTTTTGAGTCATGCTGAATTCTGCCTGCCTGCTACTCACTGGCTTATTTATTGTGCCGTCCTCCCCAAGGCATTTGTATAAGTGCTCCTTGCTAGCAACTGCATTTGTGTGTGGGGCATATGTTCAAGAAAAAATGCTATTTGTGTGCATGTATGGCACGCTTGTGTGCACCTCCATCTACGCTTGAGTTGTCCTTGTTTGTGTATTAGCAGGGTTGGGGTCAGGGACACTGCGCAGCTGTTTTGTGTGGAGTGTGTCCCTGCAGTAGGCAGCACAGCACAGTCTTCTCTCTGTGCTCCAGATCACCACAGCCTCCCCCATGTAACCAAAACCTGAAACTAACACCGGTTTTGGAGAGGGACTTCTCATGGGGCTGACTGACGCCGAGAACGAACCACGCTTAATTTGTTGCGGCACAAGAGAGCGTAAAAATCTGGAGCAAGCTCAATAGGGACTTCATGTCAGAATGACCTGGCTGTGTAGCATAGGGTTTGAAACTCTTCCTAAGTCAGAAAACAAAATGGGGATCTGCCTGTGTCGTTGGCACCTACCTCCATAACATGGAATAGGTCAGGTCTGTCCTTCAGATTGAATGAAATAGTCCCAGTACAGGTATGGAATGTCTTGTTACACTTCCTGCTGCTGTAGGTGCACTCCCTCTTCTGTCTACATCTCTTCTGTTTCTCTCTTTCCCTCTTTCAGTCTCCCTCTTGATCACTCACACCACATCAAAGCTTGCTGTCTGAGTGGCAATGGATCTTGCATCAGTAATCCCTGCAACATGAAATACCTGTAATCTACTACATAAATCCACTACTATCTACTTTTATGTAGGACTGTTATAGCTAAGTTACACTGACTGCTTGAATATTTCCAGTTAATTGGTGACATACTGTACTGGTTGACCGGTATTTTTCATTCTCAGCATCTCGTGTAGTGGGAATAAGCCTAACCCTGTGTCCTCACTCCTCTTTCACCCGCTTGGTCAGTACTTCACTGGATAGGCATCTTTTCAACATGTAGGCTTTGCATTGATCTGTGAAGGTGCACTTGTGTAGGAAGTGGTGCTCGTGAGGACCTGAGAGTCTCATTATTCTGTAATTTACCCTGGCTGTTGAACTGGAAGCCCCCAGGACTTCACAACCAACTGAGTACAATGGGCTATTATCTATATCACTGTCGCTATACGGAATGACTACAAACTGGTTTAAAAGACTTGGAGAGAGTTGAACAAAGTTTCCTCTTGTTCTTAAACACATGGCCAAAATTGTGAGCCATTGTTGGCTATTTCAGCTGTTAGCAGGAACATTTTTATATTTGAAGGTAGACACCGGTGTTGAGAATAAGGTGTAGCCTACACTTAGCCTAGTATTTCAAAGGTACAGTAGGCCTAACCCTAAGCACTGAAAGGATAGAGCTGCTGCTTTCAAGTTGCGGGACTCTAACCCGGAAGCATACAAGAAATCCTGCTATGACCTGCGACAAACCATCAAACAGGCAAAGCGTCAATAAAGGGCTAAGGTTGAATCATACTACACCGGCTCAGACGCTCGTCTTTTGTGGCAGGGCCTGCAAACTATTACAGACTACAAAGGGAAGCACAGCCGTGAGCTGCCCAGTGACACGAGCCTACCAGACGAGCTAAATCACTTCTTTGCTCGCTTCGATGCAAGCTACGCTGACGCATGCATGATAGCATCAGCTGTTCCGGACGACTTTGTGATCACGTTCTCGGTAGCCGACGTGAGTAAGACTTTTTAAACAGGTCAACATACACAAGGCTGCGGGGCCGGACGGATTACCAGGATGTGTGCTCCGGGCATGTGCTGACCAACTAGCAGGTGTCTTCACTGACATTTTTCATCATGTCCCTGATTGAGTCTGTAATAACATGTTTCAAGCAGACCACCATAGTCGCTGTGACCAATAACACAAAGGCAACCTGCCTAAATGAATACAGACCCATAGCACTCATGTCCGTAGCCATGAAGTGCTTTGAAAGGTTGGTAATGGCTCACATCAACACCATTATCCCAGAAACCCTAGACCGACTCCAATTTGCATACCGCCCAAACAGATCCACAGATGATGCAATCTCTATTGCACTCCACACTGCCCTTTCTCACCTGGACAAAAGGAACACCTATGTGAGAATGCTGTTCATTGACTACAGCTCAGCGTTCAACACTATAGTGCCCTCAAAGCTCATCACTAAGCTAAGGATCCTGGGACTAAACACCTCTGCAACTGGATCCTGGACTTCCTGATGGGCTGCCCCCAGGTGGTGAGGGTAGGTAGCAACACATCTGCCACGCTGATCCTCAACACTGGAGCTCCACAGGGGTGCGTGCCCTCCTGTACTCCCTGTTCACCCACGACTGCATGGCCAGGCACGACTCCAACGCCATCATTAAGTTTGCAAACGACACAACAGAGGTAGGCCTGATCACCGACAACGACGAGACAGCCTAGAGGGAGGAGGTCAGAGACCTGGCCCGGTGGTGCCAGAATAACAACCTATCCCTCAACGTAACCAAGACTAAGGAGTTGATTGTGGACTACAGGAAAGGGAGGACCGAGCACGCCCCCATTCTCATTGACAGGGCTGTAGTGGAGCAGGTTGAGAGCTTCAAGTTCCTTGGTGTCCACAACAACCAACTAGAATGGTCCAAACACACCAAGACAGTAGTGAAGAGGGCACGACAAAGCCTATTCCCCCTCAGGAAACTAAAAAGATTTGGCATGGGTCCTGAGATCCTGAAAAGGTTCTACAGCTGCAACATCGAGAGCAACCTAACTGGTTGCATCACTGCCTGGTACGGCAATTGCTCGGCCTCTGACTGCAAGGCACTACAGAGGGTAGCGCGTACGGCCCAGTACATCGCTGGGGCTAAGCTGCCTGCCATCCAGGACCTCTACACCAGGCGGTGTCAGAGGAAGGCCCTAAAAATTGTCAGACCCCAGCCACCCCAGTCATAGACTGTTCTCTCTACTACCGCATGACAAGGCAGCTTAGCTTCTCAACAGTTTTTACACCCAAGCCATAAGACTCCTGAACAGGTAATCAAATGGCTACCCGGACTATTTACAGTGTGTGACCCCCCCCCCCCCCCCCCCCCCTCTTTTTACACTGCTGCTACTCTGTTTATCATATATGCATAGTCACTTTAACTATACATTCATGTACATACTACATTGGCTAACCGGGCTATCTGCATTGTGTCCCGCCACCCACCAACCCCTCTCTTACGCTACAGCTACTCTTTGTTCATTATATATGCATAGTATGTACATGTAGATATGGTTAGTGACTATCTCAATCAGCCTGACTAACCGGTGTCTGTATGTAGCCTCGCTACTTTTATTGCCTCGCTACTGTATATAGCCTGTCTTTTTACTGTTGTTTTATTTCTTTACTTACCTATTGTTGACCTAACACCTTTTTTGCACTATTGGTTATAGCCTGTAAGTAAGCATTTCACTAAGGTATTCGGCGCACGTGACAAACTTTGATTTGAAGTTGTACTCGCAGTCAAGGGAAGGACTTTTCTGAAGGTGCCCTTAAACATGTAGGAAACTTCTTCCGTACGTCATTTGTTCTGATGTTGTGCATGTTGTGTTTTACTGAGTCAGTGACACATTTTCCTCACTTGAGAGTTAATCAGGACATGGATTTTTTTATTATTATGGATATTCATAACCAGACATTGCTGTTTTAAGGTTAAACCTCTCTCAGGCTGGGCTGGATAGGGCCTGAATCCCCAACTGAAAGACCATAATAAGTGATTGGATAGCGGTTCTCTGAAGCATGTCGGATAGCCAGTGAATCTTCAGGGAGGCTGTGCTATGGGAGCCTGGGGCTGTGTTTTCACATGCTTCGCTGGCCTGAGTTATCCGTCATCATTCCCGGAGTCGCCTGCCTCAAGGTCCGTCACTCAACTCAGCATCTTTTTGTGCGTGGGGGAAGGGGTCCATTGGGTGAGGTGGTCTGTGTGCATGTGTTACATTGTGTCTTTGCTGAAGTGACACCCCAGAAGTGAGGGAGAGAAGGGTTGGCCTGGCAGGAACGCTTCCCTTCTTGTTAGACTGTGTGTGTGTCCCATTCCACCGCACACACATCCCAAGCAATGAGTCAATCAGGCAGTCACTGAGTGGAATACCAATCCTGGGCTTTAGCTGTCCCAGGTTTGGCCCCGTTGTGCCCCCTTGTCTGACATCCGGCCCTCATCAGCACTCCTTTGTCTGCCCTTACAGGAACCGTGTGACCCCCGCCCCTCCCTCTGCTGCTGTGTCAGTCCATGTGATGCCACATTGAACAGGTCCTTCACTGCACTGCCCCTTTGTTACAGGCCTGCACTAACTAGATTGCTGGCACACTGTAGGGAAGGAGCCAGTGGTTTTGTGTGATGACAGACAAGGATAAAAGGCTCCTGTTGAATCAGTGGGGACAATGAGAAAGGCCTAATGGGTATAATAGTATGTCATATTTACTCTGCTGTATTATTACATTTGTGATGCTGTTTCACACTTTCAAACATTAGACCCACGCAGCCTACCGTCTTGTTTTCGCATTGGTCAATGTTTGTAACGGTCTTCGTTACGATTCGTAAATCTGTTTCGGGGTTCTATAGCAGGGGCCCAGACTTGAGTGACGGGCTGTGTTTTCCAGGGTCTTGGATCAGGGCTTCTGTGACAGTGGGAGATTTGAGGCCCTCTGTAATCCCACAGCGCTAACTGTAAAGGCTTCCTGCACGCATGGCTGAGTCGTCTCAGAAGAACAGATGGACTCAAGTTCCTGTCTTTGTCTCCCAACATTTGTTGCTGCTGCTGTTGCTGTTGCGTGTACATGGCTTGTCCTGTCCAACGGTTTGAAACACCTGTGTTACATGTTAATCATTTTCTGGAATAGCAATGTTACCTTATTACAGCCTGCACCATAGCCCATCAGCTGGTTAAATAGAAGTCGAATGAGAGTGAAGTTAATGTGAACAGTAATCAATCCTATCAACACTCCACTTCCCTGGACTGTATCGGGTGATGGGGATCTCTCTCTGTGGCTCTCCCTGGATCAGCTTACTAAAAGCAGCCCCTGTCGTGTGTGTTTTTGTGCAATGATTAATTTCACTCCCTTTCCAGCCCCCCGACAGTAGGCTGCTGCTAGCTACAGCCGTATCCACCCCACAACAAGCTGTGAAAGACGTCTTCTCTCTGTCCACGTCTCCTTTATTCTTAGCTACAGTGAGCAGCACTCTTTAAGCAATCGCCTGCCGTTTTGTTTTTCTCAGCCCTCTCCATTCAAAGTAATGCAATCACAAGCCTGCCTGCTTATGGATGGATGCCTGGTTTGGTTGTTTGATCGTACGTGGCACAATGCTCTGTAAATAGATAGTTGATCTAGTGAGGGGGAGAGCGGTGTGGAGTGCTCACTCAGGGAGGGAGTCGTTATTCCTGCAGTGGGGGGGGATTTCACACGAGAGAGGAGACAAAGAGAGAGAGCTAGGCCCTGGAAAGTGTCTGTACCGTAGTGTAGCTCACTGATCTAGCTAGCTCTCTCTGTTCCCAGACATGATCCTGTGCTGTGGTAAACATGTTATGATGTTGCAGAAGGTAGGTCCCTAAATGGCAGGTAATCCAAAGAAAGAAGGCTAGTAGATTGTTGCAGATAGAAATGACATGAGCTGACATGATTCCTTATTCTACATGTCAAAGTGGCATGTTTGTTCTATCGTAACATATTTCTATCTGAATGTTCCACAACGCTGTCCGTGCCCCAGGACTGTTCTGTTACTGTTAGTCAGTGTTGTTTCTGGGTCACACAGGTTTAGCCTTTAGTGGTTTTGTAATGTAGCTCTGTCACAGGTAGCCCCACCCCAAGGGGTATATGGTAGCACCAGGGACAGGGAGGTACTATCAAGGCCTCTATCACCAGGCTGGGCATGTCTCTCTAGGCCTGGCTGCTAGAGAGTGCCTGGGAAAGGCTGGATCAATTGGTCTAGCAGTCTCAAATCATATACGCTATAATTTCATCCAATAAAATCTGATGTATCACAATTCTATATCACGATTCAATACTGCAATTTAGTGATTTGATGTTCCAAACACATTGCTTACCATAGTAGGCTATCTCTGCTGCAGAGGTTCAAGAGAGAACCATGAGATTTTTCATTACCAATATATGTATATTGCTGTAAACATGTTGCCAGTTGGGCCTCTGGAGCAAAAGTAGGGGGATCCACTTCTCCTTAATTACTCAATGTTGTTTTTTTAACCATATCCAGACGTGTGACCTGTCCAAAGTACAGTCTGTGACCATTTAGCATAGTAGAGTCTGTGACCAGTACATCTCCAGCACGTACCATAGTAGAGTCTGTGACCAGTACATCTCCAGCACGTGCCATAGTAGAGTCTGTGACCAGTACATCTCCAGCACGTGCCATAGTAGAGTCTGTGACCAGTACATCTCCAGCATGTGCCATAGTAGAGTCTGTGACCAGTACATCTCCAGCACGTATCATAGTAGAGTCAGTGACCAGTACATCTCCAGCACGTATCATAGTAGAGTCTGTGACCAGTACATTTTCAGCACGTAGCATGGCAGCGTTCTACTGCTTGTACTCCACTTCACTCCCCATGCCTCAGTGGGGAAATGCAGTTGGTTATAGATGAGATTTAAATAGAATTGGAATGCCTGAGGCTAGATGACAAGTTAGTAAGATTGCTGTGTATTGTACAGTTAGTCTCAGGGCACAGAATTAAATAGACCATATTATGTTTCTCCGTCCCAGTGTCTTGAAGATGAGCTCTGTGATATCCACTTCTTTTGAGATGCAAGGACCAGTGGAAGTAGGGAAATCAGTCCCTTAAATGTTGTTGAGCTTAACTTGTTGACCTCTGTAGGTTACTATTGCTAGAGAAAGATGAATGGGCCTATATGTTACTGTAGGTCGCCATATTCAATTCACATCAAAGCTGAGGAAGGAAGTTCACTGCCAGCCTTGGTTGAAAACGTATCCAGGTATACACTACTGTTCAAAAGTTGGGTCACTTAGAAAAGTCCTTGTTTTTTAAAGAAAAGCATTTTTTTTTGCCCATTTAAAATAACATCAAATTATTTATAAATACAATGTATAGACATTGTTAATGTTGTTAAAACTGAAGATCTTGTACAACGCTGTGTACTACTCCCTTCACAGAACATTGCATCCCAGAGTCGCCTCTTCACTGTTGACGTTGAGGCTGATGTTTTGCGGGTACTATTTAATGAAGCTGCCAGTTGAGGACTTGAGGCATCTCTTTCTCAAACTAGACACTAAATGTACTTGTCCTCTTTCTCAGTTGTGCACCGGGGCCTCCCACTCCTTTCTATTCTGGTTAGAGCCAGTTTGCGCTGCTCTGTGAAGGGAGTAGTACACAGCGTTGTACCAGATCTTCAGTTTCTTGGCAATTTCTCTCATGGAATAGCCTTAATTTCCCAGAGCAAGAATAGACTGACGAGTTTCAGAAGAAAGTTCTTTGTTTCTGGCCATTTTGAGCCTGTAATCGAACCCACAAATGCTGATGCTCCAGATACTCAACTAGTCTTAAGATGGCCAGTATTATTGCTTCTTTAATCAGAATAACAGTTTTCAGCTGTGCTAACATAATTGCAGAAGGGTTTTCTGATGATCAATTAGCCTTTTTAAAATGAACTTGGATTAGCTAACACAACTTGCCATTGGAACACAGGCGTGATGGTTGCTGATAATGGTCCTCTGTACGCCTATGTAGCTATTTCATAAAAAGTCAGCAGTTTCCAGCTACAATAGTCATTTACACCATTAACAATGTCTACACTGTATTTCTGATCAATTTGATGTTATTTTAATGGACAAAACATTTGCTTTTCAAAAACAAGGACATTTCTAAGTAACCCCAAACTTTTGAACAGTAGTGTATATTTGGGATTTGTACAAGAAAAATCAACGTGTGCCTGACCATCTGGTCATGTAAAACCCCCGGTACTGTAGAAAATAGTATCTGTGGAGAGATGCCGTCATACCCTGTCCTTCAGATGAATAGACATGTTTCTCCTCAGTCGTTCCAGTTTTATTTGACTCCGGTGTTGGTTTTAGACGGGTTCCTTTTGGATCAGATTTTGCTGCTCCTTTTCAATACTGAATTGGGAAGAAATGGAGAACAACTAAGTGGCAACTTGGTTTATTCTAGGCCAAAAGCTATATGATCATCCAAGTTACAATTTAGGCTTGGGGTTACTGAATAGGTGGTGGGAAGCCCTAGACTGTGTCCCAAATCTCACTCTATTCCCTACATAGTGCACTACTTTAACACAAGCCCCATGGGATGCAGCCCTAGTCTCTTAGACTGGAGTTGTCCTGTAAAAACGGGGCTCCAGTTGAGAAGCCCCAGAGCAGTGTTGGAGGAGTGTTGGGACAGTGAGTAAAAGTCGACACGAAACCCTTCCCTGAGGCGAGGGCAGGAAAGGGAAGTGGGAACAGCTGGTGGAAGGCTGCAGCAGTCCCACCCCACCTGCATTCACTTATCACTGCAGACCAGGGAGTGGAGGAGGGAGGACGACAACACCTAGCACTTCAATGATAGGGCCTTTTCACAGCCTGATTTCCATGTTTGTTACATTGACATTGCTTAGGCTAATTGCTTTGCTGCTTTAAAAGCAAAAGCCCAATCGCCTGTCTCAGTAACTGGTCTTTAACTTTCACGTTTTTTGAGATTCATTCAAGACCGCCTGTCTTTTTAAATGTATTTTATTTCACCTTTATTTAACCAGGTAGGCTAGTAGAGAACACCTTTATTTAACCAGGTAGGCTAGTAGAGAACACCTTTATTTAACCAGGTAGGCTAGTAGAGAACACCTTTATTTAACCAGGTAGGCTAGTAGAGAACACCTTTATTTAACCAGGTAGGCTAGTTGAGAACACCTTTATTTAACCAGGTAGGCTAGTTGAGAACACCTTTATTTAACCAGGTAGGCTAGTTGAGAACAAGTTCTTATTTGTAACTGCGACCTGGCCAAGATAAAGCAAAGCAGTTTGACACATACAACAACAGAGTTACACATGGATAAGGGAGGTCAGGCAATAAATAGGCCATGGTGGCGAAGTAATTACAATATAGAAATTAAACACTGGAATGGTAGATGTGCAGAAGATGAATGTGCAAGTAGAGATACTGGGGTGCAAAGGAGCAAGATGGATAAAGAAATACAGTATGGGGAGGAGGTCGTTGAATGGGCTATGTACAGGTGCAGTGAGCTGTGAGGGAGATGTGAGTCTCCAGTTTCAGTGATTTTTGCAGTTCATTCCAGTCATTGGCAGCAGAGAACTGGAAGGAAAGGCGGCCAAATGAAGAATTGGCTTTGGGGGTGACCAGTGAGATATACCTGCTGGAGCGTGTGCTACGGCTGGGTGCTGCTATGGTGACCAGTGAGCTGAGATAAGGCGGGGCTTTACCTAGCAGAGACTTGTAGATGACCTGGAGCCAGTGGGTCTCTAAGTGTTGATGACAGTAAAATGGCTAACTTGGTGGCTCCTCGGGAGTTTGGCTATGCTACCACCCTTGAAACCAGTGAAGGCGCTAGCTAAATGCTATATACTCCAGAGGCTGCTAGCTCTGTGAACCCAGCTCTGTCAGTGCAGGCTAATGCTTGGCTAACTCTCCAGCGAACAGCTGCAGCCGTGTCCGTGATTCAATAAGGAGTTAATGAGCAATAAGGGGGGATAAAGTGATAGATCAGGGCGGGGGGAGAGAGGAGCAGGTCAGTGGAGTTTCCTGGCGGTGTGCTATGGGGAGTTTTAGTTTGGTGGCGAGCAGATTTAATCACGCTCGGAGCGGCCCTACTTTTCCTCGTGCTGCCGTGGCCTCGGTCGAGGACTGTTGCCATGCTACACTGGAAGCCTGTTTTGTGTTCCTAGACTCAGTGTAGTGAGGTCACTCACTAATCCTGCTTGGCATTGGCACATGGCAACACTTTCTTTCGCTCTCTATAATGCCCTATGTCAGAGAGTGGACCCGTCATGTGAGAAAGGACAGCATTGTTGCTGGCTTATTTTTGTGGAGTTCAGCACTCTGTGTCCAAATATTGGCGGTGCTTTTTTGAACTTGCGTCTTTCTCTAGTTCTTTCTCAGTCTTCCTCCTCACCCTTAAGGACTACTTTGTTTCCTGCCTTTCATCTGCAAGGCCTTTGATTGCACATGGGGCCCAGAGAGAGAGAGGGTGTGTGTACGTGCCTGTGTTCAGAAGCACTATTCACCACTGAACGTTGGTGGAAGGTGGCGGTGCACATCTGAGAAGGGCATCTGAGTTCACCCTTTCAAGTAGTCATTTGCTCTATCCTGTGCAAGATGGGGAAGGGTTTTCTGTTTTGGGTCTATTCTCTTGGTCCTTTAAGCCAGGCAAACTCAATCAAGCAAAAATAATGTAGGTAATCCATGTAGGCCGGTAATCAGGGGGGAATTAATGAGCTGACCATGGCATGGGTAGTTCGTAAATATTTGTCCCGCCGTACAAGGCCGGTGTAAAAGGGTGTTGTGTTCCAAATGGCACCCTATTCCCTACATAGTGCACTACTTTTCACCAGAGCTCTACTGGGGCCCTATTCCCTACATAGTGCACTATTTTTCACCAGAGCCCTATTCCCTACTGGAGCCCTGGCATTAATGGAGGGAGGTGTATGTATGCTGCCTGCCAGCCCTTGGCCTCTGCTCTGCTCTCTCAGCACCTTTATGGTTCATCATCCTCTACTCACTCACACAGTGACATCACTGTAGCCATCGGCCCTGCAGTGTGCTGTGATGTCATTTGGATTTGTTATGATCACCAGATCTGCTGTGAGGCTAGGTCAGCATTCACCAGGCTACGCTCTCGCTCTCTCGCTCTCAAATCTTGGCTCTGCAAGAATTTGGAAGTGGGCCTGATACGCTCCACAGATAGAATGGGCCAGCCATCTTTCTTTTGTCTGTTTATGTTGGTGGGAGTTCGATCAGGAGATGTTTTTGTCTGGTCTGCATTCCTCTTGAAGAGAGCTGACTTCACTTCACCTCAGTGTTCAGCCAATGTCGTGTCAGGTCTCTGAATAACTTCCCCATTCCTTTGCTTTCTAAAGTGGGAAAATGTTTGAGTGGTTACACCACATTACAGCACATAGCCATTTATGATAATTATCGTGTTTGTTTTCAGTCTTTTTGCTCTGGGGATATTTTTAGTCCGGGTGGGTCAGAGAGGGACGGTAGTATTGGTCAGAATGGCCTGAGGGGCTAGGTCCTTAGGCAAGACGTGATGTCTAGACCAGACCAAACCAGTGTTGGTGAGTGTCCAAACAGAATACATTAAAAAACATGTCTGTTGTCTCACAGGGAAGCCGATTGATTGGGCCCCTGTGGTATTAGATTATGTGTGTGCGTAACGGGATATTGACCTAATGGCCCTCCGCAGATTATGACTACATCTATACATATCCCAGGTGGGGGGGATGGAGGGGTGCTTAGTGACGAGATGGGAGAAAACAGGAGGGATGAAAGGAAGGAGAGGGTGAGTTAGGGACTGCTTCTCCTGTGTCATCATAAGGGCATATGTCAAACTGGAGTTTGTATGGAGTGGAAGTTTGTATGGAATTGTTAGCAAATTGCGGTAGGGCTTGAAAGGCAAGGTAAACCTGCTTATCTCATCTCCCTCTGTTTTAGTAGCTGTCAGGCTGGATAGCCAACTGTCTTCTGCTACATCTTCTCACATCGTCCGTCAGTCAGTGTAACAGTTGGAGATTAGGCAGGTTAGTAGCCCAACACCCTCTTAACACCTGAGCTGCCCTCACATCACTGTGTGTGTGGAGTTGACAATGACATGGTTTTATTTTCTGGCCAGGAAGAATGAGTGAATAAACTGCTACACAGCTTCCTGGGCTGTCTCAATAATAAAAACAGTGGGATCTGACCGTAAAACTGTCACTAAATCATGACGGATGGGTGAGACCCTTGACATGAATCCATCGGTGGACGGGTTCGTTCACAGGCCACTGGGTGTGGAGGGAGAGAGTGTGTTTCTTGCTGTGTGAATGTATGTTTTTGTGCATGCAGGATTCGTGTGTGTGTTTTGTGTTCATGTCGTGTGTGTGTGTGACAAGACAATAGGACCTCTGCCACGTGTCATTGGGCCAGGCAGGGCTAGTGTTGGCAGGCCGGCTCTGCTCTGTAGGAGATGTAGTTCTATCACCTGTTTAGTGGCCATGCTCAATATGCCCAGTGTCAGTTAGTCTGTGAGGCGACTGCTGGTCACTACTGCTGACTCAACCCCATTAATAACCCTAACCCCCCTTCTCCTCCTCCCCTACCCTCCAACACATCCCTTTCCCATCCTCAAGGGGAACATTTGTCTCCTAGTAAACACACTAGTAATTCCCTACTGGTAGATTCCCCTGATATGAAGGCTGGATAAACATAGAGATAAAGCCAAAGAGTAGGCCCAAGCTTTTTGATAAAACAACCATTTTGATCCCTGGTCTTGAATTGTGTTCAGACAGACTCCTATAGACAGGTACAGCACATGAAGGGTTTGTTTTGTCAATAGTGGGTACTCCTAAGTAGAGGTCGACTGGTTAATCGGAATGGCCGTTTTCATAACAACGGGAAATCTGTATTTTTGGACGCCGATTTGGCCTATTATTATTTAAAAAAAATCTTTTTTACACCTTTATTTAACTAGGCAAGTCAGTTAAGAACACATTCTTATTTTCAATGACGGCCTAGGAACAGTGGGTTAACTGCCTTGTTCAGGGGCAGAACGACAGATTTTTACCTTGTCAGCTCAGGGATTCAATCTTGCAACCTTACAGTTAACAAGTCCAACGCTCTAACCACCTGCCTCATTAGGAGCCCGCCTGTTACGCGAATGCAGTAAGAAGCCAAGGTAAGATGCTAGATAGCATTAAACCTAATCAATCATAATCACTAGTTCTAACTACACATGGTTGATAATATTACTAGTTTATCTAGCGTGTCCTGCGTTGCATATAATCGATGCGGTGCGCATTCGTGAAAAAGGATTGTCGTTGCTCCAACGTGTATCGAACCATAAACATCAATGCCTTTCTTAATATCAATACACAGAAGTATATCTTTAAACCTGCATATTTAGCTAAAAGAAATCCAGGTTAGCAGGCAATATTAACCAGGTGAAATTGTGTCACTTCTCTTGCTTTCATTGCACGCAGAGTCAGGGTATATGCAACAGTTTGGGCCGCTTGGCTCGTTGAGAACTAATTTGCCAGAATGTTATGTAATTATGACATAACATTGAAGGTTGTGCAATGTAACAGGAATATTTAGACTTATGGATGCCACACGTTAGATAAAATACGGAACGGTTCCCTATTTCACTGAAAGAATAAACATTTTGTTTTCAAGATAGTTTCCAGATTCGACCATATTAATGACCTAAGGCTCGTATTTCTGTCTGTTATAATTAAGTCTATGATTTGATAGAGAAGTCTGACTGAGCGGTGGTAGGCAGCAGCAGGCTCGTAAGCATTCATTCAAACAGCATATATTTGTGCGCACCATCACTCGCATGTTGATTTTGTCCACCCACACCAGACGTGATCAGGACATGCAGGTTGAAATATCAAAACTCTGAATCAACAATATTCATTTGGGGACAGGTCGAAAAGCATTAAACATTTATGGTAATTTAGCTAGCTTGCTGTTGCTAGCTAATTTGTCCTGGGATATTGGGCTGTTATTTTTCCTGAAATGCACAAGGTCCTCTACTCCGACAATTAGGTCACAGTTAAAAGGGTCAACAGAGTCCGTTTCTAGTCATCTCGTTTCCCGTTTCTAGTAAGCTTCTTCTTTGGACTTTATGACGGTTGGCAACCAACTTTAAGGTGTATTACCACTACCGACTGGAGTATGAACTTCAGTTCATCTTTCCATCACCCAGCCTCTCGAGTGGTGCAGTGGTCTAAAGCACTGCATCAGTGCTAGCTGTGCCATTAGAGATTCTGGGTTCGAGTCCAGGCACTGTTGCAGCCAGCCGCGACCGGGAGACCCATGGTGCGGCGCACAATTGGCACAGCGTCATCCGGTTTGGGGGAAGGTTTGGCCAGCAGGTATGTCCTTGTCCCATCGCGCACTAGCAACTCCTGTGGCGGGCCGGGTGTAGTGCATGCTGACACGGTCGCCAGGTGTACGGTGTTTCCTCCTACACATTGGTGCGGCTGGCTTCTGGGTTAAGTGGGCATCGGGTCAAGAAGCAGTGCGAGGCGGCTTGGTTGTGTTTCGGAGGACGGACGGCTCTCCACCTTCAACTCTCCCGTGTCGTCCATACGGGAGTTGCAGCGATGAGACAAGACTAACTACCACTTGGATACCACAATATTGGGGAGATAAAGGGATAAAAAAATATATATTTAAATTTTTTATTCTTTCAATCACCCATATGCTCCTAAAAAACAACAACGAGGAGATGGGAGAGGCGGGACTTGCAGTGCATCAAGCATCACAAACGAAACCAAGTTCTAATTTAGCGCCTGGCTGCGCAGACGCGCATGAGCAGTGTGGCTGCAATGATTGAGTAACATGTATGTGTAAAAGTATTTTGTGACGTGAGCGGTGTGGTCAGCGTGTTAGCAGTATTGCTGGCTGGCTGCGGTTTCCTTTAACTTCATCAAATCAAATGATGCCTGTGTTGTGTTAGACTCTGTCAAAGCCTTGTTTTGATATTGTGTGATCCAAAATGGCTATCGGTTGCTACCCAACACACTACAATACTTCCTTTCTGAGAGCAACACCTCTTGTGACATGCTCGGGACTCACTCAATCTGCCCTTGCATGTTCTGCAGATCTTAAAATAACCTTCAGTTTGATTTAACCCTTTGGGTGTGGGTCACTACTCCACTAATGGGATCCCAGCCTACTCTGTCAGGATCCACAGCCAGCTGCTGCTGTGTGTCAAAACATGATGGCTCTCTGTTTGAATCACTCTCTTTCCTTTTTCTTCTCCCTCTTCCTTTCTTTTTTGCTGCTTTTCACTTCTCTAGCCCCCCCCCACACGCTCTTTTCTAGCCCCCCCCGCGTGCACTTCTCTAGCCCCCTCGCGCTCTCTTCTCTAGCTCTCTTCTCTAGCCCCCTCGCGCTCTCTTCTCTAGCCCCCTCGCGCTCTCTTCTCTAGCTCTCTTCTCTAGCCCCCCCCCCCCCCCCCCCCCCCCCTCAGCCAGCAGTGGGTAATCTCTCTGTGATGAATCTAGCTTTAATGTACTAGAGTGGGATGTAGACTAAAATCTCTGGATGATGTGAGATGGGATAACATGACCCCATGCTGTACTGAGTGGTAACGGGAGATGGGGGATAACATGACCCCATACTGTACTGAGTGGTAACGGGGGATAACATGACCCCATACTGTACTGAGTGGTAACGGGGGATGGGGGATAACATGACCCCCATACTGTACTGAGTGGTAATGGGAGATGGGGGATAACATGACCCCATACTATACTGAGTGGTAACGGGAGATGGGGGATAACATGACCCCCATACTGTACTGAGTGGTAATGGGAGATGGGGGATATCCTTTTCTTAACCTGTTGTGCTAAGGGGTAGGGGGCACCCTATTCCCTACATGGTACACTACTTTTGACCAAGTAGTGCACTATATATGGAATAGGGTGCCATTTGGGATGAAATCCACAGTGATTATTGCAATTAACGTGATGTATTTGGAGTCGTGGGCATTAAATGGCCAGAAGAGGAGAGATCCACCTGAAGACAGGCAGATTATCCAACGTCTCTTTGGAATAGAATTTAAATGTGTATGTCACACTCCAGATGAGGGAGTCAAACACATGAGAAACACAAGCCTAGTCCCAGATCTGTATGTGCCACTCTTGATTTAGCCGCCAGCTATGACTATTGTTCAACATGTCATGTATGGCAGGACAACGATAGCACCAGGACTGTTGCCTAAAGATGCAGATTATGGACCAGGCTAGAGATTGGCAAATCTCATAATCCCTTTACATAACCAGTTAAAGACAACACCACACAAAGCAACAGAACACCAGTTGTTGGAAGCATTTGATTCTCACTCTATTGAAACGTGTTGTAGATCTGCAGAGCTTGACTTATGGGGCGGCAGGAAGCCTAGTGGTTAGAGTGTTGGGCCAGTAAACGAAAGGTTGCTAGATTGAATCCCCGAGCTGATAAGCTAAAAAGCTGTCGTTCTGCCCCTGAACAAGGTGACCCACTGTTCCTAGGCCGTCATTGTCAATGAGAATTTGTTCTTAACAGGTTAAACCTAATAATCCAGCTAATTGTTGACGTTGATTTCATAGACCTGCTGACAGATCAGAGTCGAGGAAAGCCTCAGTGGATTTTGTTCCCTTTGATTGGTTATCATTACCTCTTACAAGCTATTCTATTCTCATTGAGCCGGAGAGAGAGAGAGAGGTCGGATAGACCAGTTAGCTGACAATGATGCACATGCTTAAATGGGGGGGGTATGGTTTTGGATGGCCAAATAGCTAACTACAATGACATGCTGCCATGTGGAGAATCGTAGGTGGCTCGTTTCAGCTAGTTCCATCTTGTTCTTGATACCATGTCTTGTAATGAGGTGTTTTGACTGTCACCTCTATGCTAATTTGGCAAAAATTCGCTAGCTAGCAAACCAACTGTAACAAAGTGTTTGAGACAAATGCTCATTTTGCAAATGTATTTGTTTTCAATAAACAATAGAGGCTTTATTTTATTTAACCTTTATTTAACTAGGCAAGTCAGTTATGAACAAATACTTATTTACTGTGTTGGCCTACCTGGGAACAGTGGTTTAACAGTGGTTTAAAGGGGCAGAACGACAGATTTTTACCTTGTCAGCTCAGGGATTCGATCCAGCAACCTTTCGGCCCAACGCTCTAACAACTAGGCTACCTGCCGCCCAAAATAGTTTACATGTTGTCAACAATCTAAGCCAACCAGTCAGTTTTGGTCCATAGTTGGTTTTGTTGCTAAACGACCAACCCGTTTATAGTGTTCTCAACTCTCCTGTGAGGAAGCTTGTGGTGACATTTCACAGAGAAAGCGTTTTCCCCATCAGAAGGTGCATTATCATATTAATGAGGTCAAACATTTGTGACCCAAAACAAAGAGAAATGAGAGATTGTATTATTTATTTAACTGCAGCCACCTCCGCTAGCGTTTCAGGTTGTTTTGTAATTCAAATCCAGTGTGTCCAATATCCATTATCCTTAACCTCCTTCTACACAGCATCGAGAGCAAGCACGAAGTCACAATCCTCAGTGGACTCAATGAATTTGTAGTGAAGTTTTATGGACAACAAGGAAGTAAGTGTATTTTATGTTATGGAAATGTTTCTGTCCTATTTACCTATTAACCGCCTTCTGTTCAAGATGCCATTTTGAAGTCTCGCCCCTAATCAAATAACTAAAGACATTCTCCATTGTTAAAGTGATCTCCTAGTTCATTACAAAATGAATCCCGGACTAAACCACTGAGGTCTGAAAGCGTCTGACAAACGTTGACTTTGAAATGAAAAAAACACTAACTATCACAGGTTTCAAGTGTTTGTTCATATGCCATGAATCACTATCATGTCTGAAGTTTACTCATAAAAGTACCACAACAGAGATTGAGTTATGATGGTCCTGTTGGACTGAAGCCCTTAGGTCAGCTGCCACAGGAATGTCCGCCTCCTGGTCTGAATGCTGAGTGAAGTTCGAGGGCAGGGTGTGAAATGGATTGGAACGTGGCCTGTACAGAAGGTGTAGGTGGAGATTCTTCTCACCATGTTTTTCACCATGTCTGTACCACCAAGCCCTCCCCTGATTGCACAGCAATAGAGAGGAAGTTTGTGTTATGATGCATACAACCGCATTCTGGGAAATTTCTCTTTGGAGTGTGTACACTAGTGTCTGTTTTCTCTGTGTGTGTGTATATGCATGTGCTGTCCCGTTCCAGTTGGGCACGACCCTCTGGTTCTGCACCTGGTATTCTGGTAGTTCTGGACCCACACAAGCCCTCTCTATTGGGACCCAGTCATGGGATGTCTTTATATAATGGAGATTGATCTGGAAGTAAACAGCTCTTCGCTGCCTGTGGCTAAAGTACATTACTGTGTAGAATCAAAGGAAAATCAATGCCAGTGGTATGGAAATCAGTGGTGTGGAGCAGACTGTTCATCTGACTGTTGATGTCAGTGGTGTGGAGAAGACTGTTCATCTGACTGTTGATGTCAGTGGTATGGAGAAGACTGTTCATCTGACTGTTGATGTCAGTGGTGTGGAGAAGACTGCTCCTCTGACTGTTGATGTCAGTGGTGTGGAGAAGACTGCTCCTCTGACTGTTGATGTCAGTGGTGTGGAGAAGACTGCTCCTCTGACTGTTGATGTCAGTGGTATAGAGAACCACTGTTGATGTCAGTGGTATAGAGAACCACTGTTGATGTCAGTGGTATAGAGAACCACTGTTCCTCTAACCATTGTGAAGGGCTACAGCCTTGCAGTGTCAAGTCCATAGTGTTTCTGTGGTTAAGTCTCTGCTGTAATCCCTGTACTCATATTAAGTATCTCCCTCAATGTCATTAGTACATAAGCCTGCCAGACCTGGGTTGAATTACTATTTCAGATCTCAATTACTTTCACATGCATTCAAAGTATTCATATCTTACATTTGAAAAGACAAGTTGTTGAATATTTTAATGTATTTGGAAATACACTTGGAAAGTAGTTGATATACTCAAATACACTCCCGTGTATTTGAAAATGCTGTCAACTATTTTTTTTGTTTTTTTGACAAATAACCATTCAAATACTCATAAGTACTTGTTTTGGGCTATGCATTTGAAAATACTCAAATACAGTTTTTTATTTTATTTTTAAATACCAGATACTGTGAACCCATGAATCCTACATGATGTCTATGCACATGTGTGGGAAAAAGAATGCAATCTGCGGTGCCTATGTTCCTAATGTGGTTTATTGGTGAAAATGTTGGTCACCAATCAACCACATGGCACCATGGGTCTAGATTGCGACCTGCAGAGTCTCATAGGTCTAGATTGCGACCTGCAGAGTCTCATAGGTCTAGATTGCCACCTGCAGAGTCTCATAGGTCTAGATTGCCACCTGCAGAGTCTCATAGGTCTAGATTGCCACCTGCAGAGTCTCATAGGTCTAGATTGCCACCTGCAGAGTCTCATAGGTCTAGATTGCCACCTGCAGAGTCTCATAGGTCTAGATTGCCACCTGCAGAGTCTCATAGGTCTAGATTGCCACCTGCAGAGTCTCATAGGTCTAGATTGCCACCTGCAGAGTCTCATAGGTCTAGATTGCCACCTGCAGAGTCTCATAGGTCTAGATTGCCACCTGCAGAGTCTCATAGGTCTAGATTGCCACCTGCAGAGTCTCATAGGTCTAGATTGCCACCTGCAGAGTCTCATAGGTCTAGATTGCCACCTGCAGAGTCTCATAGGTCTAGATTGCCACCTGCAGAGTCTCATGGGTCTAGATTGCCACCTGCAGAGTCTCATGGGTCTAGATTGCCACCTGCAGAGTCTCATGGGTCTAGATTGCCACCTGCAGAGTCTCATGGGTCTAGATTGCCACCTGCAGAGTCTCTAATTCTACCATTTACTGTATTGATGTCCAGCGGCTGCTCAAAGACAGTGGATGTGCATGTGATCTTTTCTTGTAGCATGTCTTATCTCCCTTCTCTCTCTGTCTCCTCCCATCCAGCAGCGTACGAGGGGGGCGTATGGAAGGTGCGAGTAGATCTACCGGACAAATACCCTTTCAAATCCCCATCAATAGGTAGGGGGATGGCATAGAGCCATTGGGGGTTCATTTCTCAGTTGACACACACAAAAAATATATAGATAGATATGTATTGTTATTGTTACAAACACGGGATAGGTGCAGTTTTACAGGGTCAGTCGTTGTAGTACGGCTCCCTGTTACTAGAAGTAACCCGTAACATCTGTAGTTGACTTGCGTATTGTTTTTCTCTTTCGTTTGCAGGATTCATGAATAAAATCTTCCATCCCAACATCGATGAAGCGTAAGTTGATCACAACTTCTGATTTGAAAGGAACACTGAAATAGTAGCGGGTGCCCTCTCATGAGACTCATCACCTTAACCTTGTCTTGTGTTGCTGGAACCAATGGCAGCAGGGAGCTTTTCTAATCACATCTATCTGAACCTCTCTGGGATATGTGGGACGGTAGCGTCCCACCTGGCCAACATCCAGTGACAATGCAGAGTGCCAAATTCAAATAAATTACTATAAAAATTAAACTGATGAAATCACACATTCAATATACCAAATTAAAGCTACACTTGTTGTGAATCCAGCCGACGTGTCAGATTAAAAAAATGCTTTACGGCGAAAGCAAACGATGCTATTATCTGAGGATAGCACCCCAGTAAACAAAGAGAAAAGCATATTTCAACCCTAATTAATGCCTTACCTTTGACGAGCTTCTTCTGTTGGCACTCCAATATGTCCCATAAACATCACAAATTGTATTTTTATTTGATTAATTCCTTAAATATATATCCAAAATGTTAATTTATTTGGCGCGTTTGATCCAGAAAAACACGGGTTCCAACTAATGCTCACTACCTGTGAGCATTAACCAAACATTTCAAACTACTTTTGTAATACAACTTTAGGTATTTTTTTATGTAAATAATCAATAAAATTGAAGACGGGATGATCTGTGTTCAATACTGGAGGAAAACAAAGTGGAGTGTGCTTTCAGGTCATGCACCTCTAACACAGAGTACACTTCCCTCGAGCCTCATTCTGAACAGTGTTACTTCTTCATTTCTCAAAGAAAAAAACTCAACCAATTTCTAAAGACTGTTGACATCCAGTGGAAGTGATAGGAACTGCAGGAAAGTCGATTTAGAAATATGTATTCCCAATGAAAACCATTGAAAAGAGTGACCCCCCCCCCCCCCCCAAAAAAAAGAATCTAAACGGTTTGTCCTCTGGGTTTTGCCTGCCAAATAAATTCTGTTATACACACAGACATGATTCAAACAGTTTTAGGAACTTAAGTGTTTTCTATCCAAATCTACTAATAATATGCATATCCTAGCTTCTGGGTCTGATTAGCAGGCCGTTTACTTTGGACACGCTTTTCATCCGGATGTGAAAATGCTGTCCCCTGTCCCAAAGAAGTTAAACCACCAGCCCTGACCTTAACCCTGGCCCTAACCTTTTGACCCTAACCCGTAAATAAGAATGAATAGCTAATGAGCTTCCGCAAGCATCTGCTGATGACCCCACCTGCATACCCATCTCTAAGGTCTCGTAACGTAATCTAATTCTATTTCATTGAATTTCCATTGAAGGACATCAATGGTTTGTTTGGCTCGTCTCCCAGATCAAATGGTGAGAGGGGGCACTGGAGGATCTAAAGCACAGAACAACAGGCTGATCCTTTACGTTAACTGACCATAATAATCTGGCGTGAATACAAATCATCAAAACACTCATGATGAAAACACTGCCTCAAGCATTTCAGTGGGTCATTTCTAAGGAATGTAATTCCCATCATCCACCAACCTCACTTTGGGGTGCTCCTCGTGTTGTGTAGAGAGGAAGTGTCTGAGAGCCTCCTCCTTAACCCCTTCTCTCATCTCCAGGTCAGGAACAGTGTGTTTAGATGTCATCAACCAGACGTGGACAGCCCTTTACGGTGAGTGGGGTGGCTCAGAGCTTGGATGTTTTGGAGGTGTGTGTAGGTGAATTTGTGTTTTTGTCTATGCGTATGTGAGACACGGACACATGGGCCACGGCTCCCCTGTCCAGTGTAAAAGAAAACACAAACACGACCGCTGGCATCACTGGAGAAACGAGTGTAAAAAGTGGTGGGTGTGGCTTCATGTAGGAGGCAGCGCGGTCAGTTCTCCTGTAATCCTTTTACTGGTGGGTGTGGCTTCATGTAGGAGGCAGCGCGGTCAGTTCTCCTGCAATCCTTTTACTGGTGGGTGTGGCTTCATGTAGGAGGCAGCGCGGTCAGTTCTCCTGTAATCCTCTTACTGGTGGGTGTGGCTTCATGTAGGAGGCAGCGCGGTCAGTTCTCCTGTAATCCTCTTACTGGTGGGTGTGGCTTCATGAAGGAGGCAGCACGGTCAGTTCTCCTGTAATCCTCTTACTGGTGGGTGTGGCTTCATGTAGGAGGCAGCGCGGTCAGTTCTCCTGTAATCCTCTTACTGGTGGGTGTGGCTTCATGTAGGAGGCAGCGCGGTTAGTTCTCCTGTAATCCTCTTACTGGTGGGTGTGGCTTCATGTAGGAGCGCAGCACGGTCAGTTCTCCTGTAATCCTCTTACTGGTGGGTGTGGCTTCATGTAGGAGTCAGCGCGGTCAGTTCTCCTGTAATCCTCTTACTGGTGGGTGTGGCTTCATGTAGGAGGCAGCGCGGTTAGTTCTCCTGTAATCCTCTTACTGGTGGGTGTGGCTTCATGTAGGAGCGCAGCACGGTCAGTTCTCCTGTAATCCTCTTACTGGTGGGTGTGGCTTCATGTAGGAGGCAGCACGGTCAGTTCTCCTGTAATCGTCTTACTGGTGGGTGTGGCTTCATGTAGGAGGCAGCGCGGTTAGTTCTCCTGTAATCCTCTTACTGGTGGGTGTGGCTTCATGTAGGAGTCAGCGCTGTCAGTTCTCCTGTAATCCTCTTACTGGTGGGTGTGGCTTCATGTAGGAGGCAGCACGGTCAGTTCTCCTGTAATCCTCTTACTGGTGGGTGTGGCTTCATGTAGGAGGCAGCACGGTCAGTTCTCCTGTAATCCTCTTACTGGTGCTAGAAGGCTAACAAGGTAATAGCCTGAGCCAGCAAAGTCAGAAAACAGACAGCCTAGCTGCTTCTCCTGACACTAATAATGAACAACTCTTCAGCTGAGAGAACAAAACCGCACTGGTTGTCTCTGTCTCCCCCTTCATATGGATTTCTTATCAGAAGATTACTGAATTATTGAAGTTCTGAAGCCTCCTGGTTCATTCCACACAGGGTTCGCTCTGTGTGTTTTGGACTGCGGCTTTGTTGTTCGAGATGATCACTCAAGTTGATTAGCTAATATGTTTGATTTGGCTATTGTGGGCTTCCAGCAGTGTAATGGACTTTGAGAGCTCTAACAAATTACATTTCCAGAACTGTAGTGGAGGGCTTGGGACAAAAACAAGCCAATCAGTGAAGCATTGTCTACTCTAGGCCTAGGTCCTGATTGTGGGTAGGGAACATACACTGGGTTACAGTCAGTCTACAGTTTTACCCAGTAATGTATTTTCTCCTCATATTTGTACTTAACCAATAGTGACACCTAGTCAATGTATATAAACCCTGGATTGCTGATGCTGTGTATTCACCATCGAGAGGTTTTGAAGCCACCGGTCGGCCATATTGGCACTCCCCAGTAGGAGCAGTCCTCCATAAGAATGACTGGAATTCTACAGTATTTCAATTAAATGTTTCAAGGACAAGATGACATGTATTTAAGGATTTTGTTGTTGTCGTGGGGACAATAATATTAATAATCCAAAAATATATACTTTAAGGGATTTTTTTATGTTTAGCTCACATAATATAATTAAAAGTCTGTAATAGAGTAAACGTGGTAAAAACAAATGTAGACATTAATACATGCATTTCTATAGCTTCCAATGGTGGGGGAGTTCCAAGATGGAGGTGTGGTGGCTTCAAAACAGCACCCCCTAGGGGTCATCTAGTGTGTATATAAAACATTGCACCCAGTAGACATCTGCAGCATTGCCCATTTTCCGTTGAGTGCTAATTTTCTTGCAGAGACAAAGCAAGGCCTGCAACCGTATGTCTAGTGGAAAGTCCTTCCTCCGGCAGGATTTGTATTTTATTTTTACATAGAGGCCCAATCCTAAAATGATTGGATAGGTGTAAGCAAGTGTTCTATTACATAACTATCACCTATCCAGTTATGTCAGAAAGGATGTTTGTTTTAAGAATGCTTTAATTGTAAAAGAGTCATATGTATGTTCATTGTGCCCTGTTTTATCGATAACATTCTGTTCTGTCTCTCTCTGCCTCTCTCGTCCACTCCCACAGATCTCACCAATATCTTTGAGTCGTTCCTGCCTCAGCTGCTGGCTTACCCCAACCCCATCGACCCGCTGAACGGAGACGCGGCCGCCATGTACCTCCACCGACCAGAGGAGTACAAACAGAAAATCAAAGGTACGCTTCTCTCCCTACGCCTTGCCTTCTCAGTGTTGTCTGTCTCAAGGGAATTCAGGAGTGCAGATGTTCATTTAAAACGTTGTGTAATGAATGGGTCCATGTAGAATCAGGAGGCTCAGTAATGAATACTGGTCAATAATATACTTTGACATACAGCAGCTACATTTTTGTTTTGTTTGTGCATTTAGTTGTATTACTATTTGATCATGTGAAGTAGATATCCCAGCCTTCAGCCATAGTCTACCCTTTGTTCAGATTTGATAGGGTAAAGTGTGTGTGTGTGTCTTGTCTATCACTCCTGGATGTTGCTTTGTTCCCTGTTTTTAAAGCGCCTGTCTGCTCCCTGGCTCGGAGCTCTTAGCCAACGAGGTTGAGTCTTACTGACCCTGCTGCCTTGCTCTCCACAGAGTACATCCAGAAATATGCAACAGAGGAGGCTCTCAAGGAGCAGGAGGAGGGCCAGGGCGATTCCTCATCGGAAAGCTCCATGTCGGATTTCTCTGAAGACGAAGCCCAGGATATGGAGTTGTAGTGATGGGAGACAACTCCCCTTTAAAACCACAGACTGTATGATTTCCTAACCATGAGAAAGCAGACATCATATTCATATAAGTTGATTTTTTTATTTTATTTTATTATTATTATTATTATTGCTAAAACAAGGATTTTTGTGGATATCAAGCCTCGGCGTATATCACACACCACCTGCTTTGTGTTTTTGCCATGTCCCAGTCGCGTTCTCCTCCTTCAATCCCTGTAAAGGTGTGTTGGACTTAGCAGTCCCCACATTCCACCGGTAGTTGGAATGTCCCCTTTGACCCGGTGACCTTCGGCCTTACCCTCACTGCACCAACAACCGGACAAAATGGAGACTAGCTCTATGGGCTGGGCTGAATAAGAGGTGGGAGGTGGGCACCGGGGGATTTCCCTTCTCTTTATCTCATGAATGTGTTGAAGAAGAGGAACTAGAGAGTTAGGTCATGTTCATGGTCATGGCAATTATGGTCCATGTCTTCAGCCGAATTCGTACCTGTCTGGATTAGATTTGAATTGGATACATCACCCTGCTGGCGTTGGCTGTCGACTTGTCCTGCTAGACAGCTGAATTCGTACCTGTCTGGATTAGATTTGAATTGGATACATCACCCTGCTGGCGTTGGCTGTCGACTTGTCCTCCTAGACAGATGATTGGGTATTTTAAAGTAATATGAAAGAGGGGAATTGCAGCTTCAATATCTATTTTCTTTCACCAATGTTGTTTTTCTGGTGTTCATTTGTCATTTGTGCTTTTCATTTGGCTGGGGTTAGGAGCTGCCTATGGTGTGTGTGTGCAGCACCTAGCTTGTACAGTGATACTTCACCTTTCTCATTAGAGCCTTATGAACCCAGCCAGCGCGTCAGTCAAAGCGCTGACATCGCTCTGAGCCTGTCCGAGCTGGTGTGGCTGTCGGAATACCTGTACCCCTTTAGAAAAGTACGTCACTTCCTGGAACGCCATAGGTATTATGTATCCACTGAAGTTTGTTAGGGGTGAATACTGCCCAGAAGGAGGGATTGAACGCTGATGTGTTGGAAAGTGAGGTAGAAGTGGCCGACCTCACCGGCTACAGCACAGACACCCAACAGATCCTCCTCTGATCTGTTTTTGTAAAATAAAATAAAAGTTAAAGGAACGTAGAAAAAAATCACAAGAAGCATTTTTGTATAAAAAAAATAAAAGCACAAGGTTTTATTTCCTACAAACTCCTCCCTCCTAGATGATTTGGACCTTGTTTATTTTGGTGGCAAAGACAGGATTTTTTTTTGGGGGGGGGGACATCATTCTGTACAGTTTGGGCATGATCCAGAAGTGATGTTGTGTTGGTCTGTATTGCGCTAGGCTAGTATAGGGCTCAACTAAAGTAGTACTGCTTGTGTGGCTACTGTCTGAAGTATTGAGTTGCGTTGTGTACAAGGCTTAGTGATTTACCTGGGTTACCCTTCACTCTTAGATGGGGGGAAAATGCAGGGGGGGATATCTGCAGGTCTTTTTTTGGCTAACATTGTTGAAATGACCAACTTTGCCTTTTGCTCGCGCTAAACTATGATATGTGTTTTTGACTTGATGTAGCGATAGTTAGTTTACTGGGCGGTGTCTTCAACTAAAGACATGTATGGGTCTGATAACTAAAACAACAATAGCTGATTTTAAGTTTGAAGGTAATGTCCATTGTAGGGTTTACATCAGATATAACGTGGATCTATACCTGCTGGTCCCCTTCAGAGATGTACAGATCAACGTGAGAGTGATTCCAGACAATGGCAATGAATTGACTGGTGGAGAAACTAGACTGAATGTATGATAGTCTGTGCAAAACAAAAGCATTGGGCCCGATGAAAGTATCAGACAATGTGCAGTGTGATCAAGGCCACATTGGGATAGAGCTTGGATGGGAGACCATGTTTTTCCTTGTTTTTAATTTCAGTGTTCCCTAAAAGCTTGACTGTTCAAGGCTCCTGGATAAAGATGGTCAACTATGGATTGGGTTCCAATCCATTGCCTGGTGTAAGACAGGAAAGTGGGTTTGGGGTTCCCATGTTTCCTCACAGGCCAAATGGAGCCTGCAAAAACAGAATGATGTCACAAGGATACGCAGCAGAGTACTTTGCAATTTGGCTTCTGCCGTTTCCTGAGCTGCCTATATTTATTCACTCTATATTGAAACCTTCGCTTTCCTTTCTCGTTTTTAATCTAATCATTTACAGGCACCGCTGTTAAAACAAAGGTGTATGTACTTAGGCTTCAGCCAAATTGTGTCATGCTGAAGAGAATTAGAACTTGAACTTTCTTTCTGTTTTAAGTATTCAGTTTGGATTTAATGATTCTGTTTTTTCCACATTTATGCAGTATTGTACTAAAGTGAAAAAGACAGAGAAATAAATCCCATCAGAATAAGTGGAGAAGGGCAATGGAGGCCATTTTGTGTTTGGACACTTGCATAGGGGAGAATGTGATATTTCGGTATTTTTAAAGAGTGTTGTCCTTGTTATAACTATGTTGTTTTATTTTCAAGCAGAAGTGTCAATGTTCCCACAAACAGGGTGATCCAAAGACGACATGTACTCAGCTGTGGTCTGTTGCTATGGGAAACAGTTTTGTTTTCTTTCACTCTTTTTTTTTTATTCCCCCCAAACTAATTCAGTGATGAGGACTATTTATAACCTTTGTTTTTCTGCTTGTTTTTAATTCCCAAGTCGAGGACTCAATGACACTTACAGTCCAAAAATCTCCAATAAACATGAGTGTGCTTCCGTTGCAACTTTGATTCAACATTATTTTTCAAAAGATTGTGAAAGTTTTACTGCTTGATTAGATTTTTAGCCCCTCGCTCTTTTAAATACATTAGACCATAGGTGTACCAATGAGATCTAATTTCCCCTGACACACTATAAACACTGACCCAATGTGAGATCTAATTTCCCCTAACACACTATCAACACTGACCCAATGTGAGATTTAATTCCCCCCCAACACACTATCAACACTGACCCAATGTGAGATCTAATTCCCCCCCAACACACTATCAACACTGACCCAATGTGAGATCTAATTCCCCCCCAACACACTATCAGCACTGACCCAATGTGAGATCTAATTCCCCCCCAACACACTATCAACACTGACCCAATGTGAGATCTAATTCCCCCCCAACACACTATCAGCACTGACCCAATGTGAGATCTAATTCCCCCCCAACACACTATCAACACTGACCCAATGTGAGATCTAATTCCCCCCAACACACTATCAGCACTGACCCAATGTGAGATCTAATTCCCCCCCAACACACTATCAGCACTGACCCAATGTGAGATCTAATTCCCCCCCAACACACTATCAACACTGACCCAATGTGAGATCTAATTTCCCCCAACACACTATCAGCACTGACCCAATGTGAGATCTAATTCCCCCCCAACACACTATCAACACTGACCCAATGTGAGATCTAATTCCCCCCAACACACTATCAACACTGTCCAAGTCAACCTGTTCCAAGTAATATCGAGGTGGGAGGGGGCCAAACCACATAGTGGTACATAGCCCCACACACACACAGCCCCACACACACACACACCCAATCTCACTTTGTGCGTAGTGAAGTCATTACTGAGGGACTCAGCTGGTGGCTTCTGTCCAGACTATTACATTAGAGGGGAAAGTAGAGGCCTGGCTTCCATCTGATCAACCATCGGCTCCCCCCCTAGTCCTGTTTCGTGGCGTCACCCCTGACCCCTGTGTTGACTGTACTGTACCTCTCCCATGCACTTGTCTTGCATGCACCTGGTGTGGAGGGGCTCGATTCATCATGTGCACCTCACGTTCTGTCTTTGTGCTTCTCCAGAGTGGAATGCACCACACCCAGACACAGTCCTATTGCTTTCACTACAGGGGACATTGGACACACGGCATGGAAAATGTCTTAACAAAAAAACATTGTAGGAACTGTATTTGGTACCTGTCTACTACTTGAAAGTCGAGGGTGTTTTTTAATTTTTTATCTGTCCTTGGTCTTATGTGAATTTCAGTCCTCTTCCTCCCTCCCTCCCTCATCCCCTCTCTTCTACATTTTCTCCTCTCGTTTACTCTGCATTGTGAAGTGGGCATGCTTGTCACAAGACAGACGCTCTCTGTCAGAGGAGGCTGCTGGGAGGAGCTTAAGGAGGATGGGCTCATTGTAATGGCTGGAAGGGAATCAATGGAACGGTATCAAACATATGGAAACCACAACTTTGTTCCATTTATACCATTCCAGCCATTACAATGAGCCCAACCTCCTATATCTCCTCCCGGCAGCCTCCACTGCTCTCTATCTACAGGATTATAACCTCATAAATAGTTGTGTATAAATACTCTGTAAGTTCTTTTTTTTAATAAAACATTAACTGTATATAAACTGTCAGTGTGTTTCAGTTTGGGGATTTTCCCCATCTAGCCCAGTATTTATAACACTCCCAGAGTAGATGTGTACAGTAGTAGTTTTCCCCCTCATCGTGTAGTGAACTGTGCACATGAACCCTATCTACAACATTTGGTTTCAGCTTAAAGTTCAATTTAGAGAATTATTAGTCCTTTTATGAACGGTTATTGAGTTGATCTGCCTCGACTCAAAGTAGAGTTTTTAGATAACTGTAATGAACCAGAGTTAGAGCCCGGCCTTACACCTTTAATGGTTGTCTTACTTTTTATTACCGCTAGATGGCAGCCTTTCACTACAGTTCACTCTCCCACAACAGCATACTTGTGTCAAACTCTCCGAACAATGTGGACAACCGTTCCAACTTCCACATGAACAGCCAGGGTGCAGCGAATCCTGAGATTCAGGCTAGTATGCCAGGCCTAGGTGGCTGAAACCTGTTAATGACTGCAACCAAAAATCTTTGTATTTCACAAGTTGATAGTTGAATAAAAGAGCAGAAAGCTTGAGCCACACATCATTATTGAATATGTACCAGCTTGGAGTGTAGATAACCAGGTTGACACGTTACTGTGAAGGGATGGGTAGTTTGTAGCTGCCATGATGCCACTTGATCCCCAAAGCGTCTGCAGTACCACATTAGTCCAGTTGACGGCGCTGCTCCACTAATTTGCTTTCCTTATCACTGCTGTACCTAAACTCTACGTTATAAGGCATTATTAATCTCCTCCACCCAAAAATATAAACTCACATAGATTACAGATTTCTATCTCGGTCTGCTTTCATGAGAACACTGGAATCCTGAGGAGCAGAATTAAAATGTGTCATATGTCGTTTCCTTCTCACTGTTGTTTTAGGGAGGATGGAGCCCCTAGAACTCACAGGGACCTGAAGGTAGATCTCCCTACCTTTCTCTCTGTGCCTCCCTCACTTCCTCCTTCACTCCGTCCCTCTCTCTCAATTCAATTTAAGGGCTTTATTGGCATGGGAAATGTATGTCTACATTGCCAAAGCAAGTGAAACATAAACAAAAGTGAAATAAACAATAACAAATGAACAGTAAACATTACACTTACAAAGGTTCATATGTCTATATACAGTGTTGTAATGATGTGCAAGTAGTTAAAGTACAAAAGGGAAAACAGGGAAACAAAACTCTCTCGCTACCTCCATTTTACTGACTCTCTATACCTCACTGTTTCACTCCCTCCCTCTCTCTCTCTACTTCACTGTTTCACTCCTCCCTCTCTCTCTCTACCTCACTGTTTCACTCCCTCTCTCTCTCTCTCTACCTCACTGTTTCACTCCCTCCCTCTCTCTCTCTCGAACTCACTGTTTCACTCACTCCCTCCCTCTCTCTACCTCACTGTTTCACTCCCTCCCTCTCTCTCTCTACCTCACTGTTTCACTCCCTCCCTCTCTCTTTCTCTACCTCACTGTTTCACTCCCTCACTCTCTCTCTCTACCTCACTGTTTCACTCCCTCCCTCTCTCTCTCTACCTCACTGTTTCACTCCCTCCCTCTCTCTCTCTACCTCACTGTTTCACTCCCCTCTCTCTCTCTCTCTACCTCACTGTTTCACTCCCTCCCTCTCTCTCTCTACCTCACTGTTTCACTCCCTCCCTCTCTCTCTCTACCTCACTGTTTCACTCCCTCCCTCTCTCTCTCTACCTCACTGTTTCACTCCCCTCTCTCTCTCTACCTCACTGTTTCACTCCCTCCCTCTCTCTCTCTACCTCACTGTTTCACTCCCTCCCTCTCTCTCTCTACCTCACTGTTTCACTCCCTCCCTCTCTCTCTCTACCTCACTGTTTCACTCCCTCCCTCTCTCTCTCTACCTCACTGTTTCACTCCCTCCCTCTCGCTCTCTACCTCACTGTTTCACTCCCCTCTCTCTCTCTACCTCACTGTTTCACTCCCTCCCTCTCTCTCTCTACCTTACTGTTTCACTCCCTCCCTCTCTCTCTCTACCTCACTGTTTCACTCCCTCCCCCTCTCTCTCTACCTCACTGTTTCACTCCCCTCTCTCTCTCTACCTCACTGTTTCACTCCCTCCCTCTCTCTCTCTACCTCACTGTTTCACTCCCTCCCTCTCTCTCTCTACCTCACTGTTTCACTCCCTCCCTCTCTCTCTCTACCTCACTGTTTCACTCCCTCCCTCTCTCTCTCTACCTCACTGTTTCACTCCCTCCCTCTCGCTCTCTACCTCACTGTTTCACTCCCCTCTCTCTCTCTACCTCACTGTTTCACTCCCTCCCTCTCTCTCTCTACCTTACTGTTTCACTCCCTCCCTCTCTCTCTCTACCTCACTGTTTCACTCCCTCCCCCTCTCTCTCTACCTCACTGTTTCACTCCCTCCCTCTCTCTCTCTACCTCACTGTTTCATTCCCTCCCTCTCTCTCTCTAACTCACTGTTTCACTCCCTCCCTCTCTCTCTCTACCTCACTGTTTCACTCCCTCCCTCTCTCTCTCTCTACCTCACTGTTCCACTCCCTCCCTCTCTCTCTCTACCTCACTGTTTCACTCCCTCCCTCTCTCTCTCTACCTCACTGTTTCACTCCCTCCCTCTCTCTCGCTACCTCACTGTTTCACTCCCTCACTCTCTTCCCCCTATTTTTCTCTATTCTCTCTTGTTGCCTCCCTCTCTAAACCTCTAATTCTCTCACCCCCCACCATTGTTCTCCCTCTGTGAACATGCCCCCTGTCTTAGCCCACAAGCCCTGCCTGTCCTAGCCCACAAGCACCAGCCTGTCCTAGCCCACAAGCCCCAGCCTGTCCAGGGCTCTCCCCTAAAGGGACAAGCCCCAGTCTGTCCAGGGCTCTCCCCTAAAGGGACAAGCCCCAGTCTGTCCAGGGCTCTCCCCTAAAGGGACAAGCCCCAGCCTGTCCAAGGCTCTCCTCTAAAGGGACAAGCCCCAGCCTGTCCAGGGCTCTCCCCTAAAGGGACAAGCCCCAGTCTGTCCAGGGCTCTCCCCTAAAGGGACAAGCCCCAGCCTGTCCAGGGCTCTCCCCTAAAGGGACAAGCCCCAGCCTGTCCAGGGCTCTCCCCTAAAGGGACAAGCCCCAGTCTGTCCAGGGCTCTCCTCTAAAGGGACAAGCCCCAGCCTGTCCAGGGCTCTCCCCTAAAGGGACAAGCCCCAGCCTGTCCAGGGCTCTCCCCTAAAGGGACAAGCCCCAGTCTGTCCAGGGCTCTCCCCTAAAGGGACAAGCCCCAGCCTGTCCAGGGCTCTCCCCTAAAGGGACAAGCCCCAGCCTGTCCAGGGCTCTCTCCTAAAGGGACAAGCCCCAGTCTGTCCAGGGCTCTCCTCTAAAGGGACAAGCCCCAGCCTGTCCAGGGCTCTCCCTTAAAGGGACAAGCCCCAGTCTGTCCAGGGCTCTCCTCTAAAGGGACATGGACACTGGGAGGAACGTCAGTGATGGACATGTGTTACTGCCAATAGGCCCCAACACAGACATGAGTTATACAGGACCACTACTGTTATACTGTCGACATTAGTTGCCGGTTGATTTAATTGTTGCAAACAGGTGAGCCATGAACCTAATATTCTTGAGGAGGAACTTTTTAAACAGACAAATGATCATGACATGCCTCTGGTCGTCGCTCAATGTCACAAGCACTTGTGTGTTCAGAGGTGGGATTTGAAACACGCAGTACCAGGCCACAGCCTACACAGAGAGGAAGAACACCAGCCTCCACACCACTTCCCCACCCTCCTACCTTCTCCCTGTAGCTGTGGAGGATGGGCGGAGGAAGAGGCTTCCTTCCACAGGCCTGACCTCCAAGAGTCCAGAAACCCGAGCTCCTCAATGAAATATTTAGAGCTGCTGCTTTATCCGCAGTGCGTTGGTCAAAAGGGCTGCGCCACCCGGGCCTGGCTGCATGACGTAATGCACAACCTCATACTGACCTTCTGATAGGACGAGGCAGAGCCCTGTTGGTCAGGTGACCCGTGGGCTGTGCCTCTGGCGCTATTATAAACCATCTCAATTCCCCCAGGCTCCACAACGGACTGCTATTGGTTCGACTACTGTAGGCTAGTTGTTGAATGATGCCCTCATGACCTGTGGACCCATTAGCTGAATACTGAGAGTAAAGATACTCACTGGCAAGGACTGCAGGACATCGGCCTTCCTTTGTCAATACATGTGTTTTACCCAAGAGCCACTGACAGTTATCAGTGTGTATCTTTTGAGCTACTGACAGTCATCAGTGTGTATCTTTTGAGTTACTGACAGTCCTCAGTGTGTATCTTTTGAGTTACTGACAGTTATCAGTGTGTATCTTTTGAGTTACTGACAGTCATCAGTGTGTATCTTTTGAGTTACTGACAGTTATCAGTGTGTATCTTTTGAGTTACTGACAGTCATCAGTGTGTATCTTTTGAGCTACACAGTCATCAGTGTGTATCTTTTGAGTTACTGACAGTTATCAGTGTGTATCTTTTGAGTTACTGACAGTCATCAGTGTGTATATTTTGAGCTACACAGTCATCAGTGTGTATCTTTTGAGCTACACAGTCATCAGTGTGTATCTTTTGAGTTACTGACAGTTATCAGTGTGTATCTTTTGAGTTACTGACAGTCATCAGTGTGTATATTTTGAGCTACACAGTCATCAGTGTGTATCTTTTGAGCTACACAGTCATCAGTGTGTATCTTTTGAGCTACTGACAGTTATCAGTGTGTATCTTTTGAGCTACACAGTCATCAGTGTGTATCTTTTGAGCTACACAGTCATCAGTGTGTATCTTTTGAGCTACTGACAGTCATCAGTGTGTATCTTTTGAGCTACTGACAGTCATCAGTGTGTATCTTTTGAGTTACTGACAATCATCAGTGTGTATCTTTTGAGCTACTGACAGTCATCAGTGTGTATCTTTTGAGCTACTGACAGTCATCAGTGTGTATCTTTTGAGCTACTGACAGTCATCAGTGTGTATCTTTTGAGCTACTGACAGTTATCAGTGTGTATCTTTTGAGCTACTGACAGTCATCAGTGTGTATCTTTTGAGCTACACAGTCATCAGTGTGTATCTTTTGAGCTACTGACAGTCATCAGTGTGTATCTTTTGAGCTACACAGTCATCAGTGTGTATCTTTTGAGCTACACAGTCATCAGTGTGTATCTTTTGAGCTACTGACAGTCATCAGTGTGTATCTTTTGAGCTACACAGTCATCAGTGTGTATCTTTTGAGCTACTGACAGTCATCAGTGTGTATCTTTTGAGCTACTGACAGTCATCAGTGTGTATCTTTTGAGTTACTGACAATCATCAGTGTGTATCTTTTGAGCTACTGACAGTCATCAGTGTGTATCTTTTGAGCTACTGACAGTCATCAGTGTGTATCTTTTGAGCTACTGACAGTCATCAGTGTGTATCTTTTGAGTTACTGACAGTTATCAGTGTGTATCTTTTGAGCTACTGACAGTCATCAGTGTGTATCTTTTGAGCTACTGACAGTTATCAGTGTGTATCATTTGAGCTACTGACAGTCCTCAGTGACTGCAGCCATCTCTAACAGGTTTCTCTTGTGAAATAGATTTGATGTCAGTGAGACTAAACTGTATATTTAAATGTTAAATAAAATAAAACTCTGTAACCATGGTATAATGTTGTTACAGAATGTCATTACGTAACACACTGTGTCAATCTAAAAACATCCAAACTGAATGAAACCTGCAGAAACATTTTGAGATGGGAAGAAATGTAATTCTGTAAACCATGTGCACAATGCACACATCTCCTGCTGCACTGCTTGGGGGAGGGGCTCTCTGTGAGCTTAATGCGGGATGCTGGTACAAGGGTGTGGAGTCAGAATCCTGCTGTCCCAGAATGCCGCAGTGGGATTGAGGTATGGTCACCGCCCAGATGCTCTCTCCTCTCTGTTTATAACGGAGTAGGATGAAGTTGCCCGTAGATGCTGATTGTGGATCAGTTTAGCATGTCCCCCAATGATGGTTAAAGGCCCAGCCCAGGGCAGTCAAATGGGTGATTTTCCAGTGTTTTATATTTGTCCACACTGAGGTTGGAATAATACTGTGAAATTGTATAAATGATGATAATGCCATTTAATTGTTAGAGCTGTTTGAAAAGACTACATGACATTTCAGCCAGTTTTGGTGGGATGGAATTTTGGCCTTCCATGGTGACATCACCATGCGGCGGCTAAAGTAGTTAATAGACCAATAAGAAAGAGAGTTCCAAACATCTGCCAATAACAGCTGCATTTTGATTTTCCCCTCCCAACTCAGACCACTTCCAGACAGTTCTAGCTAAATTCTTGCTTGAGAAATGGCTCTTCACTAAGAAGCTATTTTTGTTCCTTTTTGATTATTTGAATTGAAAACAACAGTTCAGTTCACGCTACTCCATCTATGTCCATTTCCATTTAATATCATTTAAATGGTATTCACCCAAACAGCATTTCACACCAGACCTGGCTTCAAATACATGCATGTTTAAGTCCAACCTCCTCCCCAGGCTGTTTGAGGCTAGAAACGAGTTAACTCTAAGCCTAGGCCTACTAGTGATGAAAGTACAACTACAAGACGGCTTTTCCCTCTCTCATCTGAGCCTGGCAGTCAGGAGACTGGGTGCCGGTCCCAGCTGGATGAAATGACATCCCCATGGGTGAATGTAACACCATGCAAACTGGCAGGGTTTCTCTGGCTGGGGCTGGGTAGCAGGCAGGCAGGCAGCAGACTCTCTCAGGTTTCCAGCTCAGTTTCAGGGGCACAGTCGGGGCCTACTGCACATTGATCCCAGGTCTTTATTAATGGATGACCTACTGATTAAAAAGGCCTCCCAGTCCACATATACAGGTACACACACACACACACACACACACACACACACACACACACACACACACACACACACACACACACACACACACACACACACACACAACTTACAACCTCAAGCTATACATTATTATTTTTTACAAAAGACTGCTTAGAAGGAAAATTGAAATAATATCTAAAACACTATTGGTGTTGATGAAGTCCTCATGCTTTGATGTCGAGTTTTCCTTCAAGTCTACTGTATGTTATTCAAATTATTTTTGGATAGCAGTGCCGCAGATGCCCAATGGTAGTGCAATATTCTGCACCAATATTGCATCATCACCATCATTTTCGATTCAGGCAAATATATCTATATATTCAAAATGTATATTGACAATGATACCCCCGTAGTTGTATATGGAGACTCCATTATTATCATCTGATATTATTTCAGTAATTGCATCGTGTGAGAAATGGACCCTAAAGAGTAGCCTTTCATATTAAATATGGGCTATCATTTTAAATGAATATTTAAATTGTATATAATCTAATGAATTTGTTGTAGCCTATTTCATTGTATTTATTAACAATTGCATGTAGCCATAGCCTGCACCAAATATCCAGCCGTCTAAACATATCAATATATTATAGACTATCTAACCTAAAACCAATGTATAAACATCTTTGCCTACTGGTTTATATTTTTTAGGGTAAATGGTGTTGTGTGGTGTCCTTTCCATCCCAGAAAGATTAATGCGTCGTAATCCGCTACACAAGGGTGGATTAGCAGCACCAGATTTGCGTTCGAAATCAGGCAGAAATATCTAGCAAATGAATTTTTTGGAACAAGAATATTTTATCCAATGAGCGTATTCTTACATTAGTTAAGAACATATAATTCAGGTCAAGGTTGTATACGTTTTCATTTAAGAAAGGTATGATTCATTTTTCATTCATTCAAACATTCTGTCCATTTATTTATGCACACATTCTGGCATTGTATCATATCAACATGAAACAAAATATGCACCGTGATATAAGGAAAATATGTATCCTACCCCTAACAAATTCATTGGATTTTCCAACTGATTATGTGTCATATTGCGCATGATACTAGGTCTATAGTCTATCTATAGGCTATATCATTGGATTTTCCAAATGATTATGTGTCATACTGCGCATGATATACCTTTAGTCTATAGGCTATATGAATTTTGTATGATAGCCTCGGGAAAATTCAATGAATAGTGTGATCAGATAAAACAAATGAAATGATAGCGAATCAGAATGGAGAGGAACAACATAATAAATCAGACTCTTTTTATCATCTAGGATAGTGATATTTCTATCAATGTGCAATTTCACATACACTACATGACTAAAAGTATGTGGACACCTGTTCACTAAACATCTCATTCCATAATCATGGGCATTAATATGGAGCCCCCCCCCCCCTGCTGCTACAACAGCCTCCACTCTTCACTATTCCACTAGATGTAGGAATATTGCTGCGGGGACTTGCTTCCATTCAGCCACAAGAGCATTAGAAAGGTTGGGCACTGATGTTGGGCGATAAAACCTGGCTCGCAGTCAACGTTCCAATTCATCCCAAACAATTTCGATGGGGTTGAGGTCAGGGCTCTGTGCAGGCCAGTCACATTCTTCCACACCGATCTCGACAAACCATTTCTGTATGGACCTTGCTTTGGACCTTCCCCAAACTGTTGCCACAAATTTGGAAGCACAGAATCATATAGAATGTCATTGAATGCTGTCACATTAAGATTTCCCTTCACTGGAACTAAGGTGCCTAGCCCGCCCGAACCATGAAAAACTGCCCCAGACCATTATTTCTCCTCCACCAAACTTTACAGTTGTCACTGTGCATTCGGGCAGGTAGCGTTCTCCTGGCATCGCCAACCACAGATTTGTCTATCATACTGCCAGATAGCGAAGCATGATTCATCACTCCAGAGAACACGTTTCCACTGCTCCAGAGTCCAATGGTGACAACCTTTACACCACTCCAGCTGATGCTTGGCATTGCGCACAGTGATCTTGGGCTTGTGTGTGGCTACTCGGCCAAGGAAACCCATTTCATGAAGCTCCCGATGAACAGTTGTGCTGATGTTGCTTCCAGTGGCAGTTTGGAAGTCGGTAGTGAGTGTTGCAACCGAGGACAGACTAGTTTTACACGCTACACGCTTCAGCACACCGAGGTCCCAGTTCTGTGAACTTGTGTGGCCTACCACTTTGTGGCTTAGCCAATGTTGCTCCTAGACTTTCCACTTCACAATAACAGCACTTACAGCTGACCGGGCAGCTCTAGCAGGGCAGAAATTTGACTAACTGACTTGTTGGAAAAGTGTCATCCTAAGCTTATAGGCGGCAGGTAGCCTAGTGGTTACAGTGTTGGGCCAGAGGAATAGACTTCTGTGCCCAGTGGGTTGCCTTGACTTTGCCAAAAGTCCTATAAACCTACTATTCTACAGGATTATGATTTTTATTTGATTATTCTTATTACTGAAGGTCTTCCAAGGAGAATATGTAATCGAAAAAGTATGCATATTTCACATCACTTGTCCCTAAAGGTGAAGTGGAGATGAACAAAGTACAGACTGTAACACCAATTTGCACGAGGCATCAACTTCAGATCCCGAATGATAATCAAAAAACTGATGTCCATTATTAACAAGTGTACATGTTGAGGGCCCACATTATTTATTCAGTTGGCCGCTATCGCATAGCCTAAACCCTGAAAAGGAGACGCCATGCCACACAAGCGGTGGTACATCCGATACCTTTCCTGGCAGGTGGGAGAGTAGGCTGAACCCAAAACGTCATCTGGAATGGCATGGCACAGTGGGGCAGAGCGAAATTAGATTTTTAAATATTCATTGGGCTACTCTTTCTTCTATACTGTGCCTGGTGCACAGATGATTCGCAGCTCGAATTTCCACTTTTCCAGGTGGAAAACAAGTATGCGACTTGGAGAGGTTTTGGCCGCGCTCAGGTTCACCGCTGACTACTACGACAATGTGTTACCAAGGATAGATTTCACTGTCGCTATTCTTTTTGAAAGGGAGGTAACCAGATCGGTCATATAGGGCTACTGAAGCCGTTTGGATTACTTCAAAATATTAGGTCGTTTTTTCCCACTGCGATATCTGTCCAATTATCAACAGCCGGTAAATGGACTCTGGTTAGCTCTCAGAGAGGAGTATGGGTAGAATTCACCTACATATATTAGACATCCAAAGCTCAAGAATGCCAAACCTAGTTTAGCCTAGTGGAACGACCTTGGCCTAGTGGTGAGGCGCTCAGCTGCGTAAAACCGCACGGCCTGGCTGTCGGTTCACCGGTTTGTGCGTTATGGACGATGCGTTATGGACGAATCGAGTGACGTCTTCGCCGGAGAGTTGACTGTCAACTGCTTTGACTCTCTGCACGTCATGGTCCTCACTCTTCAGGTTGTATAAGATCATGATTGTGCTGAAATAATAGTATAGTAGAAAGGTGATGTCGTCGGCGGACAATTGGCAACATTTCATTCCCTTTAGTCTTACATGCATCCAACAAGCGCATGATGATTTATTTGGCAATTATCTCAAGTGTTTGGTAAATTACAATACACATATTGGTAGACTGAAAGTGTGTAAGCCTATTGTCAGCCTTAACATGATGGGTAATAGGGACAGACGTATACCGCATTGTGACAGCTTGTTCATATGAAATGCTGCTTTTTAGTTCTTCTGGATAATTATTGGCCATCTGGACGCGGTCATTTGATCCTCCTACATCAATTTAACCCAAGAACTGCAGGCTCAACAGTATTCCAGCCGACTAAACCTAATCCTTGAGTGGGGGCTGGGAAGATGCAGCCATTTTCTCTGTATCACAGGCCTATGGCTTAATATCAGAAAATGCAGCATAGATAGACCTATTCTACAATTAGAAAAATCATATGATTCAATTAAAATAAAAAGTCTAATATGCAATGCCTGATGTTGTGGCTAGCTAAAGAGTAGTGCACTAACTATTTATATGAATTTAGTTGATGTATTGTACCATATGTAGAGATTGTCGGCGAAACAAATAAAAAGGCTACGTGAAATGCGCAATGGCAATTGGATAGGATTTGCCTGCCCTACATCCATAAATAGCTCATTGTAATCATCAGAGGTAATATCAAATAGCCCTTTCTAAATGTTTTTTTTAATACAATTCAGTACAGGGCAAGTCCGTCGATCCGTTATACTCCCTCCCTCCCCCTCTCCCTTTCCTTTCCTTTCCACCCTGGACAGAGCCTCTTTTGTCTGTTGGGCACCGCAGGTAAACAAACACCTGTCTAACTTTCTCCAGACAGACACAAGCAGGACTGTCTTGCGTACACGTCCGTGGCAAAAAAATAACTTACTATTATGTTTAGATGTTATATAACAGGTATCATGTTGTATCATTGCCCTCCATAAAACAATGGTAGAATGACCCACAGCAGGATTTTGCTAAACGAATTTCGGATAACTTCTATTTAATTTGTAATATGTGTATGTGAGGTCAAAATACTTGCTAGAAATATCAATTAAAAGGCATTAAAATATACAAGTTGTATTCCTAATGGTTACAACGTAGGCCTCTCGCCAATGTAGTCCCAAAACCATCAGAGCACCATAGATACAGAATCATAGAGAGCCTCTTGTTAAATCAAGCAATAGTCTAAAGAGGGGCTGGACTAAATGATTCTCCATTAAATAATTTAATCCAGGGAGCAACCAATCCTCATCTGCTCAGGCTGCAATGGTCCTCCAGCCAAAATCGAAGCACTTTTAATGTTGCCTTGCCTCCCGCGAGCTCCACCTTAAAAGAAAAAAAAAGCACTTGAGCCAGTGACATCGCAAAATACGAGAGACAGAGGCGGGTTTGGATTATTCCTTTGGTACGATAGTAAGATGCTTACAAACTAATTATCTTTTCCATTGGCAAATCCTTGCTCTCACAGCCCAAACAAGGAGCAACGGCTTGTGTGCAGAAGTAGAGCATGCGGCAGGATAGAAGGCAGGAAAACGAGGCAACAGGAGACTGGCGCACCTGGAGTCGACAAAACGCCGCGGATTGAGCCTCTCTCGCAGGTAAAAGAAAGGTTGGGAAAGAGAGGTGAATCGTATGGGGGGAACGGGGTTGGAATTGACATTTGATACTCAGGAAGTTAACGACGCCGCTTGGATTTCTTTGTTTCATTGTAATTCTACAGTTTTGGTAGGTTTAGGCAGCTTCGAACGAAGTTTTATTTTGTCGAAATGGGGCGAGCACATAGTTATATGTTTTAAAAAGCGTTGGCTAGACAAATATTGATTTGAATATGTTCTGCTTAAAGTAGTGAGCTCTGAAAAAAAGTAAAGGGCACCTCAATTAAGTGTTTATTTTTCCCCCCAGCTTTTAGAATAAGTCTAGTCTTAGGTTAGGTTCATGTTTTATTCGATTTGCTAATGCACATTTCGTCGCGCATCGAGAACAGGTAGGTTGATTCTTATTTGAGAATAGTTTAATATAGGCTAATAATGCGATTTGGTAGACCTTCGGTCCTCAAAAACTTTTTTTTAATGACTGTATTTTCCTTTAAAAATGTATTTATTGTGTTGGAGAAACAT
Source organism: Oncorhynchus mykiss (assembly GCF_013265735.2). Lineage (NCBI taxonomy): Eukaryota > Metazoa > Chordata > Actinopteri > Salmoniformes > Salmonidae > Oncorhynchus > Oncorhynchus mykiss. The sequence continues at coordinate 14,643,748 of NC_048585.1, forward strand.
TTCATCTGGCAACATTACATTTCTGTAATCCGTTAGCCTATTCCAAGATAAAGCAATTCCGACATGCTTCAGCAAACTAGAACAATTATTAGCCTATAAATTAGGCTAGACTAGAAAATCCATTCAGTAAAATATATAAACCATGTGTAGCCTAACATTTAATTTTCTTATTTTGTTACAATATAACATTTCTAACAATATTTTACTGGATGTTTGTAGCCTAGCTATTACATCGTAATGAGCAGTATCGTTCTTAAAAATGTCTTAGGGAAATGATTTGGATCCTACCACAGGCTGCGGGTGAAATTAGAGCAGGTGTAGGCGAATTATGAGCCATTACACCTGTTTATACAGTAGTTTATACGTTTTGTATAGGATATGGACCTTAACTGCTACAACTAGTTTCGTATGTCTGTATTTCATTTAGTCTAACTGTAGTGTAGAATATTTCTGGAATTGTATTTTGGCTACAATCATTTGTATATGGAAAAATGAAACGAAATCCCCAATATAGCCTAGGCTACAATATGATGATCTTAAAATTAAATTATTTACATTTTCGTTTGTTTTATTTATATAATGCTGCACATTTATATATATATTATTCAATTCGATTTTATTTCCAATTTTTACAGTCTTGTTTTTTCATCAATTGATAATTGCACTTGTCAACTAATTCGTCAACCCTATTGTGCCCTCAGAGTGAGACCATAGCAACATCGCGTCAAATCTCTCTTAAAATAACCGAAGTTGGAGGACTTGCAGACTCCGTAATCAGACAAATGCGATTAGACGAAAAGGCTTTGCAACTGTCATTGGGGTTAAATGAACGATGGGTGTCCAGAATACACCACGGTAGAGACGGGCACGCAATACACAGCACCTTTAGTTGGCATTGAGTACTTAGTAGGCTAATGATTGTTTTGTCTCTGTACTCAAAATAGCTTAATTCATAGATAGGCCTAGGCTATGTAATACATGTGGATCAGTTTACTAATTTAATTGTTCATTGTTTAAAAATGTCTATGTTTAAACATGTTTCAAATCAATGAAAACTCAATCTCTAACCAGAATGTCATTTATTTTCTGTTTCAAAATTTGAAATAATCTTATTGAAATATTTGAAACCTCATCGTCATTCACATATAACACTTTGTGAATTACTTGTTTACCATACTATATTTCATTTCAAATCTGTCTGTTTTTTCATAGAATCTTCTGCATTTTATATTCATTTTTTATAGAATTTCAAACGGCTTTTAGATAAGCAATGGGGGGGGGGGGGGACGTTTTTTTATTTTTATTAGAATGAATGGCCAATGATACACAGAAATTAGGCTCTTTATTCAGCTGAAAAAACTGAAGACAGGTCAATCTGACTGGATGCAGGGCTTTTCCAACGTGGGCTTTTTAGTGCTATTGATTTCTCCAGGAAATGGCAACAGGAGTTCTGCTCTGGGAGCCATTTGGGTGTCTGAGAAATCACTTAGAACATGGGTTGAGAGCTGGAATCAATGTGGGCTCTCCTCCACTGCAGGGCCCAGGGTGAGGGAGCTAATGGCTGAGTGTGGGGCCCATTTTGGGGTGGAGCAGAGCAGGGCAGTTTAGGATGGAACATCACACTCACAGACAGATGGTAGGGAAATAATAAGCTGTAAACGAGAAATAGACAGGCTAGATGACTCGTAAGGGCGAACTTGGTTTATGTCCTATGGACGAATATAGGTTTGTTTGATGGGGGTTATTTTATGCGTGGGTTCTGCTTGGAACCAAAAATGGTTCTAACTGGAACCAAAAAGGGTTCTCCTATGGGAACAGCTGAAGAACCCGTTTGGAACCGTTTTTTCTAAGAGTGTATAGCCTATAGCCTTTGGATTGGATAGAGGACACTGCAGTTATGATGTCAAACTGCTGCACTTTCCCTGCAACGCCTAGTGCAAAGGCAGGCTGGCGGCCATTTTCTGTTTCGAACAGGGACTGTGTTGCATAGCCCAGAAACCCATGGGTGACCGTGAGACCCATTGACTGGCTGTCAACACACACAGACCATTGTCTCTGTTGTGGACAGAGGGCACTGCAGCATCCTGAGCTTGGCGGCACACTCACCATAAAGGACTATGCTCATTACCTCATAAAGGAATCTATGCATGATAACATTATGCTGGAGGTTTTCTCTTTATAAATAGATTACCGCTGCAATATGTATGTTGTTTGTCTGTGCTTTATAGTCAAGAGAAATGTGTTAAGTGTGCTGGTATCATAGAACAGTAGGCTATGTAGAAATAAGGGCCTCTTTGGCACAATGGAAAGGGAGGGGGATACCTAGTCAGTTGTACAACTGAATGTATACAACTGAAATGTGTCTTCTGCATTTAACCTCTGAATCAGAGAGGTGAGGGGGGCTGCCTTAATCAACATCCACGTCTTCGGCGCCCGGGGAACAATGGGGTAACTGCCTTGTTCAGGGGCAGAACGACACATTTTTACCTTGTCAGCTCGGGGATTCGATCCAGCAACGCAGGATGTTAGGGAGTCAGGGACAACGTCTGTTTTCTGGATCTTTCCATTGCAGCCATGTGTCTGTCTCTAGTGTAAAAGCTGGTGCAACAACAACAACCTTGATGAAAACAGTTGCAATTTGCCAGGGCACAATAGCTCCCGTGGATATCATCCACAATATTGTTCTATTTTGAATTTTGGTTTAATCTGTGAAGATTAAATTATGGAAATATTTTAGCTGCTGGGCAGAACAGTCAGTTCCTAAAAGAGGCCTGTAAAGCCTCTATGGATGGTACATTCTCTCTGGCCTGCCTGTGCAAAGACCCTAATGCGTCAATGTATCAATGGGTAATCAATCTGCTAGGCCAGTATAGCCAATTAAGATGTCAATTGGAGGGCGTCATACTGGACGATATCAGCATTTCTCTGACAGAAGAGCGTAGGGGAACAGAGGTAGATGTAAAGAGATCACCTAGCAACCAAGGGTCCTCAGGTGCACTGCTGTCACAACCAGGGTCGTGTTCATTAGGGTCCTCAGGACCACTGCTGTCACAACCAGGGTCGTGTTCATTAGGGTCCTCAGGACCACTGCTGTCACAACCAGGGTCGTGTTCATTAGGGTCCTCAGGACCACTGCTGTCACAACCAGGGTCGTGTTCATTAGGGCACGTAGTGCCAGGTAGTCCCTCCCTTTTTCAGTACATTTTCTTCCATTTTGTGCTTAATGAGTATGACCCACCCTTAAACTTGAGGAAAAAAGGCTTATGGGTAAATGTTGGATGCTTCTAAGACGGGATCTTTCTCAATGAGTCTCCATGCAGACGGTAATCGTCTAGATTCGGGTGGAAGACTTCAGGTTACTTCTGGGTTTGGTGCTACTGCCATGCTATTTGGATAACCGAATGTTGGGCCATTGGCACTCTTTGGAAGTTTAGAATGGTGGTTAGTGTGAGAGGATGACTGGCATATTCTGTGTCCTTACTAATAGTTTTATGTTGTGCCATCTTTTTCATTTGGGGTGTTACCAGGTGAAGATGGTGTAATAAGCAATTCTGAAGGTCCTTCCCACTGGGCACAGATGTCATCAGTTCAATGTCTAGTTTTGATTTACATTTGGTTGAGATGTCAATTAACGTGAATTCAACATGAAATCAACATAAACATTTACCATGTCACTGGATTTAGGTTAAAAGTTGGGTTAAAAAAATACAAAATTCCCTTACTTTGAAGACTAATCAGTTTTCCATGTTGATTCAACTTCATCACATTACATTTTGTAGTTGAAATGACGTGGAAACAATGTTGATTCAACCAGTTTTTGCTCAGTGGGTTTTGTGTTTCTGTATCCTATAATGATGCCTTGTTATATCAATGTGTTATAACAGCGTAATATTATTATTATTATTTTTGAATGTTAAGGATATTAAGACCCCAAAACAAATCCCAGACATCTAATAAAGATGGGTGAATACTGATGTTGAACAGCCTTTTACAACATTTACAAGATGACTAGCTTTGGCCAAGGACCATCTGGCATCTTTACCAAAGGGCTGGGGTAATCTCGTAGTCCTCTTCATACGTTGTGTAAAAGTACGGCATATCTTCCAGCTAAATTGAAAATATTCAAACTAAAGATGGCGGTTTTGTAACAAATGATTGGCACAAGAAATGCCCTGTTTCCAAAGGTACAACTCAAGTGAATGAAGTGTGCAGTATCATCTTGGAAACAGTGAGATTTATGTTATGAATGGATGACACATTATTACACATTTACCTCTTCACTGCCCTAAATGCAGTGACTGTGTATTCACTCGCTCTATTGCTTGCACACAATTGCCAGAATTGCCAATATTACACAGCCTTTCCCAGAAATCCAAAGATGGCAGCTCAGGGCGATTAGCGGGGAGGAATTAGTCACGGCGGTCTACTATCCGAGGAAGTGGACTTACGGTCAGTCTCACATCTCCAAGGCATGCTGACCATCGATTTATTTCCTCGAACGCCATTCCATCCACTGCAGCAGTGCCTCTGTGGCTAAGCTGCGTCACTCCATTCAGGTGGGAAAAACATGTCTGTTTACATCTCTCTTTCTACAGTCTACTCTCACCTGTCTCCCTCCCTCCTCACATGTTCTCTCTGTCTCTCTTCAGTGTTCTTCTTCTTCCCCCTCTCCCTCTCCCGTGGTCTCTCGTTTCCTGCAGAGTTTGGCTTTACAGGGCTGACTGACTGGCCGACTGACTGGCCGACTGGCTGGCTGGCTGGTTCTCTAATATGTGTTGGGGTGATGATGACTCCTGTTCTGTGTATGGCACTGGTAGAATTCACTGTGAAAGCACACTATCAGTGAATTACCATAGGGCCATAAACAGAGCAGAGAAAGAACCACTGGATGACGCCCATCCATTCCTAGAGCTAACTAAACTCTCCCTTGTCTTCCTCTGCTTGGGGTGAATGTGATATCTCTGTTTCGGGTGGTATGAGTACTGCTACGGATCTTTGATTGGGTACCTTTGGGCCTTTGGGATCTTTGGTGTGTCGCTCACGACAACCGCATCGACTTGCATTGGGACGTCTCCGCCTCTGCTTTTCTTCTTCGCCCATTTTGGCACTAGCACATTTTTGCTTCTGTATATATGCTTTGAGCAATCATGTGTAGTGCCAATATAGGACAAGATAGATTGACGTCGTTGTTTGGGGGGAATTCAACATTCATTGTGTACTAATACTACCGTGTCTTGTCTCCTGCATTGACAGTTGTAGGACTTTGACTTGATTGATGCTCTGTCTTCTCCTGTCCCGTGTAGGTCATTTTCTATTCTCAGTACAATGGAATCTGAGCCTCATTATCTGATTGGATCAACGGAGAATTCAATAGACCAATGGACTGCTTTTACAATATGTTCTGCTGACTGCACGTGTGTTGGAGTCTCGCATGCCGTCCCCTCTGAAGCCATTCCTTTTAGCATTGACAATGATGAAGATGAAAGTCAAGGGTTTTATTGCCTAAACTCAAAAATATGTAATAAATATAATAGCAGAGTGGAATGTTGCATGACAGCAGATAGGAGCAGATTGATTCATTGCCTGTACCTTCTTCCCCCTGTAATAGCCGTGGTTTTAGAGACAATGCTAGACGCAACCTTAAACCATCCATGTCCCATCCATCGGAGGTACTGGTTCGCTTTTCGGACGGACAGGCCTGGATCGGCCAGGCAGCTCTCTGGCGGTGTTTGGCAATGGTAGAACTCACACTGGTGAGGTAGCTGGATCCGGTGGTTCTAGACTTGCCAACTACTGCTCCAGAGCTTCAGCTCAGCCCCATCGAGACCAGTGAAGACATCAAGGCACTCTCTATGGTGTAACTCTTCAATGTTCCTATAACGCATCTCAACATTCTCCAAATGAAGACACCTTCTGGATGGCTAGGATAGGGATAGCTTCCTCCCTGAGTGAGTGGCTGTTGGTGGTGAAGGGTGGGGTGAGTCTTCTGTATTCCTCCCCTCCACACCCCAGTCTCAGAGCTCCATTGAACCAACCTTACAGGGAAGTCTCACAGCTCCATTGAACCAACCATACAGGCAAGTCTCACAGCTCCATTGAACCAAACTTACAGGCAAGTCTCACGGCTCCATTGAACCAACCTTACAGGCAATTCTCACAGCTCCATTGAACCAACCCTACAGGCAACAGTCTCAGAGCTCCATTGAACCAACCTTACAGACAACAGTCTCAGAGCTCCATTGAACCAACCTCACAGACAACAGTCTCAGAGCTCCATTGAACCAACCACACAGACAACAGTCTCAGAGCTCCATTGAACCAACCATACAGACAACAGTCTCAGAGCTACATTGAACCAACAATACAAACAACAGTCTCAGAACTACATTGAACCAACCATATAGAAAACAGTCTCAGTACTCCGTTGAACCAACCATACAGGCAACAGTCTCAGTACTCCGTTGAACCAACCATACAGGCAACAGTCTCAGTACTCCATTGAACCAACCATACAGGCAATAGTCTCAGTACTCCATTGAACCAACCATACAGGCAACAGTCTCAGTACTCCATCGAACCAACCATACAGACAACAGTCTCAGTACTCCGTTGAACCAACCATACAGGCAACAGTCTCAGAGGAAAAGAGAGTTTGCGTTCCAGCTACAGGAATATCAGTCAGGAAATGTGACAAGATCTGGTCTCTCCTCCGTGGGACGTGACTGTATCTGTAATGTACCCAGACTTTTCTTGAGTAGTTATACTAGTCAAAAATAGCTTTTGAATAGACAATGTTATTTGTCATGCCTTACTAGCCTGGTCCCATATCAGCTTGTGCTGTTTTGCCAACCCCAATGGCCCTTGTCATGCCAAACAACCATAAGATGGCAAGACAGCACAAACAGATCTAGTGCCAGGCTATAGCTCCATCAGCGTTGAATAGAATGCAAGTCCAGTTCCCAAGTCTGTATAATGAGCCCCCTGTCTGTTCTGCCCATGGCCAGCCAACAGGGGGCCATGCCTCCCTCTCTGGAGTCCCAGACAGAATTAGCAAACTGTGTGGTGTCGTCTTACCCACCTCTTTCAATGCACCTCTTTTTCCCTCCCGTCCCAACCTGCTTGAGAAAAGAGTGAGAGAGTAGGAGTCTGTATTCTCAGAGAGAGAATGACTTTGGTTGTTAGAGAAGCCCGTAGCCAGAAAGCTACTGCAGTGCTCTGCTCAGTAGATCAGGGTCAGGGTATCTGCTAGTGTAGGTGACAGGGGGATTGGAGGGGGGTTAAAACCCTTCATCTTCTTGTGCATAAATCCTTGCTATACACTTCAGCTTCGGCTTATATGATTTGTATCGTCACTCATTCAGCCGGGGGCTGTCTGTGCTGTGTGCACGCTGTCATTTGACCTGCGGTGGTTTTAGCTTTTGTGTTGGAAAGCCATTCAAATTTAAAAAGAAGGGAAGTGGTGAGATTGTGGTTGAGAGACAGCCAGTAAGCCTCGATAGACAGCCAGTAAGCCTCGATAGACAGCCAGTAAGCCTCGATAGACAGCCAGTAAGCCTCGATAGACAGTCAGTAAGCCTCGATAGACAGCCAGTAAGCCTCGATAGACAGCCAGTAAGCCTCGATAGACAGCCAGTAAGCCTCGATAGACAGCCAGTAAGCCTCGATAGACAGCCAGTAAGCCTCGATAGACAGCCAGTAAGCCTCGATAGACAGCCAGTAAGCCTCGATAGACAGCCAGTAAGCCTCGATAGACAGCCAGTAAGCCTCGATAGACAGCCAGTAAGCCTCGATAGACAGCCAGTAAGCCTCGATAGACAGCCAGTAAGCCTCGATAGACAGCCAGTAAGCCTCGATAGACAGCCAGTAAGCCTCGATAGACAGCCAGTAAGCCTCGATAGACAGCCAGTAAGCCTCGATAGACAGCCAGTAAGCCTCGATAGACAGCCAGTAAGCCTCGATAGACAGCCAGTAAGCCTCGATAGACAGCCAGTAAGCCTCGATAGACAGCCAGTAAGCCTCGATAGACAGCCAGTATGCCTCGATAGACAAATCTCTGGTGAGTGGTGCAACCTGTTTTCTGCTTGACAAACATATTCAGATTCACTTGACTCTATTCTAGTCTCATATTGCCAAACTTAACATGCATGGGCGACATGTACATTATTAAGGAAAATGCATTTTTATCTCTTGATAATGTGATGATTGTGACTTGTGAAACCCAGTCCTGACTTTGTAATGTAAGTGCACCTGTTGACATTCTAGCTTTTACATTTTTTTCTCCATAGAAAATCACAGTCTCTCTCATGCAAATAATAAACTTATTCAAAAGACTAGCCCATTGTCTCAGACTCCTGTAACAATCTTCTCTGCTGTAGTATAGTGCATTGTGGGAAAGCCATCATCAATGCAGGGGCCTTCTCCAGATGGGCTGCACCTCTCAGGTTACACCACATTTTTTAGCCCCCTTTCTCTCTCTCTTTCTCTCTCTCTCTCTCTGTTTCTCTCTCTGTGTTTCTCTCTCTCTGTTTCTCTCTCTCTCTCTCTCTCTGTTTCTCTTTCTCTCTCCCTCTGTCTCTTTATCTGTTTCTCTCTGTTTCTCTCTCTCTGTTTCTCTTTCTCTCTCCCTCTGTCTCTCTCTCTCCCTCAGAGGCGTGATGAGTGGTGCTCAGGGTTAGGTTGGGAGAGTTGGGCCTAGGGCAGAGACAGCCGTGCCTGTACTCCTCTAATGCACCCAGGGGCATTAGTGAAATGAGATTAGGACCCATCGTTCTTACGCCAGTGTCTGGGCCGGAGGGAGGGTAACAGAGGTGGTGTGAGTTGGTAGTGTTTCTCTGGAAGGTGTGGAGGCCATTATTGGGGCGTGAGGGGAGACTAGAGGACGCAGCATCAGCACATGCTGATTGTCTGTCAATATCTTTGGGTGATCTGAAGGAGAGGTTAGAGAAGAGATCAAATGTGTTACACATTGGTGCCATTAATTCAACCCAATAAAAGGTTTATACAGCTGTATGTGAAGCAAAATATGCCTTCCATTTAGCCCCTCCCCCTCTCCTCCATCTCCTATCAGCTCCACCCACTCTCTCCCATCTTCTATCAGCCCCACCCCCTCTCCCCCATCTCCTATCAGCTCCACCCACTCTCTCCCATCTTCTATCAGCCCCACCCCCTCTCCCCCATCTCCTATCAGCCTCACCCCCTCTCCTATCAGCCCCACCCCCTCTCCCCATCTCCTATCAGCCTCACCCCCTCTCCCCATCTCCTATCAGCCTCACCCCCTCTGCCCATCTCCTATCAGCCCCACCCCCTCTCCCCATCTCCTATCAGCCTCACCCCCTCTGCCCATCTCCTATCAGCCTCACCCCCTCTCCTATCAGCCCCACCCCCTCTCCCCATCTCCTATCAGCCTCACCCCCTCTCCCCATCTCCTATCAGCCTCACCCCCTCTCCCCATCTCCTATCAGCCTCACCCCCTCTCCCCATCTCCTATCAGCCTCACCCCCTCTCCTATCAGCCCCACCCCCTCTCCCCATCTCCTATCAGCCTCACCCCCTCTCCCCATCTCCTATCAGCCCCACCCCCTCTCCCCATCTCCTATCAGCCTCACCCCCTCTCCCCATCTCCTATCAGCCCCACCCCCACTCCCCATCTCCTATCAGCCCCACCACCTCTCCCCATCTCCTATCAGCCCCACCCCTTCTCCCCATCTCCTATCAGCCCCACCCCCTCTCCCCATCTCCTATCAGCCCCACCCCCTCTCCCCCTCTCCTATCAGCCGACCCCTTCTTCCCCCTCCCCTATCAGCCCCACCCCCTCTCCTATCAGCCCCACCCCCTCTCCCCCTCTCCTATCAGCTGACCCCCTCTCCCCATCTCCTATCAGCCCCACCCCCTCTCCCCCTCTCCTCTCCTATTTGCCTCACCCCCTCTCCCCATCCCCTCTCCCACATCTTCTATCAGCCTCACCCCCCTCTTCCCTGTCTTCTATCAGCCCCACCCCCTCTCCCCATCTCCTATCAGCCCCACCCCCTCTCCCCCTCCCCTATCAGCCCCACCCCCTCATCGCCTAAGGCTGGTGCTGGGACTGGGACTGGGACGAGGGGAGGGAGTGGAGATTATCCCCTGTGCTGGAGTATTAAGAAACGATTAGTGGAGATTAAAGGCCTGCCCCAGAGTCTGCACGACTCCAGGCAACAAGAATGGAGCTGGCTCAGCCAGAGAGAATCAATATCAATACGCCTCCTACTACTACTGTGTGTGTAGGTACTGTGTAGGTACTGTGTAGAACTGAGTACCAGCACACACAGCCAATGATGTCATATGTAATAAAATTATATGCTATTGATATTCCGAGGCTTGACTGCAGTGTATTGTCCTGAGTGGTATTCCCTTGGACAGAGTAGCTTAGTGCTGAAACATAACTGGGTCGGGTCGTGTTCAGTTGTCACGAAAAGGCAAAAAAACGGTCAGAAACAGAGTAAAACAGGGAGGTACTATCTGAATGCAATAAGAAATGCAAGTTTTTGCCTTCCGTTGCAAATCACTTTATTACGGTGTGTCCTTATGAAAAAGACCTTGGTTTCTGGGGGCATGTAGAGCAGTCGGGATTGGTGGACAGGTGATTTGTCACCACAGATGCCCCCTGCTCTTCAGCCTTTACAGGTCAGGTCACACACCTCACCGCATCACCGAGCCCCCCGACGGGCATCCGCATGGATCCATCTGCTGCCACCATTAGCTGATTACATCACCAGCACCCACCTCACTGACTGGCTTACCACAGAACCTTCCATCAGTCAGCCTGCCTTCATCAGACACTGGAGATGAAACAGTTAACATGAAGTCTGTGTCCTAAATGGCTCCCTATTATAGTGCATTACTTTTGACCAGGGCACATCCACTATAGGGAATAAGGTGCTGTTTGGGACGCAAGGTGCTGAGAGGTGTTAGGTGTATGTCAGGGCTCGTACACTGCTGCTCATGTTGAGTTACTATGCGCACTTAGTGGTTACTTCCTGCTACTTTGTTAATTCCAATGTGTAGCGGATACTTCATTCTATAAATCCCAAGAATATGTTTGGATGGACAAAACAACAAACAGGGATGGTAAGAATCAATCTCGACCCACAGAACCAAATTTGGTGTCTGCGCTGGCCGGCTATTCCATTAGAGTCCATTCATTTATGTAGCAGTCTGTCGTGAGAGACGAGGTAAGAACGAATGTGGCTATAAATTCCCTGTATAGGTGGATATTTTCGTGAGAGAGGGCAAGGCCTGTTTCCCAGGAAGCATTCAATGAGGCTTTTTTAATCTGGTGCTACAGGCTGATGCACACGTGTCACGCTCCTACCACCCCAGTGGCCAGCTGCCCTCCCACCCACATCATTTAGACATCCTCTCAAAATTGTCTCCTTAAAATGTCTCCTAAACAAGCGCTTCAATACAGAGAAGAGAGCAAAGCAGGAAACAACAGAACATGGTGTATCTTTCCATCCATGAGGTTGTAACCTGCTTCCTCTGCTGTAATCTGGGAGGCAGAATGGGATGTGTGTTGACGCCTGACGGATTAGGGCCCGAACCAACGTCTCTCTCTCTCCCACTCCGCAACAGAAGGACCCAGCTAGCAAATCCCAGGCTTTAACCACGGGGAGGGCTGCACAGTGCAATACAGCTTATGATGTAACCAGGACCCTGACCGTCCGTCACGACAGGCTCGGAGTGTGTGTGGCGGGTAGGGGGATGACAGTGGAGTGTATAGAGGTCATGGAGTTCTCATGGCAGGGTAACTACATCGATAAACCATGTAGAAGAAGAGGGGCATGGACCAACAAGTCCAACAACGACCAATATAGTGTATGATGTGAAGAACAATAGTAGGGATTTGGAAAAGGAAGTCTTTCACCTTCAGATTTCAATGATGACACTGGCTAGTGTGACCGGTGAACAGTAGTCACTTTATTGGGCGATCACATGGACTGCATGCTTGGTGTAATTCAGTCACCTAATGGATTTCCTAAATCATTCATTCTACGGAGAGGATTCTCTGTAGTGAGCTGAATTTATTCATATATCAGACCAGACCAATGCACACATATTCTGTACAAATACAAAAGTCATAGAATGCTCTGTGGTATACAGTACGGCCCCCCTCCATTTATAAAACGATTTAGAATACGTTCCTACCACTGACATCAAAAGGAACGTTTTTGTTAAAAAAATACAAAAAGACTCAAGGGACAGCTACTCATGCATTGGAGAAACCAGTTGTGATATTCTCTGGAGTCAAAATGGCTGCCTAGACAGGTCATCAAAAAAATACCGTACTAATAAATCCTGAGTCTTCACAAATCCCAGTGTGTGTGTGTGGAGTGGACTACAGTACAATAAACCACACAACAACAGGTAACATATTTCAGAAGTAATGTTTCATTGGAATCATTCTAGGCAGTGAAGGTTCTTACAGTGGACAGTTGATAATTGGGATGCTTCGTAGACATCCAGGGTACAAGAAGAACATTGACTAATATAGCAGGGGGTGGAATTAGTGGAAAGGTTCCTGGGTTTCGGCACAACCTGATTGCATATGAAGTCCATGACAACAGAGCAGAGAGTGATTGTGATTTGGTAACCGCATTCTATAACAAACATGGAATAACACTCACATAGACACAGTACCAAAACGTCATTAATGGGACTGTGATATAGGTTCAGAATGAAAGGTGAATTGGTGGTGGTGGCGTCCCCCTTGGCTTTTTGGTTATTCTTTAAGTAAATGTTAAGGTGTGCAGAAATAAATACTAAATACTCTAACCCATGTCACACAATGCTCAACATCAAAGCTAAAAAAGGACATTCAAACAAAAAAACACATCTACTATATACACACACACACATAGTAAACAATGCATTGATAAATCCGTCACTTTATATTCCCCTGCAGATGTACATAAAAAATATATATTTTTACATTGTACAGAGCGCAGCATGTGGAAACCATAGAGAATGATAGAGGCCTCTACTGGCCAAAAGGCTGTATTAGCATGGGCAGTGCCATTTACGGCTTCCACCATTTTAATGTAGTCAATGGGGGGGGGGGGTGGAAACTTCCAACTTCATGGGCTGATCCTCCACTGACAGAGTAATGTCAAAACGGGTTATCAGGAGGGATCAGTCAATCGTGAAGAGGAAAACGGACTAATTCAAAAATGGAGATGGCCTCAATGGCACTGCCCATGCTGTCAGACGCTATAATGGCACAGATACAAAGATGAGCCCTCTATCTATCTCTATGGTGAAAACGGACTATCTCTCCCTCAGCTCCCGGCGGCGGCCATTTTGGGACTTTGTTCCAGTGGAACACACCTGCCAAGGGAGGATTCAGTGTCACTGCTCCAGAGTCACTACCTCTACCGCCTGGCCGTCCAGTGTGACCGTGTTGTCGATGCGTGTGGCCACAGGCGCCATGGCCACTTGTACGGGCCGGTTCCCCTGGGCTAGGCTGGTAACCACCGTCTGGTACATGCTGACTGGGATCTGCACCAGACCTGGAGAGAGAGACGGGGGGATACAGGCTTAGACATGTTTAAAGAGTATAAAGTAGCCTTTTCTTCTGTTCTCCATCTACCTAAATGTCTTTTTATTCCATTTATTTCATCTTTATTTAACAGGGTAGGCCAGTTGAGAACAAGTTCTCATTTACAACTGCGACCTGGCCAAGAATAAAGCAAAGCAGTGTGACACAAACAACAGAGTTACACATGAAATAAACAAACATACAGTCAATAATACAATAGAAAACGTCTATATACAGTATGTGCAAATGTAGTAAGATTAGGGCGGTAAGGCAATAAATAGGCCATATTGGCAAAATAATTACAATTTAGCAATTAAACACTGGAGTGATAGATGTGCAGAAGATGAATGTGCAAGTAGAGATACTGGGGTGCAAAGAAGCAAAAAATAAATAACAATATGGGAATGAGGTAGTTGGGTGGGCTATTTACAGATGGGCTATGTACAGGTGCAGTGATCGGGAAGCTGCTCTGACAGCTGATGCTTAAAGTTAGTGAGGGAGATAGAAGACTCCAGCTTCAGCAATTTTTGCAATTCGTTCCAGTCATTAGCAGCTGCTTTGGTGACAAAACGGATGGCACTGTGATAGACTGCATTCAGTTTGCTGAGTAGAGTGTTGGAGGCCATTTTGTAAATGACATCGCCGAAGTCAAGGATCGGTAAGATAGTCAGTTTTACGAGGGTATGTTTGGCAGCATGAGTGAAGGATGCTTTGTTGCGAAATAGGAAGCAGATTCTAGATTTAATTTTGGATTGGAGATGCTTAATATGAGTCTGGAAGGAAAGTTTACAGTCTAACAAGACACCTAGGTATTTGTAGTTGTCCACATATTCTAAGTCAGAACAGTCCAGAGTAGTGATGCTAGGACGGGCAGGCGGGTGCGGGCAGTGATCGGTTGAAGAGCATGCATTTACTTTTACTTGTATTTAAGAACAGTTGGAGGCCACGAAAGGAGAGTTGTGTGGCGTTGAAGCTCGTCTGGAGGTTTGTTAACACAGTGACCAAAGAAGGGCCAGATGTATACAGAATGGTGTCGTCTGCGTAGAGGTGGATCAGAGACTCACCAACAGCAAGAGCGACATTATTGGTGTATACAGAGAAAAGAGTCGGCTCGAGAACTGAACCCTGTGGTACCCCCATAGAGACTGACAGAGGTCCAGACAACAGGCCCTCCAATTTGACACACTGAACTATCAGAGAAGTAGTTGGTGAACCAGGCGAGGCAGTCATTTGAGAACCCAAGGCTGTTAAGTCTGCCGATTAGAATGTGGTGATTGACAGAGTCGAAAGCCTTGGCCAGGTCGATTAAGACGGCTGCACAGTATTGTCTTTTATCGATGGCGGTTATGATGTCGTTTAGGACCTTGAGCGTGGCTGAGGTGCCCCCATAACAGGCTCTGAAACCAGATTGCATAGCGGAGAAGGTACGGTGGGATTCTAAATGGTTGGTGATCTGTTTGTTAACTTGGCTTTCGAAGACCTTAGAAAGGCAGGGTAGGATAGATATAGGTCTGTAGCAGTTTGGGTCTAGAGTGTTTCCCCCTTTGAAGAGGAGGATGACCACTGCAGCTTTTCAATCTTTAGGGATCTCAGACGATACGAAAGAGGTTGTTTAATGCAGTACGCTCAACCAGCCTCACAACCGCAGACCACGTGTAGTAACCATGCCAGCCCAGGACCTCTACAATGTTTAATGTCGTTTATTAATTGTTTGAAAATTTATTTTTAGTTATGTGTCAGACCCCAAGGAAGACGAGCTGACATCATGGCGTCAACTAATGGGGATCCTAATAAACATTTATATTCCATATTTTCTTGTCTGATATGTAATTGTGAAGTGAAATATTAATTTCCCAGAATGAGAGGACAATCCATTTTCTATGCTATTCTATATTTTGGCCACACATACAATGCAGTATTGACAAAGGGGCTGATGAAATGGACAAATGACGATTGGCCATTTTAGTTCTGCTGTGAAGTGCCTTGGTCCATGAGGGTCTTTAAGGTGGGGTTAGTGCCTGAGAGAGAGCCATGCTAGAGTCAAACCGCTTTAGGCAGCCATTTTAGAGAGGCTGCATTGCAGAACAATGGTCCAATTGAGCCTGACTGCCTCTCCTCCCTGCCCAGCTGTGTGTAAGTGTGTGTGTGTGAGAGAGACTATGCCTGGGGATTACTACTGCAGTCACGTGGGTCTCTGCCCAGCCCCACAAGCTGTCACAGGCTAGAGGAAGGAGGTCATAGCTGGGTATGGTGGCGGGCGGATGCTCGGGGTCATTCCACATTTCAGTGATACACCGGCATAATGATAACTAATGCTGGCATTTTGAAAATGATGCATAAATGTGATCAGCAATATGATAACCCACACCTCTTTACCTTATCCACTAGGTGAAGGATCCAGACCCCTCCTTTACAACATGTGATTAGTTTAAACACCACATTTTAGTGTTAAAATGTAACGTGAGAAACTCAATTTAAACAGTGTCTGTCTACAGACACATTAATAAAGTCTCAATTATGTTTCATTTATAAAATCACTAAATGTAATGCCAAGTAAATCCATTTGGTCGACTCGTATGATCAATCTGAGCGTATATGCTTTCTCTAAATGAGGCCCCAGGTCCCCCTCTGTAGTAGTCTAACAAGCCCCCTTGGTCCAGCTACGTGACAGAATCAAGTTGAGTTGATCGACTGGCTGTGATGATTGTATAGTAGCATGGGTTAAAATATGGGGGGCAGTCTGGCATAGTAAGTTTACCATGTCTTGACTGATTTCAAGTCAATGCTAATATGCCACAATTTGCTAGCTAGCTGACCAACAACTAACAATGTATTTGAGACAAGCGCTCATTGTGCAAATGTAATTATGTTTTCAATAAACATTTGGAGACTAAATATAGTTTACATGTTGTCAATATGCAGTAGCCTGGCATTCAGAGAGAGAGAGAGAGAGAGAGAGAGAGAGAGCCCGGTGCTTACTGAGTCAAGTACCAGGCCAAGCCGCTCACACTTCACTTACTGTGACATTGAGGGCCATGGTCGACGAGTGTGTATGTGTGCTAGGGACAAAGCTAGCCAATCAGGCAGCACTTCAAACAGTGGCCCCTCCACTCCTCCATTACGGTGATTAGGTAAAGGTCAACAGGCTCAGGAGAGGAGCAGCACTGGGCCAACAGGTGAAGGGGCTGGTTGTTAGCTGAGTGGGGCCTGCTGCTAGCTAACAGACTAAAGGATGAGCTCCAAATGGCATTCTATTCCCTATACAGTGCACTACTTGTGACCGCTTTGGAAAAAAGTAGTGAAGTATATTGGGGATAGGGTGCCATTTGTGATGCAGCCTAACATCAGAAGCTACAAGGGAGGGAGGTTTAGCGCTGTGGCTTCTACCAACTGGCTAAAACTACCATTGTAGAATGATGGGGCACGGAAGGGGCTCCAGCTATCCCACAATGCCTTTTCCTAGACTCAGGTTCCTCGGTTCTGCTGCCTCCCTCCCTGTCCATTCATGAAACAGAGTGGCTGGGTTTCCACTAGATAACACAGCCACAAAGTCAAAATGGGCTTTTTGGTCTTAAAGTTAGGGTTAGCAGTGTGGTTAAAGTTGGGTTTAAAATCAGATTTTAAGAGGATAAATTGTAGAAAGGGGCGGGGTTTTGCCATAATTACAACGTTGTGGCTGTGTTAACTAGTGACAACCCAACAGATGGGCGTCTTAAAAAGGGTTGCCATTTTGCAAATGACAGTATGATGCATGTCCAAATCGGAACATGTTTTTTGTCGGTCATACTGTCTGTCACTCCTGTGAAACATATCAAATCAAATTTATTTTATATAGCCCTTCGTACATCAGCTGATATCTCAAAGTGCTGTACAGAAACCCAGCCTAAAACCCCAAACAGCAAGCAATGCAGGTGTAGAACCACACCCAATAGGGACAGCTTTAACTTCACTTAGGAGAAAAGCATTAGATTCTCACTGCAATGCAATGCAGTGACTGTAAAATGATGGGCAGGCACATTGTGGGGGGGGAAGAAGGCTTCCTGATGTCCATTTCTTTAAATGTAGTTGTAATGCTTGCTAATCAGCTTTGGGTGTTTAAAGACACGCCTTTGCTAGTGGCCTTCTTCCCAATGCAGCCTGTGGGCAATGGTAGAGGAGGGGACAGTGTGTGTGTCACCATGAGGCCGGTTGCTGTCCGGTCCCAGGGCGCTGACAGCTGGCCCAGTGATTAGACTATAGACTGATAATGGAGTGGATCAAAGCCTCTTTAGCAAGAGCACTTCAGGGAGATGACAACGCCCCCGTGCCTGGGGGGGAAGTGTGTGTGTGTGTAGGAAGGGGGTAGGGATTGTCACCAGCAGGGGCATGGCCCACTGTAGGACAGGGGACTGACGTGAAGAGACAGGAAACCAGCCCTGAAGGCAGAGAGGGATTAGGTTGAGGGATGGGAGGTAGGTTGAGGGATGGGAGGTAAGTTGAGGGACGGGAGGTAGGTTGAGGGATGGGAGGTAGGTTGAGGGATGGGAGGTGCCAGTGTGAGTTCCCGAAAGCATTATTATTATTTTATGTCAGGGGTGCGTTGTCATGTCAGGGATGCGTTGTCATGTCAGGGGTGCGTTGTCATGTCAGGGGTGCGTTGTCATGTCAGGGGTGCGTTGTCATGTCAGGGGTGCGTTGTAATGTCAGGGGAGCGTTGTAATGTCAGGGGAGCGTTGTAATGTCAGGGGAGCGTTGTAATGTCAGGGGAGCGTTGTAATGTCAGGGGTGCGTTGTCATGTCAGGGGAGCGTTGTAATGTCAGGGGTGCGTTGTAATGTCAGGGGAGCGTTGTAATGTCAGGGGAGTGTTGTAATGTCAGGGTTGCGTTGTAATGTCAGGGGTGCGTTGTAATGTCAGGGGAGCGTTGTAATGTCAGGGGTGCGTTGTCATGTCAGGGGTGCGTTGTCATGTCAGGGGAGCGTTGTAATGTCAGGGGAGCGTTGTCATGTCAGGGGAGCGTTGTAATGTCAGGGGAGCGTTGTAATGTCAGGGGTGCGTTGTAATGTCAGGGGTGCGTTGTAATGTCAGAGGAGCGTTGTAATGTCAGGGGAGCGTTGTAATGTCAGGGGAGTGTTGTAATGTCAGGGGAGCGTTGTAATGTCAGGGGAGCGTTGTAATGTCAGGGGTGCGTTGTCATGTCAGGGGTGCGTTGTCATGTCAGGGGTGCGTTGTCATGTCAGGGGAGCGTTGTAATGTCAGGGGAGCGTTGTAATGTCAGGGGTGCGTTGTAATGTCAGGGGAGCGTTGTAATGTCAGGGGTGCGTTGTAATGTCAGGGGAGCGTTGTAATGTCAGGGGTGCGTTGTCATGTCAGGGGTGCGTTGTCATGTCAGGGGAGCGTTGTAATGTCAGGGGAGCGTTGTAATGTCAGGGGAGCGTTGTAATGTCAGGGGTGCGTTGTAATGTCAGGGGAGCGTTGTAATGTCAGGGGAGCGTTGTAATGTCAGGGGAGCGTTGTAATGTCAGGGGAGCGTTGTAATGTCAGGGGAGCGTTGTAATGTCAGGGGAGCGTTGTAATGTCAGGGGAGCGTTGTAATGTCAGGGGAGTGTTGTAATGTCAGGGGTGCGTTGTAATGTCAGGGGAGCGTTGTAATGTCAGGGGAGCGTTGTAATGTCAGGGGAGCGTTGTAATGTCAGGGGAGCGTTGTAATGTCAGGGGTGCGTTGTAATGTCAGGGGAGCGTTGTAATGTCAGGGGAGCGTTGTAATGTCAGGGGAGCGTTGTAATGTCAGGGGAGCGTTGTAATGTCAGGGGAGCGTTGTAATGTCAGGGGAGCGTTGTAATGTCAGGGGAGCGTTGTTTGAATGGTATGAGGAGTGTCAGTAGAGTATTTCACATTGATTTATACAGGTGAGTCAATTACCTGACAATAGTTGTTGAGAGGTTGTGTGGTACGTACCGCTGCCATCTTGCACTCCAGTCAGTGCCCCTACAGCAGCCGCCGTTTCCCCAGCCAGAACGATTTGACCTCCTCCCTGTAGGGTGGCCTCAGCCAGCGTCGCCACTGCATGGGCCGCAGCCTCACTGCAACACAATCACACACACCTTAGAGATGGCAAGGAGGTGAGGCGTGGCTATGTGTCCCCCCTACGCATCCAAACAACGTTGACAGACTGGTGGACAATGACAATTATAGGAAGAGGGTACAACAACCCAAGCCCCAACAGTATGGTGGTACCAGAGGCCCAACATTAGCCTACAGTTGACTGTATGGTGGTGCCAGAGGCTCAACATTAGCCTACAGTTGACTGTATGGTGGTGCCAGAGGCTCAACATTAGCCTACAGTTGACTGTATGGTGATGCCAGAGGCCCAACATTAGTCTACAGTTGACTGTATGGTGGTGCCAGAGGCCCAACATTAGCCTACAGTTGACTGTATGGTGGTGCCAGAGGCCCAACATTAGCCTACAGTTGACTGTATGGTGGTGCCAGAGGCCCAACATTAGCCTACAGTTGACTGTATGGTGGTGCCAGAGGCCCAACATTAGCCTACAGTTGACTGTATGGTGGTACCAGAGGCCCAACATTAGCCTACAGTTGACTGTATGGTGGTGCCAGAGGCCCAACATTAGCCTACAGTTGACTGTATGGTGGTACCAGAGGCCCAACATTAGCCTACAGTTGACTGAATGGTGGTGCCAGAGGCCCAACATTAGCCTACAGTTGACTGTATGGTGGTGCCAGAGGCCCAACATTAGCCTACAGTTGACTGTATGGTGGTGCCAGAGGCCCAACATTAGCCTACAGTTGACTGTATGGTGGTGCCAGAGGCCCAACATTAGCCTACAGTTGACTGTATGGTGGTGCCAGAGGCCCAACATTAGCCTACAGTTGACTGTATGGTGGTGCCAGAGGCCCAACATTAGCCTACAGTTGACTGAATGGTGGTGCCAGAGGCCCAACATTAGCCTACAGTTGACTGTATGGTGGTACCAGAGGCCCAACATTAGCCTACAGTTGACTGTATGGTGGTGCCAGAGGCCCAACACTCTCACCCAAACACCCACTCCAACTCCCAACATCTGAAGGGGAGTAGGCAGCACACCATTGCACATATTTGGCTCTGCATTGGGACACTTTATAACACTCTTTGACTTCTAATTCCTCTTCCAGCCAAACGACACAGGAAATATAATCAACACACAAGAGTTTCACCCACAACGATTCATAGAATGACTGTTTACAGCTCACATTTATAGAACATACTAAAGATCACACTGAAAATAATTGACATCCCATTTTCTACTATTCTGTCATAATGAGGACATCCACTAAGATAAAAGTAAGCTCTCTTTTTGAGAGAGAAAAAAAAACATTTCCCCTCCTCAGTGGGCACTGGGGGTCGGGAAACAGGGACGGAAGGTTCTGGCAAAGTGCCGCACTGCTCACATGAGGTAACCAGGAGGGATTAAGGGAGGGAAGGGGACTCCTGTAACAAGCCCCAATGGGAACTCCTAGACACTGGAGGAAATGACTCCAAACTACCGTAGAGTCGACAAGTGCACCGCCAGCATCTACCGTAGTGTCGAGGAGTGCACCGCCAGCATCTACCGTAGTGTCGAGGAGTGCACCGCCAGCATCTACCGTAGTGTCGACGAGTGCACCGTCAGCATCTACCGTAGTGTCGAGGAGTGCACCGTCAGCATCTACCGTAGTGTCGACGAGTGCACCGCCAGCATCTACCGTGGTGTCGAGGAGTGCACCGCCAGCATCTACCGTGGTGTCGATGAGTGCACCGCCAGCATCTACCGTAGTGTCGACGAGTGCACCGCCAGCATCTACCGTAGTGTCGACGAGTGCACCGCCAGCATCTACCGTAGTGTCGACGAGTGCACCGCCAGCATCTTCACACTTAGTACACACAATAGGTTACAAAAAAGCAAATGACTTTAAACCAGTTTTTAGCAGTTTTACTGTTTAGCTCACAAACACCCGTTACCACACTTTTGTGAAAAACGCAATCTCATTCAGCAGTGGTTTCCTGAGTAATAAATGTAGTGGCTGATTAGGTTGGTTAGCAACCACTTAACACCCCCAGAAACCAGGCGAGGCAGTTGAGTACAAAGGTAACGGCTAATTAATTAACTAAAATTAAACACTGAAATGGGAGGAAAAAGCAGCTGACCCCATGTCCCTATGGGACCCTTAGTTTCCTGCTCCAACTGTCCCCTCTTTCTGACATCACAGGTGTTATAGAACTACCTATGCAATTAGAGACTATGGGAATAACACTCTTCAGCCTAGTTGCCTGCCCTCCCTTGTTACGGCCCAGACCCCAGGGCCTTGTGTCAGCGCTTGCTGATATGAATACACCTAGATGCACTTTATTCACGCTGTAAGATGCCTCATTGCTAATGTAAGCACTGTCCTTAAAGGCCCAATGCAGCTGTTTTTATCTCAATATCATATTATTTCTGGGTAACAAATAAGTACCTTACATGATTGTTTTCAATTAAAATGGTTTAAACTAAAATAGCTTCTTAATAAAGGGCAATTTCTCAAGCAAGAACTTGGGAGAAAATGTTAATTCAGCTGTTATTGGCAGATGTTTGGAACTCTTTCTTATTGGTCTAATTTACCGCATGGTGAAATTTCAGGCGGTGTTTTCAAACAGCTCTGACACTAAAATGGCATTATCATCATTTATACAATTTCAAAGTATTATTCCAACCTCAGTTTAAATACATAAAACACAGAAAATCACCAGTTTGATTGCCCCGGGCTGGGCCTTTAACCGTCCGTTTGACTGCCCCGGGCTGGACCTTTAACCGTCCGTTTGACTGCCCCGGGCTGGGCCTTTAACCGTCCGTTTGACTGCCCCGGGCTGGGCCTTTAACCGTCCGTTTGACTGCCCCGGGCTGGGCCTTTAACCGTCCGTTTGACTGCCCCGGGCTGGGCCTTTAACCGTCCGTTTGACTGCCCCGGGCTGGGCCTTTAACCGTCCGTTTGACTGCCCCGGGCTGGGCCTTTAACCGTCCGTTTGACTGCCCCGGGCTGGACCTTTAACCGTCCGTTTGACTGCCCCGGGCTGGACCTTTAACCGTCCGTTTGACTGCCCCGGGCTGGGCCTTTAACCGTCCGTTTGACTGCCCCGGGCTGGGCCTTTAACCGTCCGTTTGACTGCCCCGGGCTGGGCCTTTAACCGTCCGTTTGACTGCCCCGGGCTGGGCCTTTAACCGTCAGTGGGGGACATGCTAAACTGACCCAAAATCAGCGTCTACGGGCAACTTCATCCTACTCCGTTATAAACAGAGAGGAGAGAGCATCTGGGCGGTGACCATACCTCAATCCCACTGCGGCATTCTGGGACAGCAGGATTCTGACTCCACACCCTTGTACCAGCATCCTGCATTAAGCTCACAGAGAGCCCCTCCCCCAAGCAGTGCAGCAGGAGATGTGTGCATTGTGCACATGGTTTACAGAATTACATTTCTTCCCATCTCAAAATGTTTCTGCAGGTTTCATTCAGTTTGGATGTTTTTAGATTGACACTGTGTTAGGTAATGACATTCTGTAACAACATTATACCATGGTTACAGAGTTTGTATTTTATTTAACATTTAAATATACAGTTTAGTCTCACTGACATCAAATCTATTTCACAAGAGAAACCTGTTAGAGATGGCAGCAGTCACTGAGGACTGTCAGTAGCTCAAATGATACACACTGATAACTGTCAGTAGCTCAAAAGATACACACTGATGACTGTCAGTAGCTCAAAAGATACACACTGATAACTGTCAGTAACTCAAAAGATACACACTGATGACTGTCAGTAGCTCAAAAGATACACACTGATAACTGTCAGTAGCTCTTGGGTAAAACACATGTATTGACAAAGGAAGGCCGCTGTCCTGCAGTCCTTGCCAGTGAGTATCTTTACTCTCAGTATTCAGCTAATGGGTCCACAGGTC
The DNA here is from genome assembly GCF_013265735.2 of Oncorhynchus mykiss. Lineage (NCBI taxonomy): Eukaryota > Metazoa > Chordata > Actinopteri > Salmoniformes > Salmonidae > Oncorhynchus > Oncorhynchus mykiss. Next base: position 14,667,269 of record NC_048585.1, read on the forward strand.
ATGAGGGCATCATTCACCAACTAGCCTACAGTAGTCGAACCAATAGCAGTCCGCTGTGGAGCCTGGGGGAATTGAGATGGTTTATAATAGCGCCAGAGGCACAGCCCACGGGTCACCTGACCAACAGGGCTCTGCCTTGTCCTATCAGAAGGTCCGTATGAAGTTGTGCATTACGTCATGAAGCCAGGCCCAGTTGGTCACATTTTTGACTGCACTAGGCCTTTAAGTAAACATGGATGGGTCATCCAATGGCTGTGGTATCTGTGTGTTGTCATTATGAAGGCTGATCTCCCAGACTAAGTACTCTCAATAGTCACCTACTCCCAGACTCAGTGCAGATACAGCATTTGGCCTGATTGTCCACAATGCGGTTGAGTTGTACATTTCCTTCACCTGGCTGGACGACCCTGCTTGTCCCTTTAGACCAACCCCCCAGAACACGCCCTACCCGTTAAGTGCCATGGTGACAGTGTGCCCTAATGAACACTCCCTACCTGTATAGTGCCATGGTGACAGTGTGCCCTAATGAACACTCCCTACCTGTATAGTGCCATGGTGACAGTGTGCCCTAATGAACACGCCCTACCCGTTAAGTGCCATGGTGACAGTGTGCCCTAATGAACACTCCCTACCCAATTAAATGCCATGGTGACGGTGTGCCCTAATGAACACTCCCTACCCAATTAAATGCCATGGTGACGGTGTGCCCTAATGAACACTCCCTACCCAATTAAATGCCATGGTGACAGTGTGCCCTAATGAACACTCCCTACCCAATTAAATGCCATGGTGACGGTGTGCCCTAATGAACACGCCCTACCCGTTAAGTGCCATGGTGACGGTGGCTCCCTGCTGCATCTCCTGGGAGGCGGCGACAGCGGCCTCAGCGAGGGACGCGACCGCCTGATTGGCCTCGGACGCCTGTGTGGTCTGTATGGTCATCTCCCCACCCTGCAGAGTCGCCCAGTTCTGCTCAACCTGGCCAGTAAGGAGGGATGGAGGGGGAAGGAGGAAGAAAGAGAGAGAGGGAGAGATGGAGGGGGAGAGAGGGAAATAGAAGGAAAAGGGTAAGAGAGAGGGAGAGAAAAAAGATGGTAAGAGGGGGAGAGAGGAGGGGGAGAGGTGGGTGAGAGGTGGGTGAGAGCAAGTGAGAGATGGAGAGAGGAAGTCGTAAGAGAGATGGAGAGAGTAAGAGAGGGGGAAAGTGACAGAGAGAGGCAGAGTTAGGGTGTTTCTACACTACGACAAATAAAAACGAGTATGATTGTGATCCTTCGACAAACATTTGTCGTAGTCAATGAACATAAAATGTGAAGTAGATCTGCAGCTTACAATAAACTGTGGCGACACCTCCATCGGTAACGTGCGACACACCGACATATTCTGGTGAAGAGTAGAGAGAACTTGCTATTCAGCAATGATATTGAAACAGAGTATGAAGTTGCATCATTTCAGGGTTACAGAACAGGAAATATGACATGTTCCTCAGCAAGAGATCAAGGCACAGTGATACGACAATCCTACAAATACCAGATCATGCAAATTACAATAAAAATGTTGTTGTTGTTGAACATATTCAGACAACGCATAAAGGCTTTTTCTTTTGTTGATTAAAATTATTAAAAGCAGTTTTTTCCTCCCCAATTTCATGAAATCCAATTGGTAGTTAATCTTGTCCCATCGCTGCAACTCCTCTATGGACCCTGGAGAGGCGAAGTTCGAGAGCCATGCGTCCTCCGAAACACGACCCCGCCAAGCCGCTCTGCTACTTGACACACTGCTCGCTTAACCCTGAAGCCAGCCACACCAAATGTGTCGGAGGAAACGCCGTACAGTTGGCGACTGAAGTCAGCATGCATGCGCCCGACCTGCCACAAGGAGTCGCTAGTGCGCTATGGGACAAGGACATCCCGGCCGGCCTAACCCTCCCTTAACCCGGACAACGCTGGGCCAATTGTGTGCCGCCTCATGGTTCTCCTGGTCGCGGCCGGCTGCGACACAGCCCGGGTTCGAACCCGGGTCTGTAGGGACGCCTCTAGCAGTGCAATGCAGTGTTTTAAACCACTGCGCACTCGGGAGGCCGGAACGCATAAAAGTTTTGAGTAATATAAAATTGTGTTTAAAACCAAAGCCTTGTATTGATCATCTCTTGAAAATGAAATAAGACAATAAACCAATAGGATTATTTATCCATGCGTGCACATCTATGGCTAGCAGTATCGCAGGATCCCAGAGTGTAAGGTATACCACAGTGTTGCATGTTGTACAACACTTAACATAATGAAACAAAAACAAGACTGATTTCTATGGCGCTTTTTACATCAGCGCAGGGTTTTTTCTGGATCAAAAAAGGGCTTAGGTGGTGGGCGTGGCAACGGGCGCAGTCAGCCCGTAGGCGCAGCTGAATTTAAGAGGCCCTCATCTTGATGGTGTACAGTATCGTTTGCATTTTAAGCCAATTTCCCGCAGTTCTACACATTTCTCCATGGAGCTGAGATCATTTTCAGGAGGTTTTAAAAGTTAATTTCCTGCAGTGCTCACATTTCTCCATGGAGCGGAGATCATTTTTCGGGGGATTTTAAATGTTAATTTTCTGTAGTTCTACATATTTCTCCATGGAGCTGAGAGAAGATATTGCAGTTTTAAAGCAAATTTCCTGCAGTTCTGCCATGGTTAATGCTGTGTTATTTTGCTCAAACATAATAAAATCAATACTGCTAAAGTGATTGTTAGTTCTCAAAGATCATATTCTAATATATATATATATATATATATATATATATATATATATTGTCTTGTCTACATCCGTTATATCTGTTGTTTAAGTTTACACTGAAAAGTGTTTTTCCATCCTGAAAATCTATAAAAAATAAAAACGTTTTTCTCCCTCACTGTATGGACTTAGGTGACCCGATAAAACGTTTAGGCGGCCCGCCCAAGGATTTCAATGGCAGAAAAATCCCTGTCAGCGCTTTAAATAGTAAGGGGGAAATCACCTCATCCATGACCAATGTGTAGAACCCACCTGGGTGTGGTCTGGACTGCCCCTTTGCGCCAGAAAGCTCACCACACATCAACTATTGCCGAGGAGAGGTGAGGAATGATATATGCCAATTAGGAATCAGGAGATGGTTAACATTAGCATCTCAAAAAGAGGAAACGCTGTCCGCACACTGCAGAAAAACGACCTTCAGGCTTTAAACGCCATCAAAATCGTTTAGTATTTATTTATTTAAAAGTGATACGGTGTAAAGGGGCATAATGCCTAAAAGTGTGTAATGGAGCCAGTTAGAGAAACCGTTCAGCTACACACTATGTTCACTACTCTGAAGACAGTAACATCTAACACTCCTCACAGAATAGTAGTAACACACCTCACACACAGGAGGGACTGCCATTACAACCGCATACAGTCATCAGATGTCTCTACAAGTGTGTGTATTTGTAAGTGTGTGTGTGTATGTGTGTTTGTGTTCTGAGAGACTGATGAGGTGTGTGGTGTGTGTACCTCTCCGTCGTTCACAGTGTAGTTGACCTGGGCCACGGTCACTGTGCCTGGCAGCTCCGAGGCATCGGCCAGAGTGGCCACCGTCTGCCCTGTGCCCACCTGAGGGGCAGAGAGGGAAAAAGAGAGGGAGAGAGAAGATGGTGGAGAGAGAGAGAGGAGTGGGGAAAGGGAGATTACAATGGGCAGCCTGGCTTGAGTACAAAACAGCCAAATCCTTCCCATGGATTATATCCCTCCAAATCATCATCCAGGGCATATTTAATCACCGCCTAGAGAGGGGGAGGCCCCGCGGCCCGCCTAGAGAGGGGGAGGCCCCGGCGGCCCGCCTAGAGAGGGCGAGGCCCCGCCGGCCCGCCCGAGAGAGGGCGAGGCCCCGCGGCCCGCCTAGAGGGGGCGAGGCCCCGCCGCCCGCCTAGAGAGGGCGAGGCCCCGCGGCCCGCCTAGAGAGGGCGAGGCCCCGCGGCCCGCCTAGAGAGGGGGAGGCCTGCCGGCCGCTTAGAGAGGGAGGACTGTGCCATCTGGATCCTTAGTAGGGTTGCAAAATTCCGGAAACACACCCAAAGTTCCCAGGTCTTTCCAAAATCCCAGTTGGAGGACTCCCAGGTTGATAAGTCCCTCCCAGCTTATTCCCTTCTGATTCAGGGAATCCTCCAATCGGGATTTCTGAAAAACCTGGGAACTTTGCGAACGTTCACGGAATGTTGGGACCCTAATCTTGACTCTGTGTTTAGGTGACCTCTGATCTGTGGAGTAGGGTTAAGTTGCCCCTAGACGCTGATCGTGGGTCAGTTTAGCATTTCCCCACTAAAAAATAAGCTGATCTTAGATCTGTTCCGAGGGGAAACTTTACCCCGGAGCTTGACCAAATATTGGTTAAGGTAGATCCTAGATCTGTACCTATGGGAAACCTGACCTGTATGAGGGAGACGGTGCCGTCGGGGTTGCTGATGGTCTGCACCACGGTCTGTGAGGGCACCAGGTGGGTGATGCTGTGGGTGGCTGTCGTCATGGCCGTGTGCTGTGGCACCTGGTCCTCAAAGGCGTACAGCAGGTCCTCGCGTCCATGCTGCTTGTAGCAGTTCTTCACGATGGTCCGCAGCGCCTGCGTCCACGACACCTAGCAAGGGGCGCCACAACAAAAGGAGATGTTATACAAGGGGACTGGTAGATTAGGTTTCAAGAGTACAGGAAACACAAACCAGACAGAATTACGATACGTTTCACTGTAGTTTAACTTTACTAATTCATATAGTGGAGTGAAACGAAGCTGAATTCAGTCTGGGCTTTAGTTGCAATACTTAAGTAATTTCCTTGCAATGATATTCTGATGGTATACTTTTTTGTATATTGTTGTCTTTTATGTAAAAAAGTAACTCACGAAACAAAATGTACATTTGTATTCATTGATACCTATGCTTCATAACTAAACATATGTTAAACAGTAAAGAAGTCATTTCCACATAACTTCTAGTTGGATTGTCCCTGGTAGAACTCTATCCCATGTTATTATAGTTGGATTGTCCCTGGTAGAACTCTGTCCCATGTTATTATAGTTGGATTGTCCCTGGTAGAACTCTGTCCCATGTTATTATAGTTGGATTGTCCCTGGTAGAACTCTGTCCCACCAAGTTATTATAGCTGGATTGTCCCTGGTAGAACTCTGTCCCACCAAGTTATTATAGTTGGATCGTCCCTGGTAGAACTCTGTCCCACCAAGTTATTATAGTTGGATTGTCCCTGGTAGAACTCTGTCCCACCAAGTTATTATAGTTGGATTGTCCCTGGTAGAACTCTGTCCCATGTTATTATAGTTGGATTGTCCCTGGTAGAACTCTGTCCCACCAAGTTATTATAGTTGGATTGTCCCTGGTAGAACTCTGTCCCACCAAGTTATTATAGTTGGATTGTCCCTGGTAGAACTCTGTCCCACCAAGTTATTATAGTTGGATTGTCCCTGGTAGAACTCTGTCCCACCACGTTATTATAGTTGGATTGTCCCTGGTAGAACTCTGTCCCACCAAGTTATTATAGTTGGATTGTCCCTGGTAGAACTCTGTCCCACCAAGTTATTATAGTTGGATTGTCCCTGGTAGAACTCTGTCCCACCAAGTTAGTATTGTTGGATTGTCCCTGGTAGAACTCTGTCCCACCAAGTTATTATTCTCTAACCGTCTCCACTCAAAGACCCTTTAACCTCCACAACGTCCTACCTCTCTACCATATTCAACATTGTAATGATACCAGGGAGGCAATCCTCCTACCTCTCTACCATATTCAACATTGTAATGATACCAGGGAGTCAATCCTCCTACCTCTCTACCATATTCAACATTGTAATGATACCAGGGAGTCAATTCACAGGGAAAGTGTGTTTTCAACCTCACCCTCTGTTTCTGTTCCTCAGTGCGCACGTCACTGCGCACGTTGGCCCAGGGGATGTCCTCTGGCCACCAGATGGGCTTGCAGCTCTCCTTGCCCCAGCCAGGCTTGCCCCTGCCCGTCGAATACTTCAACATCTCTGGGATGAACGCTCGCAGCTGGGCCTGACCAGAGGAAACAAGATACGGGGGTGAGTGGTACACACACACGTGCCCTTGACTAGGGGGAGGAAAGAGGTACTGATTACCTACCTGCAGCTTGCTGAGGTGGACTGGGCCCAGAAATAAGATTTCTAAAAAGGAGACCACACTGCACTGAGGTCTATCTACAGGCCAGTCTATGACTGAGGCTCCAGTCTGCCTCCCTGACTGATGAACTAACACAATCTTGGCCTAATGGCTCTGAACTTGGGTGGCACTAGATGGAAGAAAACAGACTAAAACCTGGAGGGACCACCTGGACTGCGTTCTTTCGTTTTCCGCTGAAAAACATTTTACAACCTTTCTCTGTTGCCTGCCCAAATGAACAAACCCCTGTTCTGGGCAGAAAACCTGAACCGCCTCAATAGTTGACACTGTAGTCTCCATCAGCTGTACTATAACACATGACAACATCCAGATAAACACACCCATTTTGCGCTGGCCAGATGAACCACAGTTCAATAACATGTTAACAGACTGCTGTAGACACCAGAGGAGATTCAGTTCAATAACATGTTAACAGACTGCTGTAAACACCAGAGGAGATTCAGTTCAATAACATGTTAACAGACTGCTGTAGACACCAGAGGAGATTCAGTTCAATAACATGTTAACAGACTGCTGTAGACACCAGAGGAGATTCAGTGAGATTAACATGTTAACAGACTGCTGTAGACACCAGAGGAGATTCAGTGAGATTAACATGTTAACAGACTGCTGTAGACACCAGAGGAGATTCAGTGAGATTAACATGTTAACAGACTGCTGTAGACACCAGAGGAGATTCAGTGAGATTAACATGTTAACAGACTGCTGTAGACACCAGAGGAGATTCAGTTAGATTAACATGTTAACAGACTGCTGTAGACACCAGAGGAGATTCAGTGAGATTAACATGTTAACAGACTGCTGTAGACACCAGAGGAGATTCAGTTAGATTAACATGTTAACAGACTGCTGTAGACACCAGAGGAGATTCAGTTAGATTAACATGTTAACAGACTGCTGTAGACACCAGAGGAGATTCAGTTAGATTAACATGTTAACAGACTGCTGTAGACACCAGAGGAGATTCAGTGAGATTAACATGTTAACAGACTGCTGTAGACACCAGAGGAGATTCAGTGAGATTAACATGTTAACAGACTGCTGTAGACACCAGAGGAGATTCAGTGAGATTAACATGTTAACAGACTGCTGTAGACACCAGAGGAGATTCAGTGAGATTAACATGTTAACAGACTGCTGTAGACACCAGAGGAGATTCAGTTAGATTAACATGTTAACAGACTGCTGTAGACACCAGAGGAGATTCAGTTAGATTAACATGTTAACAGACTGCTGTAGACACCAGAGGAGATTCAGTTCAATAACATGTTAACAGACTGCTGTAGACACCAGAGGAGATTCAGTGAGATTAACATGTTAACAGACTGCTGTAGACACCAGAGGAGATTCAGTGAGATTAACATGTTAACAGACTGCTGTAGACACCAGAGGAGATTCAGTGAGATTAACATGTTAACAGACTGCTGTAGACACCAGAGGAGATTCAGTTAGATTAACATGTTAACAGACTGCTGTAGACACCAGAGGAGATTCAGTGAGATTAACATGTTAACAGACTGCTGTAGACACCAGAGGAGATTCAGTTAGATTAACATGTTAACAGACTGCTGTAGACACCAGAGGAGATTTAGTGAGATTAACATGTTAACAGACTGCTGTAGACACCAGAGGAGATTCAGTGAGATTAACATGTTAACAGACTGCTGTAGACACCAGAGGAGATTCAGTGAGATTAACATGTTAACAGACTGCTGTAGACACCAGAGGAGATTCAGTGAGATTAACATGTTAACAGACTGCTGTAGACACCAGAGGAGATTCAGTGAGATTAACATGTTAACAGACTGCTGTAGACACCAGAGGAGATTCAGTGAGATTAACATGTTAACAGACTGCTGTAGACACCAGAGGAGATTCAGTGAGATTAACATGTTAACAGACTGCTGTAGACACCAGAGGAGATTCAGTGAGATTAACATGTTAACAGACTGCTGTAGACACCAGAGGAGATTCAGTGAGATTAGCATGTTAACAGACTGCTGTAGACACCAGAGGAGATTCAGTGAGATTAACATGTTAACAGACTGCTGTAGACACCAGAGGAGATTCAGTGAGATTAACATGTTAACAGACTGCTGTAGACACCAGAGGAGATTCAGTGAGATTAACATGTTAACAGACTGCTGTAGACACCAGAGGAGATTCAGTGAGATTAACATGTTAACAGACTGCTGTAGACACCAGAGGAGATTCAGTGAGATTAACATGTTAACAGACTGCTGTAGACACCAGAGGAGATTCAGTGAGATTAACATGTTAACAGACTGCTGTAGACACCAGAGGAGATTCAGTGAGATTAACATGTTAACAGACTGCTGTAGACACCAGAGGAGATTCAGTGAGATTAACATGTTAACAGACTGCTGTAGACACCAGAGGAGATTCAGTGAGATTAACATGTTAACAGACTGCTGTAGACACCAGAGGAGATTCAGTGAGATTAACATGTTAACAGACTGCTGTAGACACCAGAGGAGATTCAGTTAGATTAACATGTTAACAGACTGCTGTAGACACCAGAGGAGATTCAGTGAGATTAACATGTTAACAGACTGCTGTAGACACCAGAGGAGATTCAGTTAGATTAACATGTTAACAGACTGCTGTAGACACCAGAGGAGATTCAGTGAGATTAACATGTTAACAGACTGCTGTAGACACCAGAGGAGATTCAGTGAGATTAACATGTTAACAGACTGCTGTAGACACCAGAGGAGATTCAGTGAGATTAACATGTTAACAGACTGCTGTAGACACCAGAGGAGATTCAGTGAGATTAACATGTTAACAGACTGCTGTAGACACCAGAGGAGATTCAGTGAGATTAACATGTTAACAGACTGCTGTAGACACCAGAGGAGATTCAGTGAGATTAGCATGTTAACAGACTGCTGTAGACACCAGAGGAGATTCAGTGAGATTAACATGTTAACAGACTGCTGTAGACACCAGAGGAGATTCAGTGAGATTAACATGTTAACAGACTGCTGTAGACACCAGAGGAGATTCAGTGAGATTAACATGTTAACAGACTGCTGTAGACACCAGAGGAGATTCAGTGAGATTAACATGTTAACAGACTGCTGTAGACACCAGAGGAGATTCAGTGAGATTAACATGTTAACAGACTGCTGTAGACACCAGAGGAGATTCAGTGGTAGTTTTAAACCAGTGATGTTTCATTCATTCTCCCTACTGTTTAAGTGGTGTGCTGTACTCTGTACTGTACTCTGAACAGTTAGGATTGACGACTAACCACAATGAAGCCTGATTGCTTGGACTCATCCAAACTATTGCATAAGAGGCCTCATTTATTTATTCTGATTTTCCCCCTCTGCCTGGGAGACGAAGGGGGTGGAACACACACACCCCCGCTCACCTTACCAGTCCCCTGTGCGTGTGGTGTGTGTGTGTGTCTTACCCAGCTGGAGTGGGTTTCGTCCCCATGTCCTCAGTGTCCCTGGTAATACTGGGGCCGGGGTAGGGATGGGACCACTGCAGCATCTACCCACATTGACATCACTGAGTAAATTTGGCTAAAAATAGAATCACCACACAGCTATCCAGTTTGCTCTGTGTTCTGAGAGAGTAGACAAAATGGCGGTGCCTTGACTGGCTCTGGATAGTCTGAAACATGGATGGGTAACCTCTGGTGATAACATATCATACTATAAATTGTTTTTGAGAAAGCCATTCTGACCCGTCTTCGTCTCCGTCCTGCTGTAGTTGCAGCCAGTGAATTAGCGTTTGGAGAAACCCTCTCGAAAAATAACAGAAACACACATTTGTCAGAGTTTATAAAATGGAGACCGACAAAGACTAGTTTACTAATGTAGCAGGTAGCAACAGCTATAGTAAGCTCCTCAGTGCCTCTGTTTCTCCACCTGTAGCTGGTGAGGGGGGGGATTGGGGGACAGATGGCCTAATTACAGTGACTGTGTTGCGTTAACCCCCCTCCCTTTAGTCTAATCCGGCAGGCTATCAGCCAATCAACAGCCAGCCACTCCAAACCCAAAGAGCTGTAATTATGGGCTGGCTCACCCTGGCTGGTCTCTTGACTCACCTGCTGCTCCTAGGCTCTTCATACCACCAGCCACCAGGGCCCTCTCGTGAACTCCCCAAACCCAGCCATATGAGCCTCTCCAGGGATAGTCAGGCTGACTCCCCTTCCCTGGTTGTCACTCAATCCCTATCCATCTTACCACCTCTTATTTGAGCCTTTCTCCTGGCACAACCATGTCTTCCACTCCACTACTATATTGAACCTTTACATGTATACAGGTTTGTCTCATTGAGATCATCTCTTTTGAAAGAAACACCTATTCAGCAGAGTAGAAGTCGACAGACTGCATCTCCACAAAACGCACACTCTCCCGTCACTCTGGCCCCAGCCAGGTGAGTGTCCTGGGATACTGCTTTGACCTGGCTCTCCAGGTGCTCCAGACCCCCCCCCCCCCAGTGCAAAACCTGGACACATACAAATCTGCTGGCTAGACAATCTGGACCCTCTCTAAAATTATCCGCCGCCATTGTTGCAACCCCTATTACCAGTCTGTTCAACCTCAATCTCTCTTTCGTATCGTCCGAGATCCGTAAAGATCGGAAAGCTGCCGCTGTCATCCCCCTCTTTAAAAGGGGGTGACACTCTAGACCCAAACTGTTACAGACCTATATCCATCCTGCCCTGCCTTTCTAAAGTCTTCGAAAGCCAAGTTAATAAACAGATCACTGACCATTTCGAATCCCAACGTACCTTCTCCGCTGTGCAATCTGGTTTCCAAGGTACTAAACGATATCATAACCGCCATCGATAAAAGACAGTACTGTGCAGCAGTCTTCATCAACCTGGCCAAGGCCTTCGACTCTGTCAATGACAGTATTCTTATTGGTAGACTTAACACCCTTGGTTTCTCAAATGACTGCCTTGCCTGGTTCACCAACTACTTCTCAGACAGAGTTCAGTGTGCTAAATCGGGGGGGGGGGGGCCTGTAGTCCAGGCCGACTCTTTTCTCTGTATATATCAACGATGTCGCTCTTGCTGCGGGTGATTCCCTGATCCACCTCTACGCAGACGACACGATTCTGTATACATCTGGCCCTTCTTTGGACACTGTTAACAAACCTCTAAACGAGCTTCAATGCCATACAACACTATTTCCGTGGCCTCCAACTGCTCTTAAACGCTAGTAAAACCAAATGTATGCTTTTCAACCGTTCGCTGCCCGTACCCTCCCGACCGCCCGACTAGCATCACTACTCTGGACGGTTCTGAATATATGGAACTCTACAAGGTGTTTGGCTAGTCTGTAAACTCTCCTTCCAGACTCATATTAAACATCGACAATACAAAATTAAATCTAGAATCGGCTTCCTATTTCGCAACAAAGCCTCCTTCACTCACGCCGCCAAACATACCCTCGCAAATCTGACTATACTACCGATCCTCAACTTCGGCGATGTAATTTACAAAATAGCCTCCAACACTCTACTCGGCAAACTGGACGCAGTCTATCACAGTGCCATCCGTTTTGTCACCAAAGCCCCAAATACCACCCACCACTGTGACCTGTATGCTCTAGTCGGCTGGCCCTCGCTACATATTCGTCACCAAACCCACTGGTTCCAGGTCATCTATAAGTCTTTGCTAGGTAAAGCTCCGCCTTCTCTCAGCTCACTGGTCACCATAACACCCACCCGTAGCACGCGCTCCAGCAGGTATATCTCACTGGTCATCCCCAAAGCCAACAGCTTTTTTCCATCTATGTAACATTGCAAAAAAAAACTTTTTTATGGAATGGTCTGCCTACCCATGTCAGAGACGCAAACTCTGTCTCAAAACTCTAAAGTCTTTACTGAAGACTCATCTCTTCAGTGGGTCACATGATTGAGTGTAGTCTGGCCCAGGAGTGTGAAGGTGAACGGAAAGGCTCTGGAGCAACGAACCACCCTTGCTGTCTCTGCCTGGCCGGTTCCCCTCTTTCCACTGGGATTCTCTGCCTCTAACCCTATTACAGGGGCTGAGTCACTGGCTTACTGGTGCTCTTTCATGCAGTCCCTAGGAGGGGTGCGTCACTTGAGTGGATTGAGTCACTGATGTGATCTTCCTGTCTGGGTTGGCGCCCCCCCCTTGAGTTGTGCCGTGGCGGAGATCTTTGTGGGCTATACTTGGCCTTGTCTCAGGATGGTAAGTTGGTGGTTGAAGATATCCCTCTAGTGGTGTGGGGGCTGTGCTTTGGCAAAGTGGATGGGGTTATATCCTTCCTGTTTGGCCCTGTCCGGGGGTATCATCGGATGGGGCCATAGTGTCTCCTGACCCCTCCTGTCTCAGCCTCCAGTATTTATGCTGCAGTAGTTTATGTGTCGGGGGGCTAGGGTCAGTTTGTTATATCTGGAGTACTTCTCCTGTCTTATCCGGTCTCCTCTGGGGCAGTATGCTCTCTCTAATTCTCTCTTTCTCTCGGAGGACCTGAGCCCTAGGACCATGCCTCAGGACTACCTGGCATGATGACTCCTTGCTGTCCCCAGTCCACCTGGCCATGCTGCTGCTCCAGTTTCAACTGTTCTGCCTGCGGCTATGGAATCCTGACCTGTTCACCGGACGTGCTGCCCTTTCCCAGACCTATTATTTGACAATGCTGGTCATTTATGAACATTTGAACATCTTGGCCATGTTCTGTTATAATCTCCACCCGGCACAGCCAGAAGAGGACTGGCCACCCCTCATAGCCTGGTTCCTCTCTAGGTTTCTTCCTAGGGAGTTTTTCCTAGCCAACGTGCTTCAACACCTGCATTGCTTGCTGTTTGGGGTTTTAGGCTGGGTTTCTGTACAGCATTTTGAGATATCAGCTGATGTACGAAGGGATACATTTGATTTGAACACCTCCTCTGGCCGACCATTCCCCTGCTGCCAATGACTGGAACGAATCGCAAAAATTGTAGACTGATACTTCCCTCACTAACTTTAAACATCAGCTAACCGATTGCTGCAGCTGTACATAGCCCATCTGTAATTAGCCCATCCAATCTACCTACCTCATCCCACATATTGTTATTATTTACTTTTCTGCTCTTTTGCACACCGGTATTTCTACTTGAGCATCATCATCTGCACATCTATCACTCCAGTGTTAATTTGCTAAATTGTAATTACTTCGCTACTATGGCCTATTTATTGCCTTACCTCCTCACGCCATTTGCACACACTGTATAGACTATTTTCCTCCCATTTTTTTCTCCATTGTGTTATTGACTGTACGCTTGTTAATTCCATGTGTAACTGTGTTGTTGTTTGTGTCGCACTGCTTTGCTTTATCTTGGCCAGGTCACAGTTGTAAATGATAACTTGTTCTCAACTGGCCTACCTGGTTAAATAAAGGCGAAATAAAATAATAAAACCACCTTCGGTAACCCCATTGCCAACCAGCTTTGGCAGAGTGAAGTAAGGCAACAGATCCTCCTCCCCTCAACTCATAAAAAAACACAAAAAAACAACAGCCATAGAGATTCTTCCTGGTTCTATCACGCCTGCCCCAGAGGAGACAGGATTGGCCGCTCCTCTCCCTGTGGGCCCTGTGATTGGCTGTTTCTATCCCTGAGGGCTCAGTGATTGGCTGCCTCTGTCCCCTCGCCCTGGGGTAGTGTCTCTGAGGGCGATGCATGGTACCAAGTCTCTGATGATGACGATCCAATGACTGTGTCAGCAGTGAAGTAAACAAGCTAGCGCCACTTGGGATGATGACTACTCTGTGAGCCATCTCTGGGCTGTGTTCATTAGGGCACAGCGAAGCAAAACACTTTGGAAAGGAAAAACAAAAATGAGTGCCTCTTACTTTTTGGATAAGTTCAGATAGCACCTCCCTGTTTCAGTCCGCTTCGTGCCTACAGATCAGGACTCTCTCTGAATGCTGTGTCCTGGTCCACACTACTTTCTCTCACATACTGGACTGGCACCACACCCTGATAGCCAAATGGAGGATATCTGCCTCTTAAAATGGGCATATCAGAAAGCCTTGTTTGGCTCATTGTGGATTCCAAATCTGTCTCATGAAAACATTAGATTACAAACTAGAATCAAATAGGATCTATAGTTCTAACGAGCAACTCATGCTGGAGAAACTAGTGGCAACTATCATCATGAGAACAGGTGAAAACCTTGACAAAATTGACCTAAAAGGGGCATTTGACCTTGAAGCATGTCATTTTCTAGCGTAGCCAAGCATGAAACCATAGTCTGAGCAGTGAGGGATTTATAACCAACTGGCTCCATCTGCTGGCCAGACGAGGGTTCTCATCTCACCCATAAACATGAATAAATATAGCTGTGTGTGTCAAGTGTATCATCTCTCTATGGGCTCACCTGTGTCATCTTGTCCACAGAGACGGGGATGCCGTCAATGGTGAGGGGGGGCAGCTCGGAGGTTAGTTCCCCCCCGGGGGGTGCGTGCTCGGCCAGGGCGTTCTCCAGGTCCTCCAGGATCATGCCCTTGTACTTCCTCACCTGCAGGGAGAAGGAGGAGGGGTAGGAAAAACATGGGTTAGTGGACGACCCAGAGTAGGGGGCAAAGGTCAAGGGAAGGTTATCCCTAACCTTGTAAAAGCAGTCTGAGAACCAAACGTTGTGACATAGTGAAAATTGCAGGCTAGGGCTGGGCGATATGGCCAAAACCTCATATCCTGACATAGGTCAATTCATATCCCGATAACGATACATATCACGATATAGCACATTTTCTGTCAATTCAATGAATAAATAGTTTATATAAAATGACCACACGTAAAGGCCCATTTCTTATTACATTTTGAATTAAACTCAACAAATAAAGGTACTTACTCATATTTGATTATTTAGTACCTTTGCGCAAATTTTCAATTAAGCATGAAACAAAATAAAATATTAATGTTTAAAATCAACAAAAAAGGTAAATAGAAAACACTTCAACTATAGTTGCAAACAAAATAAATACAGGCCTAAAATATAGGCAGTCATTGAAAATAAGAATTTGTTCCCAACTGACTTGCAGGCTTTTTAAATAAAAGTTATAAATAAATTAAATAAAAAAACATATTAATTTGCATTTGGTACCTTGGGTCAAAACTCACAAAACCCCTGTTTCTCGAACGTGTAAATTGGGGCCATGTCTTTGCAGATGTAAGTTGTAACGGCAGCTGTTATCTCCTTCCATCTTCGTGATTCTTTGCCATATGCTGTGCCGCGGGCAAAAGCCTCTTGTAACGTCTGAGTCAGGGGTTTGTTTTGAGCACTAGACTGTACTTTTTGGGGTCTCATCCGTAGACTCTCTCCGTACCGTTTCACATGATTCTTGCGTAGTTGGTAAGAGAGGTTAGTGGTGTTTGAGCCTGTTGTTGGGACTGGCCTGTTTCACATGATTCTTGTGTAGGTGGTAAGAGAGGTTAGTGATGTTTGAGCCTGTTGTTGGGACTGGCCTGTTTCACATGATTCTTGCGTAGGTGGTAAAAGAGGTTACTGATGTTTGAGCCTGTTGTTGGGACTGGCCTGTTTCACATGATTCTTGCGTAGGTGGTAATAGAGGTTAGTGGTGTTTGAGCCTGTTGTTGGGACTGGCCTGTTTCACATGATTCTTGCGTAGGTGGTAATAGAGGTTAGTGGTGTTTGAGCCTGTTGTTGGGACTGGCCTGTTTCACATGATTCTTGCGTAGGTGGTAATAGAGGTTAGTGGTGTTTGAGCCTGTTGTTGGGACTGGCCTGTTTCACATGATTCTTGCGTAGGTGGTAATAGAGGTTAGTGGTGTTTGAGCCTGTTGTTGGGACTGGCCTGTTTCACATGATTCTTGCGTAGGTGGTAAAAGAGGTTAGTGGTGTTTGAGCCTGTTGTTGGGACTGGCCTGTTTCACATGATTCTTGCGTAGGTGGTAAGAGAGGTTAGTGGTGTTTGAGCCTGTTGTTGGGACTGGCCTGTTTCACATGATTCTTGTGTAGGTGGTAA
This sequence comes from Oncorhynchus mykiss, assembly GCF_013265735.2. NCBI lineage: Eukaryota > Metazoa > Chordata > Actinopteri > Salmoniformes > Salmonidae > Oncorhynchus > Oncorhynchus mykiss. The sequence goes on from NC_048585.1 coordinate 14,683,451, forward strand.
TAGAGGTTAGTGGTGTTTGAGCCTGTTGTTGGGACTGGCCTGTTTCACATGATTCTTGCGTAGGTGGTAATAGAGGTTAGTGGTGTTTGAGCCTGTTGTCAGGACTCTGACCTGCGACACGTCTTGTAGAGGACGGTTTTCTGGTCCGTGTCAGACTTGTCATACCCAAACCACGTCCATCTGACAGAAGTAGCCCCTCTTTTAGGTACGAGCTCCTTGTCTCCGTGCTCTGGGCCACGTTCATTCTCCTCCATGTTTGTTTGTGTTGCAAATTTCCTTCTGCAAAGCGTCATCCAATTGATGAAAAATATTGCCGTAAAGAGTGTGATTAGGCACAAATCTCAGATCAGAAGACAAACCCCTTAAATACTAACCTTAACCACTAGGAAGAAAAAATGTTTGGGGGTAAATATCTGTCGACACTGATATTTCCTTCTTTTCCTTGAGGTAAGGAAAGGAAAAGCCCTCGTCGAGTGAAGACGATGTTTCAGTCTACTGCTTTCACCAATCACAGATCAGCGTTTACTTCAACCAATGAAGGACAGAAGAGCGGATGCACTGAGAAAAGTTGAACTGGACCATTGACTTAACCCCAATGTAAGGCAGGAACAGTGAACACAAACTCCTTATATGAAACACTAACTTATTTTCTTCTGTGTTACAGATTCAGCCAAACATTATGAGGCGGCAACACATCCTCCGTCTGTGTGGGAGACGTGTGGCAGACACGCGTCTGTGTGGGAGACGTGTGGCAGACATGCGTCTGTGTGGGAGACGTGTGGCAGACATGTGTCTGTGTGGGAGACGTGTGACAGACATGTGTCTGTGTGGGAGACGTGTGACAGACATGTGTCTGTGTGGGAGACGTGTGACAGACATGTGTCTGTGTGGAAGACGTGTGGTAGACATGTGTCTGTGTGGGAGACGTGTGACAGACGTGTCTGTGTGGGAGACGTGTGACAGACATGTGTCTGTGTGGGAGACGTGTGACAGACATGTGTCTGTGTGGGAGACGTGTGACAGACATGTGTCTGTGTGGGAGACGTGTGACAGACATGTGTCTGTGTGGGAGACGTGTGGTAGACATGTGTCTGTGTGGGAGACGTGTGGTAGACATGTGTCTGTGTGGCAGACGTGTGACAGACGTGTGGTAGACATGTGTCTGTGTGACAGACGTGTGGTAGACATGTGTCTGTGTGGCAGACGTGTGGTAGACATGTGTCTGTGTGACAGACGTGTGGTAGACATGTGTCTGTGTGGCAGACGTGTGGTAGACATGTGTCTGTGTGGCAGACGTGTGGTAGACATGTGTCTGTGTGGCAGACGTGTGGTAGACATGTGTCTGTGTGGCAGACGTGTGGTAGACATGTGTCTGTGTGGCAGACGTGTGGTAGACATGTGTCTGTGTGGCAGACGTGTGGTAGACATGTGTCTGTGTGGCAGACGTGTGGTAGACATGTGTCTGTGTGGGAGACGTGTGGTAGACATGTGTCTGTGTGACAGACGTGTGGTAGACATGTGTCTGTGTGGGAGACGTGTGGTAGACATGTGTCTGTGTGGCAGACGTGTGGTAGACATGTGTCTGTGTGGCAGACGTGTGGTAGACATGTGTCTGTGTGGGAGACGTGTGGTAGACATGTGTCTGTGTGACAGACGTGTGGTAGACATGTGTCTGTGTGGCAGACGTGTGGTAGACATGTGTCTGTGTGACAGACGTGTGGTAGACATGTGTCTGTGTGGCAGACGTGTGGTAGACATGTGTCTGTGTGACAGACGTGTGGTAGACATGTGTCTGTGTGACAGACGTGTGGTAGACATGTGTCTGTGTGACAGACGTGTGGTAGACATGTGTCTGTGTGACAGACGTGTGACAGACGTGTGGTAGACATGTGTCTGTGTGACAGACGTGTGGGAGACGTGTGGTAGACATGTGTCTGTGTGACAGACGTGTGGTAGACATGTGTCTGTGTGGCAGACGTGTGGTAGACATGTGTCTGTGTGGCAGACGTGTGGTAGACATGTGTCTGTGTGGCAGACGTGTGGTAGACATGTGTCTGTGTGGCAGACGTGTGGTAGACATGTGTCTGTGTGGCAGACGTGTCTGTGTGGCAGACGTGTGGTAGACATGTGTCTGTGTGGGAGACGTGTGGTAGACATGTGTCTGTGTGACAGACGTGTGGTAGACATGTGTCTGTGTGGGAGACGTGTGGTAGACATGTGTCTGTGTGGCAGACGTGTGGTAGACATGTGTCTGTGTGGCAGACGTGTGGTAGACATGTGTCTGTGTGGCAGACGTGTGGTAGACATGTGTCTGTGTGACAGACGTGTGGTAGACATGTGTCTGTGTGGCAGACGTGTGGTAGACATGTGTCTGTGTGACAGACGTGTGGTAGACATGTGTCTGTGTGGCAGACGTGTGGTAGACATGTGTCTGTGTGACAGACGTGTGGTAGACATGTGTCTGTGTGACAGACGTGTGGTAGACATGTGTCTGTGTGACAGACGTGTGACAGACGTGTGGTAGACATGTGTCTGTGTGACAGACGTGTGGGAGACGTGTGGTAGACATGTGTCTGTGTGGGAGACGTGTGGTAGACGTGTCTGTGTGGGAGACGTGTGGTAGACATGTGTCTGTGTGGGAGACATGTGTCTGTGTGGGAGACGTGTGGTAGACATGTGTCTGTGTGGCAGACGTGTGGTAGACATGTGTCTGTGTGGGAGACGTGTGGTAGACATGTGTCTGTGTGACAGACGTGTGGTAGACGTGTGTCTGTGTGACAGACGTGTGGTAGACATGTGTCTGTGTGACAGACGTGTGGTAGACGTGTGTCTGTGTGGCAGACGTGTGGTAGGCATGTGTCTGTGTGACAGACGTGTGGTAGACATGTGTCTGTGTGGGAGACGTGTGGTAGACATGTGTCTGTGTGGCAGACGTGTGACAGACATGTGTCTGTGTGACAGACGTGTGGTAGACATGTGTCTGTGTGACAGACGTGTGGTAGACATGTGTCTGTGTGACAGACGTGTGGTAGACATGTGTCTGTGTGGCAGACGTGTGGTAGACATGTGTCTGTGTGGCAGACGTGTGACAGACATGTGTCTGTGTGGGAGACGTGTAACAGACGTGTGGTAGACATGTTTCCACTCACCACATTCTCCAGAGGCGCAGCACCAAACACCTTGAACAAAGCGTTGGGTTTGGAGGGAGAGATGCACAGAACTATGGCCTGTTGACCAACTCTGGTGGTGTACTCATCCAGGGTGGCTCGCAGTTTCCTACAGACACAAAAACACCAGGAAAATAACTCAAACGTGCTCTTTCTAGTCACAGGGACTATAAAACACAAATAGCCGTGATAAATGACTGTCATTCCATACTTCGATTAAAATAAAGTACCCCCTTTCAGAAAAAACTAAATAATGACAAATAAAACTAAATGAAGTGGGATACTAGTAGGATACTGTTCAGAATGACAAGAGAAAGAGAGGCAGGAAAACAGTGCCCTAGGTGAGTTCTGGAAGATTTTGGGGTCATAGACAGTTTTTATTTTACCTTTATTTAACTAGGCAAGTCAGTTAAGAACAAATTCTTATTTTCAATGACGGCCTAGGAACTGTTGGGGAACGTTCTGCCCCTGAACTGCCTGTTCAGGGGCAGAACGACAGATTTTGACCTTGTCAGCTCGGGGATTTGAACTTGCAACCTTCAGGTTACTAGTCCAACACTCTAACCACTAGGCTACCCTGCCGCTCTGGGCCACTCACCTCAGAAGGCGTGTCTGTTGTCTCTTGCGGATGGACGGGTTGGACTCGAAGATGTGGGGCCTCTTGCGTTTCTTGCCTGTTGCTACGGCAGCAGCTGCAGCCATGCCTACTGGGCCTGTGAATAGAAATAAGACAGTTGACATGGAGCAGTTAGCATTAGTGGTCTGACAACACCATCTGCTGGTCAGTTATGTACATTACAACCGATTTAGACCTGGGATACCAGGTGTGTCCTCAATTAATGATCAGGTAGAAGAGAAAACCAGCAGGCACCGGGTCAGAGTTGAGTACCCCTGGTGTAGATATACATGTTATGTATAGAGCTGGTTATGATTGCCTACTCTACATGACAGGCAACCATGTCTTTCTGTTTACCACAGCATTCTGTAATTTTCATAAGGCGTGACCCTGATACAAGGGCCCCATGACCTAGCTTTGGCAGAACAGATCCTGAATACAGTAACCTCTTCAAGACAGAGAACAAAGCAGCTCATTTCACTCTGCTACTATACTGTCCTCCATCATGCCAAAGACCCCTCCTCTCATTGGCCAGGGCTCACCTGCAGCTGCCAGGTGCGCGGTCATCTCGTCATTGCCGGCCGAGTGAAGGATGTCTGAGTCATCATAGGCGTCGTCGTCAGGGGATGAGGGAGAGTCCTCGTCGGCGCTCAGCATGCTGTGATCGGTGTACGTGGCCACATGTACCTGCTGCACGGCGTGCTCCTCGATGGTGGTCATGTGTTCAGTCTGGTGAACGTTGTGGTCCTCCATGGCGTGGTGCTAGCCTCAAACACTAACTGAAGAGAGTAGAAAATAACTTATTCCATTCATTTTTGTTGGTGTCTCAGTATGTAACAACCTGACACCACACACACACAACATGCTGGGACAGCCATAGAGAAGCGCTCCTGCCTCCTGGAGCAGAGTTGGGGTTTAAGTGCTTTACGGCAATAGTTAGCACATGGGATATTGATGCAAGTAACCCAGAGACACACGTGTCATTCAGGGGTGTGTATAGGCCTACACCCACTTCTACAGTGATACTATCCCAGAAGTATGTTAACAGGGCTCAATGAAATAAAGCTTGTTATGTCAAGGGGCTATATCTGAAAATGTGTACTAACTAAATTTGTGATACATGACATAACTAATGATAATAGTAATATTAGTAGTAATAGTGTCAGTGTAGATACATTGATGCAGTGCGTCTGTAGTTATGTTCAATAAATGGCTGAGGTTGACTATATTCCAAATATGTTCATTCAAAGGCATGTATTACTTTACAACTCAAAAGGCTAATCGAGTATTGCACTGGGCGACCAATTAATGATAGATTTGGGGGTGGGAGGAGACAGGAAATGTAAAGATTGAATGGCTTGCATGATGCATCTTTATAAACTGTTATATAGCCCTACTATGAATTACTTGAGGGGAGAGAGGATACACCTAGACAGTAAGACAGACAGGGGCAGGAATGGGCTGGCTAGCCAACCAGTTAAGTCTTGACAAATTATCAATTGAGCTTGTCTAGCTAACAGTAACTCAAAATTAGGTTGCACTGATAAGCATTCTCGGTCTCTGCTATTAAATACTCGCGAAAGATGAGACGAATGCGAGCTATATTGATAACAGACCATAGCTACTAGCTAGCTAACGCTACCCAACCTGCCATTCAATGGCGGTGGATAGACCACAACAAGCTAGCTGATTAGTGGCTAAGTTAGCGAATGTGTTTCGCTAACACTGTTTAACAGCGTTTCTGATCAAATGTTATGGTTATTTTACTAGCCATATACTTAGCTAGGTTACTGTTAGTTAGCTCCGATGGTGCTTCTAGATATGACAAGAACCTAAATAAACTATCATTAACGTTAGCTAGCAAGTCAACCATAAAAACGCAGTTGGCTAGCAAATGTCCAAGACACATTTCGCTAGAGAATTAGCTGGCCAAGCAGCTGTATTTAGCAACATACTGGACAATTGTGTAAAAAATAGAACAATTATTGGAATCAGAATCCAAAATATTGCATGCTAACCAAGCATCGCATGCGATTACATGTGCTGTGCACTTGTTAAGCTAAAATAACGCGACTACTGTAGCACCGAACCCGCCATCTCGAGCTACAACTGTAACAATACATAACAGGCCTAGCGGCCTACATCAACACCAACGCTATTGCTGCATTATCTCGACTTATTTTCGGTGTGCGCAAAGTGTACTGTCGTCAAAAATGTCAAATATTCGTTTTTTTTCGTTTTCTCATCGGTATCTAAAACAATGTGCATATTTTCGCCCCTATGCTGCCGGGTTTGTTGGTGCGGCTGCGCCGGGGCTGAAATAGCTGGAGATTGCGCGGTAGGGCACTAACCTCAGAGCGGCTGCGCTACTTCGGGCCTGCGCCGTACGATGGGCCTGGGAATCCGAGCTCTAATGGAGGACAAAGAACAGCCAGCCCGAAAACACACCGAAGCTGAAGCTCGGCGGTCCCGCTGATCTACCAGAACACCGGGCTAACCACGCCCCTTTCCAGTTAAAGATCACCGGCAAAAGTAGACTTTTCTTATTTGATAAAAAGTTAAACATATAGCAAATAGTGTTCAGTATTCATTCAATATAATCCATATAGCTATGTTTATTTTGTCCGCAAAAAAATATACAGTATCGCAACCCCCCCCCCCCCCCCCCTGAAATAAGTAGTTGTTTTTATAAACATCACTAGCAAAAACAATACACGCAATTTGAATGACATACCTACTGTACAAAATAGGATAATATCTTCTTTCTAATGATGTCAACTTTAAACAGCTGCTCGTATCGACAATGTGTTTAGAGTTACCTTTCTGGCTAATAGTCTTTGTTATAGTTTACAGTTCTTCTTCCAATTATAGTGTGGGGAGGTAATGGAAAAACTATCTACAAAATCTATTAATTTTAAAATGTTGATTACTTCTTGCGATTATCATTCACCTGATGATAAGACAAGACGTGGAAAACATTTTTGCTAAGGTATTATAACGACCCTGGGTTTGCGGATATTCCAGTATGTTTAGTTACCGGTTTGCCTGGAAGGGGGTCCCTGGGCAAGAAAAGGCTGAAGATCCCTGGCCTTGATTAATGTAATATTTGGGAGGTCTAAATGGGATGACGCCATTTCAATCTGAAACAGGTTTGCCAGAGTCGTTATTCTTCTTTAAACATTTGACTTTTGCCTAAATTGGGTTATTTTAATCAAATTGCATTGTTTTATCTGGTTGACAACATTGATTTGTGAACAATCATTGTTTATTCTCTATGTATAGTCACTTTACTCCTACCTACATGTACAAATTACCTCGAATAATCTGTACCCCCGCACATTGACTCGGTACCGATACTCCCTGTATATAGCCTCGGTATTGTTATTTTATTGTGTTACTTTTTTAAATGTTATTATTTATTTAGTAAATATTTTCTATTTCTATTCTAACTCTATTTCTTTAACTGCATTGTTGGTTAAGGGCTTGTAAGTAAGAATTTCACGGTAAGGTCTACCTGTTGTATTGTAGTCTAATTCAATACAATGACGCTTTTGACAACACAATTGTTAATAAGGTTATACTAAATATGGCATAGCACAGTAGCCTACTGGGGGAAATGTAACACTAGCCCTGTTTATCAATGGAAAATTAAATACATCTAGGGTAAAGCCAAGCACATGTCAAAAGGGCTCCTGCATCTACTACAGTTAATATGGTACAAAACCCACTACTGCTGCTACTACAGTTAATATTGTACAAAACCTACCTCTGCTATTACAGTTAATATGGTACACAATCTACTGCTGCTTCTGCAATTAATATGGTACATTACCTACCCTGCTGCTACTACAGTTAACATGGTACATTACCTACTGCTGCTTCTGCAATTAATATGGTACATTACCTACCCTGCTGCTACTACAGTTAAAATGGTACATTACATACCCTGCTGCTACTACAGTTAATATGGTACATTACCTACCCTGCCGCTACTACAGTTAAAATGGTACATAACCTACGGCTGCTTCTGCAATTAATATGGTACATTACCTACCTGCTGCTACTACAGTTAATATGGTACATTACCTACTGCTGCTTCTGCAATTAATATGGTACATTACCTACCCTGCTGCTACTACAGTTAATATGGTACATTACCTACTGCTGCTTCTGCAATTAATATGGTACATTACCTACCCTGCTGCTACTACAGTTAATATGGTACACAACCTACCGCTGCTTCTGCAATTAATATGGTACATTACCTACCCTGCTGCTACTACAGTTAATATGGTACACAACCTACCGCTGCTTCTGCAATTAATATGGTACATTACCTACCCTGCTGCTACTACAGTTAATATGGTACACAACCTACCGCTGCTTCTGCAATTAATATGGTACATCACCTACCCTGCTGCTACTACAGTTAAAATGTACATAACCTACTGCTGCTTCTGCAATTAATATGGTACATTACCTACCCTGCTGCTACTACAGTTAAAATGGTACATAACCTACTGCTGCTTCTGCAATGAATATGGTAGATAACCTACTGCTGCTACAGTTAATATGGTAGATAACCTACTGCTGCTGCTACAGTTAATATGGTAGATAACCTGCTGCTACAGTTAATATGGTAGATAACCTACTGCTGCTACTACAGTTAATATGGTAGATAACCTACTGCTGCTACTACAGTTAATATGGTAGATAACCTACTGCTGCTGCTACAGTTAATATGGTAGATAACCTACTGCTGCTACTACAGTTAATATGGTAGATAACCTACTGCTGCTACTACAGTTAATATGGTAGATAACCTACTGCTGCTGCTACAGTTAATATGGGAGATAACCTACTGCTGCTACTACAGTTAATATGGGAGATAACCTACTGCTGCTACTACAGTTAATATGGTAGATAACCTACTGCTGCTGCTACAGTTAATATGGTAGATAACCTACTGCTACTACAGTTAATATGGTAGATAACCTACTGCTGCTGCTACTACAGTTAATATGGTAGATAACCTACTGCTGCTGCTACAGTTAATATGGTAGATAACCTACTGCTACTACAGTTAATATGGTAGATAACCTACTGCTACTACAGTTAATATGGTAGATAACCTACTGCTGCTATTACAGTTAATATGGTAGATAACCTACTGCTGCTGCTACAGTTAATATGGTAGATAACCTACTGCTACTACAGTTAATATGGGAGATAACCTACTGCTGCTACTACAGTTAATATGGTAGATAACCTACTGCTGCTACAGTCGATATGGTAGATAACCTACTGCTGCTGCTACAGTTGATATGGTAGATAACCTACTGCTGCTGCTCCAGTTAATATGGTAGATAACCTACTGCTGCTACAGTCGATATGGTAGATAACCTACTGCTGCTGCTACAGTTGATATGGTAGATAACCTACTGCTGCTGCTCCAGTTAATATGGTAGATAACCTACTGCTGCTGCTACAGTTAATATGGTAGATAACCTACTGCTGCTGCTACAGTTAATATGGGAGATAACCTACTGCTGCTGCTATTACAGTTAATATGGTAGATAACCTACTGCTGCTGCTCCAGTTAATATGGTAGATAACCTACTGCTGCTGCTACAGTTAATATGGTAGATAACCTACTGCTGCTATTACAGTTAATGTGGTAGATAACCTACTGCTGCTGCTACAGTTAATATGGTAGATAACCTACTGCTGCTGCTACAGTTAAAATGGTAGATAACCTACTGCTGCTGCATTTATTGTTAATATGGTAGATAACCTACTGCTGCTGCTACAGTTGATATGGTAGATAACCTACTGCTGCTGCTACAGTTAATATGGGAGATAACCTACTGCTGCTATTACAGTTAATATGGGAGATAACCTACTGCTGCTACTACAGTTAAAATGGTAGATAACCTACTGCTGCTACAGTTAATATGGTAGATAACCTACTGCTGCTACTACAGTTAAAATGGTAGATAACCTACTGCTGCTACAGTTAATATGGTAGATAACCTACTGCTGCTGCTACAGTTAAAATGGTAGATAACCTACTGCTGCTACTACAGTTAATATGGGAGATAACCTACTGCTGCTATTACAGTTAATATGGTAGATAACCTACTGCTGCTGCTACAGTTAATATGGTAGATAACCTACTGCTGCTGCTACAGTTAAAATGGTAGATAACCTACTGCTGCTATTACAGTTAATATGGTAGATAACCTACTGCTGCTGCTACAGTTAATATGGTAGATAACCTACTGCTGCTGCTACAGTTAAAATGGTAGATAACCTACTGCTGCTACTACAGTTAATATGGGAGATAACCTACTGCTGCTATTACAGTTAATATGGTAGATAACCTACTGCTGCTGCTACAGTTAATATGGTAGATAACCTACTGCTGCTACTACAGTTAATATGGGAGATAACCTACTGCTGCTACTACAGTTAATATGGTAGATAACCTACTGCTGCTACTACAGTTAATATGGTAGATAACCTACTGCTGCTGCTACAGTTAATATGGTAGATAACCTACTGCTGCTACTACAGTTAATATGGTAGATAACCTACTGCTGCTACTACAGTTAATATGGTAGATAACCTACTGCTGCTGCTACAGTTAATATGGTAGATAACCTACTGCTGCTGCTATTAAAGTTAATATGGTAGATAACCTACTGCTGCTACTACAGTTAATATGGTAGATAGCCTACTGCTGCTATTACAGTTAATATGGTAGATAACCTACTGCTGCTACTACAGTTAATATGGTAGATAACCTACTGCTGCTATTACAGTTAATATGGTAGATAACCTACTGCTGCTGCTACAGTTAATGTGGTAGATAACCTACTGCTGCTGCTACAGTTAATATGGTAGATAACCTACTGCTGCTGCTAATACAGTTAATATGGTAGATAACCTACTGCTGCTGCTACTACAGTTAATATGGTAGATAACCTACTGCTGCTGCTACAGTTAATATGGTAGATAACCTACTGCTGCTGCTACAGTTAATATGGTAGATAACCTACTGCTGCTGCTACAGTTAATATGGTAGATAACCTACTGCTGCTATTACAGTTAATATGGTAGATAACCTACTGCTGCTGCTACAGTTAATATGGTAGATAACCTACTGCTGCTGCTAATACAGTTAATATGGTAGATAACCTACTGCTGCTGCTACTACAGTTAATATGGTAGATAACCTACTGCTGCTGCTACAGTTAATATGGTAGATAACCTACTGCTGCTGCTACAGTTAATATGGTAGATAACCTACTGCTGCTGCTACAGTTAATATGGTAGATAACCTACTGCTGCTGCTACAGTTAATATGGTAGATAACCTACTGCTGCTAATACAGTTAATATGGTAGATAACCTACTGCTGCTGCTACAGTTAATATGGGAGATAACCTACTGCTGCTACTACAGTTAATATGGTAGATAACCTACTGCTGCTGCTCCAGTTAATATGGTAGATAACCTACTGCTGCTACAGTCGATATGGTAGATAACCTACTGCTGCTGCTACAGTTAATATGGTAGATAACCTACTGCTGCTGCTACAGTTAATATGGTAGATAACCTACTGCTGCTACAGTTAATATGGTAGATAACCTACTGCTGCTGCTACTACAGTTAATATGGTAGATAACCTACTGCTACTACAGTTAATATGGTAGATAACCTACTGCTGCTACAGTTAATATGGTAGATAACCTACTGCTGCTGCTATTACAGTTAATATGGGAGATAACCTACTGCTGCTGCTACAGTTAATATGGTAGATAACCTACTGCTGATACTACAGTTAATATGGTAGATAACCTACTGCTGCTGCTACTACAGTTAATATGGTAGATAACCTACTGCTGCTGCTACAGTTAATATGGTAGATAACCTACTGCTGCTGCTACAGTTAATATGGTAGATAACCTACTGCTGCTACAGTTAATATGGTAGATAACCTACTGCTGCTGCTATTACAGTTAATATGGGAGATAACCTACTGCTGCTACAGTTAATATGGTAGATAACCTACTGCTGCTGCTATTACAGTTAATATGGGAGATAACCTACTGCTGCTGCTACAGTTAATATGGTAGATAACCTACTGCTGCTACAGTTAATATGGTAGATAACCTACTGCTGCTGCTATTACAGTTAATATGGTAGATAACCTACTGCTGCTACTACAGTTAATATGGGAGATAACCTACTGCTGCTATTACAGTTAATATGGTAGATAACCTACTGCTGCTACTACAGTTAATATGGTAGATAACCTACTGCTGCTGCTACAGTTAATATGGTAGATAACCTACTGCTGCTACAGTTAATATGGTAGATAACCTACTGCTGCTGCTACAGTTAATATGGGAGATAACCTACTGCTGCTACAGTTAATATGGTAGATAACCTACTGCTGCTGCTACAGTTAATATGGTAGATAACCTACTGCTGCTGCTACAGTTAATATGGGAGATAACCTACTGCTGCTACAGTTAATATGGTAGATAACCTACTGCTGCTGCTACTACAGTTAATATGGTAGATAACCTACTGCTGCTGCTACAGTTAATATGGGAGATAACCTACTGCTGCTACAGTTAATATGGTAGATAACCTACTGCTGCTGCTACAGTTAATATGGTAGATAACCTACTGCTGCTGCTACAGTTAATATGGGAGATAACCTACTGCTGCTATTACAGTTAATGTGGTAGATAACCTACTGCTGCTACAGTTAATATGGTAGATAACCTACTGCTGCTGCTATTACAGTTAATATGGTAGATAACCTACTGCTGCTGCTACTACAGTTAATATGGTAGATAACCTACTGCTGCTGCTACAGTTAATATGGTAGATAACCTACTGCTGCTACTACAGTTAATATGGTAGATAACCTACTGCTGCTGCTACAGTTAATATGGTAGATAACCTACTGCTGCTGCTACAGTTAATATGGGAGATAACCTACTGCTGCTGCTACAGTTAATATGGTAGATAACCTACTGCTGCTACTACAGTTAATATGGTAGATAACCTACTGCTGCTGCTATTACAGTTAATATGGGAGATAACCTACTGCTGCTACAGTTAATATGGTAGATAACCTACTGCTGCTATTACAGTTAATATGGTAGATAACCTACTGCTGCTGCTACAGTTAATATGGTAGATAACCTACTGCTGCTGCTACAGTTAATATGGGAGATAACCTACTGCTGCTATTACAGTTAATATGGTAGATAACCTACTGCTGCTGCTACAGTTAATATGGGAGATAACCTACTGCTGCTGCTACAGTTAATATGGTAGATAACCTACTGCTGCTGCTACAGTTAATATGGTAGATAACCTACTGCTGCTATTACAGTTAATATGGTAGATAACCTACTGCTGCTGCTACAGTTAATATGGTAGATAACCTACTGCTGCTACAGTTAATATGGTAGATAACCTACTGCTGCTATTACAGTTAATATGGTAGATAACCTACTGCTGCTACTACAGTTAATATGGTAGATAACCTACTGCTGCTACTACAGTTAATATGGTAGATAACCTACTGCTGCTACTACAGTTAATATGGTAGATAACCTACTGCTGCTACAGTTAATATGGTAGATAACCTACTGCTGCTACAGTTAATATGGTAGATAACCTACTGCTGCTGCTACAGTTAATATGGTAGATAACCTGCTCCTTCTCCTATTCTTTATTCTACACAAGTTATTCCCTAAGGAAGGCTAATGGTAATTGCCTAAAAATGCCTAGAAACTAGGTTAACGTTGGCTCAACTTAAAATAATATCTTTACTTTTTTACTTCTTTACAAATTTAGTTTGACAAATTTAGTCTCAACATGCTAAAACCAATAAATGCCATGATTTTGAACCCACTGAAGAGATCAACTTTTTCACAGTCCCAAAGCAGCCTCACAACTGAGCGTTGCTATTCTTTACCTTGCCCACAAAAGGGCAGTGTTGCATCACTAATCACTTCATGAGTCCAGCGTCTCCACTTCACAATAACAGGAGATGGCAGTAAAGGACCATTGAACCTGTCTCTCCACAGGTGCCTTGGCATCCATTCCAGATGATGGATGTTTTACATTAGTATGTGATGACAGCAACGTATGTTTGTGTCCCACTAAATGTCAGCAAGTATCATATTCAAAAGCCGATGCAGGCCTCATAGTTTGTCTCAACGTTTCACAGCCCCAAACTGTGACCTTCGCGCCTCTTCGCCCCCTCCCCATCTCACATCACAGTAGTAGACCTATAGGGACACATGTACAGTAGGCTATTCAGGACTGGAAATAAATGGCATATTCAGTTGAAACCTAAGTAGTGTAAGAGATAGAATATACTGTCAAATGTGTATCTGTACAATATGACACTAAAAATCCATTACACCTTTTCGACTGAGATCATCCAACACAGAAATTCGGGCACACAGCGTCTGTCTGTCATAGCTCAACGTCACACCTGAAGTGAAGGTATGACACTTAAGAATGAGCCATGTCCTCGTCACTAACCATTCCGTCCCTGTACCCATCCCCTTCCGCTGGGCTGTGGTGGGGAGGTGTAGATAAGCCCTGCAGCCTGGGGGGCTGGGATCAATAAGAGCTGTAATTGCTTAGCTGGAAGTGAGGATAATTGTAGGTAATTGTGTGGGCCAGTAGCTGAGCAGGGGCGAGGTGAGGAGGGGGAGGACGGAGAAAGGAGAGGAAGGAGAGGCTTTGGAGTTAATGGGTCCTCGGCTAGCCTATGTCTCTGTCTGTCTCTGTCTGTGTGTCTGGCTGCATGTCTATCTATCTGTCTGTCTGTCTGTCTGTCTGGCTGGCTGGCTGCTTGTCTGTCTGTGTATGTGTGGCTGGCTGGCCGTCTGGCTCTATCCATCTGTCTGTCTTACTGTCTGTTTGAGGCTCGCCCAGTGGGGGTTGAATGTCCACAGGAGTTATAGCCTCTAAAATCTCTGTCTCTCAGTTTCTCTCACTAACCACATTAACATGTTTTCATGCACACACTATTCCGGATAGTACCTCATATCCCACTTAAGGTCTTATTTGGGATAAGCTGTTTACATGCATCTTTGATGACCTACCAAATGTCGGAAATTATAATATGACCTACCAAATGTCTGAAATTATAATATGGCCTACCAAATGTCTGAAATTATAATATGGCCTACCAAATGTCTGAAACTATAATATGGCCTACCAAATGTCTGAAATTATAATATGGCCTACCAAATGTCTGAAACTATAATATGGCCTACCAAATGTCTGAAACTATAATATGACCTACCAAATGTCTGAAATTATAATATGACCTACCAAATGTCGTAAATTATAATATGGCCTACCAAATGTCTGAAATTATAATATGACCTACCAAATGTCTGAAATTATAATATGGCCTACCAAATGTCTGAAATTATAATATGACCTACCAAATGTCTGAAACTATAATATGGCCTACCAAATGTCGGAAGTTATAAGAAGAAAGTGTCTAAATTTGGGGTGAAAGTAGCCAGTAGGCTATACAGTCCAGTACGGTCTATCAGCAAAATAAATGTTTATGGAATTATGGTGGAAGGAAGTGCGCAGGTCTACTTTTTTGACAATCAGATGAAAACATCATCACACAGCGCAACTCAGCCTGCGCAGACCGTGAAAAACAACAGCAAATGGGATAAGATGTTTACATGCCACAGTATCCTATCTGTGATCAGCATGTTCCAGACATGTTATCTGGGTTTATCATAACCGAGATACAAGCTTTTTCGGGTTATTGTAAACGGCATATGATGTTTACATGTGTCAACTAAAAAACAGAATACTTGAGTATCCCGAATAATAACGGGAGATTGGTGTGCATGTAAACGTGGTCTCTGTCGGTCTATGTCTCGTCGCAATAACCATATGCTTATAGGATTTATTAGATAATAGCCTTACCATATGAATCGTACAGTATCTAACCTACCTACGCGCCCACTGACTACCGAGTGGCGCATCGGTGCACTGCATATCAGTGCTAAAGGCCTCACTACAGACCCTGTTTAGATTCTAGGCTGTATCACAACCGGCCGTGTTTGGGAGTCCCATAAAGCGACGCACAATTGGCCCATCATCGTTAGGGTTTAGCCAGGGTAGGCCGTCATTGTAAATATTAATTTGTTCTTAACTGACATGCCTGGTTACATTTAAAAAAAAATAGTTATGGATTAATTTGAAGGCATTGTAGGGCATCTCTTCTATGAGTAGGCCCTGTATCAGGTTGTCTGCCCAGGAAATATATATAAAAAAACAAGCAGGATCCCAACTAGTTGACCATTTATGCAGTCTTCCGATAGCACCTCCCAGGACCTTCGATGAGATTCGAATACAAAGTCAAGTTTGATTCCCACGGCTTTCGAGGAGCAGGTGCAATGACATCCCCTTGATGAACAACAGGGGGCAGTAAAGCACCACATATAAAACGAAATAAAATGCTGAGTGGGAACAACTGAAATAGCATCTCTAAAGAGTCATACTGACTTATTTGAAACACGAGTATTTGCGTGCAATTTTACTTTGAGAATAATTACAGATTGTTGTAATTGCTGTCGAGGTCATTGTGACCATGTTCGTGGAGTTGTATTGCTTTGCAAAAATAACTTCTTGTTGGATCTTGCAGAATGTACATCCTCTGTACTGAGTGACTTCCATTTGTTGCATAACTTTTCACCTTCTATTTGATCTGTTGCCCATAAGCAGGGCGTTGTTAACACATCCACAGTGTAACTGTTAAAAATCAAGATATCCAATCAACATTATAGGATGGGCTATTCTGGATAGGCAAATGTCACAATGTATTTCAGGAGGCTGTAGTTTATCCACTCTACATCAGTTTGCATGGGTTTACAGTGTAGCTTGAGGTATATTGTTATAGTGTTACATCACATTATTATTGA
The DNA here is from genome assembly GCF_013265735.2 of Oncorhynchus mykiss. Classification (NCBI taxonomy): domain Eukaryota; kingdom Metazoa; phylum Chordata; class Actinopteri; order Salmoniformes; family Salmonidae; genus Oncorhynchus; species Oncorhynchus mykiss. The sequence continues at coordinate 14,700,234 of NC_048585.1, forward strand.
GCTGTTTCATTATGTTTATTTCAGATGGTCCAGCATCATCCTCAGACAATTGGTCCAGCATCATCCTCAGACAATTGGTCCAGCATCATCCTCAGACAATTGGTCCAGCATCATCCTCAGACAATTGGTCCAGCATCATCCTCAGACAATTGGTCCAGCATCATCCTCAGACAATTGGTCCAGCATCATCCTCAGACAATTGGTCCAGCATCATCCTCAGACAATTGGTCCAACATCATCCTCAGACAATTGGTCCAGCATCATCCTCAGACAATTGGTCCAGCATCATCCTCAGACAATTGCTTTCATTGTTGGTCTAATTCCTTTTTCTTGAAAAAAGGCTTAAAATAAAGTTTAAAATCCTGGTCATGTGATTAACCCAAACAAAGGAAATCCAAGTCATGTGACATGATTAACCAAAACATGAAATCTGGGTCATGTGACATGATTAACCCAAACACAGGAAATCCAGATAATGTGACATGATTAACCCAAACACAGGAAATCCAGATCATGTGACATGATTAACCCAAACACAGGAAATCCAGATCATGTGACATGATTAACCCAAACACAGGAAATCCAGATCATGTGACATGATTAAACCAAACACAGGAAATCCAGATGAGACAGTTGAATGGGAGATAGGATGGGTCGATGGAGAGGTGAACGCATGGTGGATAGATGGACACACCGATAGACAGATGAGTGGACGGAGGATGGATATGCCATTGATCATCCTCTGCACCAGGGACAGCGTTTCCAGACGGCTGCTCCACTTCAAAGTGTTCCTACCTGCTCAGAGATGAAAGACAAACTCTATTTAACTATCAAGTTTGTCTCCTTTAACCCTTCGTGGACACCTGTAACATCTCTATGTTGATGTCTAACATCTAACGCTATAAGGACGGATGTAGCCATTCACGAGTGGCCATGGAATTTGAGTCGTCAGAATAGAAACACAATGTTCCCCAGTGACATTAGCTATCACTATGAGTGAGGAAGGGAGAAATAGCTGCATCAAAGAATCTAATGTTATTGTTTTCTGTGGTAACCTCTTGCTAGGTGAGATTTCTCTCTGTCATCATCTCTAATCTCCATGTCTCTTTTTCTCTCTCTCTCTGTTTCACGTCTCCTTCCTCACTCAGACAGAAGGCCTTGGCATGGAACACATAGAGAAAATATTTTTCCAATCAGAAAGGACGAGCGAGAGAGAGAGCTGGAGAGAGGTTTGTATCTCACGTATTTGTTATGCACTACCAAGTCAAAGCCCTGCCTTTATCCGCCACAAACACACACCTCCTGTTGTCAATGGAAACAGGGAGGACTGGAAGAGAGGGAGCTGGACACGGAAATAGAGAGAAAGAGAGAGAGAATTGGAGAGAGAGAGAGAAGGAGAGGGGATGAAGGAGAGGGACAAACAGCTATTAAGTGCATCTATAGCCCTCTGTTAGGGTTTACATCCTTCAGGCGATGTTCTCCTGTTTAATGGCAATGTCATGTAGAGAATGAACTCCACTTACAGATTCATGATAGTATTTATCAGAGGCAGGTCTTGTAGATGGTGGAGGGAAGAAAGCCAGTATGCCATGATCCCATGTATACTGAACAACAATCTAAATGCAACATGCAGCAATTTCAAAGATTTGACAGAGTTACAGTTCACACAAGGAAATCAGTCAATGGAAATGTATTAATCAGGCCCTAATCTATGGATTTCACGTTACTAGGCAGGGGTGCAGCTATGGGTGGGCCTTGGAGGGCATAGGCCTGCCCACTTGGCAGCCAGGCCCACTCACTGGGGAGCCAGACCCAGCCAATCAGAATTAATTTATCCACAAAAAAGGGCTTTATTAAAGACAAAAACACTCCTCAGCAAAAAGAAAACGACAATCCCGCAGGTGAAGAAGCTGGATGTGGAGGTCCTGGGCTGGCATGGTCTGTGGTTGTGAGACTGGTTGGACATACTGCCAAATTCTCTAAAACAACTTTGAAGGCAGCTTATGGTAGAGAAATTAACATTCAATTCTCTGGCAACAGCTCTGGTGGACATTCTTGCAGTCAGCATGCCAATTACACGCTCCCTCAAAACTTGAGACATATGTAGCATTGTGTAACAAAACTGCACATTTTAGAGTGTCCCTTTATTGTCCAGAGCACAAGGTGCACTTGTATAATCAGCTACTTGATATGCCACACCTGTTAGGTGGATGGATTATCTTGGCAAAGGAGAAATGCTCACTAGCAGGGATTTAAAGAAATTTGTGCACATAATTAGAGAGAAATAAGCTTTTTATCCGTATGGAATATTTCTGGGATCTTTTATTTCAGCTCATGAAACATGGGACCAACACTTTACATGTTGCGTTGATATTTTTGTTCAGTTGAGTTTTCCAAAAACACCTTGTAGGTTTTACTTAGATGTTAAGGGCAAGTAGCAGGGAGGTGGTCTGGAGGGAGAGGGGGATGGCGGAATAGAGAGGGAAAAGAGAGACAGATTGCCGTGATCCTATTTTCCAAAAACACCTCCCAGATGTTCCCACCGGTCACCTGCTCCAAAATGTCTGGCCACCAAACAAGTGATTGGGTGGAGCTAAAAGGGCTCTGTCTCCACAGTGAACTCTTCATTTAAGGCCTTGGAGAGGGAACCAGAGCGCCCCTGACACGGGTGTCACTGCTGCGACCATTGCTCAAGAGGGTGACATTTTCAGCTGTGCAGGTGTAATGACGGAGCACGGTGGAAAGTGAGAAACTAACCAGGGGAATAACAGAAAGAAAGGAGGAGGGAGATAGGGGGAAAAGTCTGATAGCAACTAACAGACTGTAGATGCCAACACCTCACTCTCTCACACACCTATCCCAGCCTGCTCTCCTCTCCTTCAGTGGCTGACACTAACAGTCCAAGTGGTTTATGGGGCTCTGCTCCTGTCTCAGAGGGCGACTTTGGGATGAGACCCTCCATTCCCATGAAGAGATTGAGGGTCTAACCCAGTGGTGGGGATACTGCATGTGTGTTAAACTGACATCATCATCCAGATATGTTTTAAACGTGTTGTGTTAACAACTTCTAACGTGTTTGAGATGCTCAAAAAGTTTAGTAAGCCTTGTAAGGCATCCTCTTATTTACCGATTAACTCTCAGAAAATGTTATTAGTCACAAACTACACAGGCACAAGCACTGTGACCTTGGCACTCATCATCGAAAAATGCATAATAACAGCCCGATAATAGATTTACCTGCCAACTCCTATTTTGACTCAAGTTTTGACTCGAGTGTCACATCATTTTAAATGTAGAAGGAACTGTTGTTTTGACACCCATGGCTCCTCGTTGCTTAATGGAGAAATATTTTGCAGTTTGACTTAATGAGCTTCATTAAATTATGACTCATACGCCTATGAGGTTGAATGGCTCTTATTTCCATATTTTCCCCTCTCTTTTTTACGCTGGTAATCCATCTTCTCTGTTTTTCAGAGTTCTGACAGTGTCTGGCCAAATCCTTTAAAAAATAAATGGTGTTTTTTAATAAACACATGATTCAACACAAAGGCTCCATGGTACGACAAGTATCCTAGTGGTTAGATTGGTGAGCCAGCAACCGGAGGGTTGCCAGTTTGAATCCTGGGTCTGACTGGAAAAATCTGGTGGGAAGTGAGCTGGTAACTGCCCAGTGTGGCAGCCCCCTGCACCTCTACAAAAAAACGGTATATACACTGAGTGTAGAAAACATTAGGAACACCTTCCGAATATTGAGTTGCACCCCCTTTTGCCCTCAGAACAGCCTCAATTTGATGGGGCAGGGATTATTGGTGTCAAAAGCATTCCATAGGGATGCTGGCCCATGTTGACTCCAATGTTTCCCACAGTTGTGTCAAGTTGGCTGGATGTCCTTTGGGTGGTGGACCATTCTTGATACACGCGGGAAACTGTTGAGTGTGAAAAATCAAATAAAATTTATTTATATAGCCCTTCGTATATCAGCTGATATCTCAAAGTGCTGTACAGAAACCCAGCCTAAAACCCCAAACAGCAAGCAATGCAGGTGTAGAAGCACGGTGGCTAGGAAAAACTCCCTAGAAAGGTCAAAACCTAGGAAGAAACCTAGAGAGGAACCAGGCTATGAGGGGTGGCCAGTCCTCTTCTGGCTGTGCCGGGTGGAGATTATAACAGAACATGGCCAAGATGTTAAAATGTTCATAAATGACCAGCATGGTCAAATAATAATAATCACAGGCAGAACAGTTGAAACTGGAGCAGCAGCACGGCCAGGTGGACGGGGGACAGCAAGGAGTCATCATGTCAGGTCGTCCTGAGGCATGGGCCTAGGGCTCAGGTCCTCCAAGAGAGAAAGAGAGAATTAGAGTGAGCATACTTAAATTCACACAGGACACCGGATAGGACAGGAGAAGTACTCCAGATATAACAAACTGACCCTAGCCCCCTCAACCCACTCAAAAACCCAGCAGCGTTGCAGTTCTTGACACACTCAAACCAGTGTTACTGGATGGAAACTACCAGTGTAATGGCTGTGCTCAATGTAATGGCACTTATATATGTAGATCCTTTAAACACCCCCAAACAGGGAAATAGATCCCAATCAAAGGTGTTATCACGTGCTTCACTAAGACGGTTATTTATCTTATAACTTGTCCTTGTGGTAAACATTATGTGGGTAAAACAAAGCGCAAATTAAAAGTACGAATTTCAGAGTATCGTAGCACCATTAGGTGCAAAAACTCGACTTACCCAGTTGCGGCCCACCTTTTGGAAGCAAACCACTCGATTTCGTCCCTACGTTATATCGACATCGAACATGTCACCCTCCCTAGGAGATGGGGTGACCTCGACAATTTATTGTTAAAACGAGGGCCTGGCTTTGATCTGTAGCCATTATTGTGATTATTGTGATTTTGCTATTGTAAATGTTTGTAGGCCTACGCAGCCAAATTGTATCTATGATCGTATGCTCTCATTCATGTTTTTGGCATGTTATTTTTATATCTGAAGATTAACCAATGATATCAGGCCACACCCGGCCATGATTACAGACACCTGTGTGTGTCCCTTGACACTATATAAACTAGTCAACCCGCAGTGTTTGCCATTATACCCTGATGAAGACAGCTTGTCTATCGAAACGTTGGTTATTAAATTATTACATCTGAGCTCCTAGAGTGTGCGGCTCTCCTTGAACTTTTCAAGTGTTCTACTCTGCTAGCCAGCACCTCGTCTGAATAGGTGTTCTATTCTGTTAGCCAGCACCTCGTCTGAATAGGTGTTCTACTCCGCTAGCCAACACCTCGTCTGAATAGGTGTTCTACTCCGCTAGCCAACACCTCGTCTGAATAGGTGTTCTACTCCGCTAGCCAGCACCTCGTCTGAATAGGTGTTCTACTCTGCTAGCCAGCACCTCGTCTGAATAGGTGTTCTACTCCGCTAGCCAGCACCTCGTCTGAATAGGTGTTCTACTCCGCTAGCCAGCACCTCGTCTGAATAGGTGTTCTACTCTGCTAGCCAGCACCTCGTCTGAGTAGGTGTTCTACTCCGCTAGGCAACACCTCGTCTGAATAGGTGTTCTACTCCGCTAGCCAGCACCTCGTCTGAATAGGTGTTCTACTCCGCTAGCCAACACCTCGTCTGAATAGGTGTTCTACTCCGCTAGCCAGCACCTCGTCTGAATAGGTGTTCTACTCCGCTAGCCAACACCTCGTCTGAGTAGGTGTTTCCTCTCCGCTAGCCAGCACCTCGTCTGAGTAGGTGTTCTACTCCGCTAGCCAACACCTCTTCTGAATAGGTGTTCTACTCCGCTAGCCAGCACCTCGTCTGAATAGGTGTTCTACTCCGCTAGCCAACACCTCGTCTGAATAGGTGTTCTACTCCGCTAGCCAGCACCTCGTCTGAATAGGTGTTCTACTCCGCTAGCCAACACCTCGTCTGAATAGGTGTTCTACTCCGCTAGCCAGCACCTCGTCTGAATAGGTGTTCTACTCCGCTAGCCAACACCTCGTCTGAATAGGTGTTCTACTCCGCTAGCCAGCACCTCGTCTGAGTAGGTGTTCTACTCCGCTAGCCAACACCTCGTCTGAATAGGTGTTCTACTCCGCTAGCCAACACCTTGTCTGAATAGGTGTTCTACTCCGCTAGCCAGCACCTCGTCTGAGTAGGTGTTCTACTCCGCTAGCCAGCACCTCGTCTGAGTAGGTGTTCTACTCCGCTAGCCAGCACCTCGTCTGAGTAGGTGTTCTACTCCGCTAGCCAGCACCTCGTCTGAGTAGGTGTTCTACTCCGCTAGCCAGCACCTCGTCTGAGTAGGTGTTCTACTCCGCTAGCCAACACCTCGTCTGAATAGGTGTGCGTTTCTGTTTGTGCTGTATGACATGACAATGACCATAAGAGTTGGCCACACAGTATAAGCAGATCTGGGACCAGGCTACCTGATTTCAAGATGGCTCCAGCCTCTTCTCCCTCAGTCATGTTCATGTGCAGCACACAGTGTTTCTAGTTCGGCCCCCGAGATGTGATTGTGATGCGGGAGAAAATAGCTGACGAGAGGGGGAAAAAAGTATGACCGGCTCTTGTTTTTAAAGGTCAGGACATAGAAGAGGTGTGTTTGCTGCTGTCCTTTCTCTAATTGTCTGTCCGGGGCCTACGTGTTCTGCTTGACTAAAACGTCCATTGATTCGCAGTCATTTGCAAACCAGGGTTATTGCTTCGCTTGTAGCTTCCACTGCCTAGGTGCAGCGCTGCAATGGAGGGATGGGGAGAGGGGGAGAAGGAAGCTGCGATGGAGGGATGGGGAGAGAGGCAGAGAAGGAAGCTGCGATGGAGGGATAGGGAGAGAAGGAAGCTGCGATGGAGGGATGGGGAGAGAGGCAGAGAAGGAAGCTGCGATGGAGGGATGGGGAGAGAGGCAGAGAAGGTAGCTGCGATGGAGGGATGGGGAGAGAGGGAGAGAAGGAAGCTGCGATGGAGGGATAGGGAGAGAAGGAAGCTGCGATGGAGGGATGGGGAGAGAGGGAGAGAAGGAAGCTGCGATGGAGGGATGGGGAGAGAGGGAGAGAAGGAAGCTGCGATGGAGGGATGGGGAGAGAGGGAGAGAAGGAAGCTGCGATGGAGGGATGGGGAGAGGCAGAGAAGGAAGCTGCGATGGAGGGATGGGGAGAGAGGGAGAGAAGGAAGCTGCAATGGAGGGATGGGGAGTGAGGGAGAGAAGGAAGCTGTGATGGAGGGATGGGGAGTGAAGGAGAGAAGGAAGCTGCGATGGAGGGATGGGGAGAGGGAGAGAAGGAAGCTGCGATGGAGGGATGGGGAGTGAGGGAGAGAAGGAAGCTGCGATGGAGGGATTGGGAGAGAGGCAGAGAAGGAAGCTGCGATGGAGGGATGGGGAGAGGCAGAGAAGGAAGCTGCGATGGAGGGATGGGGAGAGAGGGAGAGAAGGAAGCTGTGATGGAGGGATGGGGAGTGAGGGAGAGAAGGAAGCTGTGATGGAGGGATGGGGAGTGAAGGAGAGAAGGAAGCTGCGATGGAGGGATGGGGAGAGGGAGAGAAGGAAGCTGCGATGGAGGGATGGGGAGTGAGGGAGAGAAGGAAGCTGCGATGGAGGGATTGGGAGAGAGGGAGAGAAGGAAGCTGTGATGGAGGGATGGGGAGTGAGGGAGAGAAGGAAGCTGCGATGGAGGGATGGGGAGAGGGAGAGAAGGAAGCTGCGATGGAGGGATGGGGAGAGAGGGAGAGAAGGAAGCTGTGATGGAGGGATGGGGAGAGGGAGAGAAGGATAGGGAGGAGTGTGTTTTGGCATGCCACCCTGTCTCACTACGACACCTGGCAGAGGCAGAGAAGGAAGCTGCGATGGAGGGATAGGGAGAGAAGGAAGCTGCGATGGAGGGATGGGGAGAGAGGCAGAGAAGGAAGCTGCGATGGAGGGATGGGGAGAGAGGCAGAGAAGGTAGCTGCGATGGAGGGATGGGGAGAGAGGGAGAGAAGGAAGCTGCGATGGAGGGATAGGGAGAGAAGGAAGCTGCGATGGAGGGATGGGGAGAGAGGGAGAGAAGGAAGCTGCGATGGAGGGATGGGGAGAGAGGGAGAGAAGGAAGCTGCGATGGAGGGATGGGGAGAGAGGGAGAGAAGGAAGCTGCGATGGAGGGATGGGGAGAGGCAGAGAAGGAAGCTGCGATGGAGGGATGGGGAGAGAGGGAGAGAAGGAAGCTGCAATGGAGGGATGGGGAGTGAGGGAGAGAAGGAAGCTGTGATGGAGGGATGGGGAGTGAAGGAGAGAAGGAAGCTGCGATGGAGGGATGGGGAGAGGGAGAGAAGGAAGCTGCGATGGAGGGATGGGGAGTGAGGGAGAGAAGGAAGCTGCGATGGAGGGATTGGGAGAGAGGCAGAGAAGGAAGCTGCGATGGAGGGATGGGGAGAGGCAGAGAAGGAAGCTGCGATGGAGGGATGGGGAGAGAGGGAGAGAAGGAAGCTGTGATGGAGGGATGGGGAGTGAGGGAGAGAAGGAAGCTGTGATGGAGGGATGGGGAGTGAAGGAGAGAAGGAAGCTGCGATGGAGGGATGGGGAGAGGGAGAGAAGGAAGCTGCGATGGAGGGATGGGGAGTGAGGGAGAGAAGGAAGCTGCGATGGAGGGATTGGGAGAGAGGGAGAGAAGGAAGCTGTGATGGAGGGATGGGGAGTGAGGGAGAGAAGGAAGCTGCGATGGAGGGATGGGGAGAGGGAGAGAAGGAAGCTGCGATGGAGGGATGGGGAGAGAGGGAGAGAAGGAAGCTGTGATGGAGGGATGGGGAGAGGGAGAGAAGGATAGGGAGGAGTGTGTTTTGGCATGCCACCCTGTCTCACTACGACACCTGAGATGGTGTTCTGATAGTCAATGGAAAGTGTTTGCATTATAGATCAAGTACAGCATGTAGCGTAGTGCAGTACAGATACTTACTCAAGCACCTGACTTCCTTTATGAATCCATCTGAGCCAACATGTAGATTGCTGTAATGAAATGGTAACGATTCCCAATTTGATTGTTGTTGTCCATAGCTGGCTTACATTACAGTGTAAAATGTGATATGAAATACTTGTGATCCAGGCAGAAGGTTCATGCTATGTAATGTACTGTGTGTGTCTATCAAAGACAGACCACAACCTCTAGAATATGTCAAATGATCCAGTGATGCTCAAGCAGCAACTGTATTACATGGAAATGAAACATCTAGAAGACATTGTAGATTCAACTTATCAACAGTCATTATGTACAACTAGTTTGAGTGCAAGACATGACCTTGATAACTGAGAACTCAGAACGTAAGACAAACCATTCTGTTATGGTGTCCTTCAACATTGGAATGCAGCCAGATACTCAGTGGGTTTGAGGACCTCTCCCGCTAATGTTATACGACCCTTGACCTCTCATCTTCAAGGACCTTCCTTAACGAGACACACTTCCTCCCCCTGGGCCGGGGTCCGTGGGAGGTGTGGTCTGGAGACCCTGAAGGTGAGGGCCCAGTCCAGTCAGCAGAACCTCAGTCAGCAGAACCTAGAGGTACAACATGTGAGTGTCCGCATCCACCAGCAACTTCATCATTGTTGTTGTAGTATTTATCATCTCCACCATCATCACCATCATCACCACCACCATCATCACCAACCCCATCATCACCATCACCAACCCCATCATCATCATCATCATCATCATCATCATCATCATCATCATCATCACCACCATCACCATCACCAACTCCATCATCACCAGCATCATCATCACCATCACCATCATCACCATCATCACCATCATCACCACCATCATCATCATCACCACCACCACCACCACCAAACCCATCATCATTACCATCACCACCACTACCATCATCACTAACCCCATCATCATCACCATCACCAACCCCATCATCATCACCATCACCACCACCATCATCATCACCAACCCCATCATCATCACCACCACCACCATCATCACCAACCCCATCATCATCACCATCACCATCACCAACCCCATCACCATCACCATCACCACCACCACCACCATCATCATCACCACCACCACCATCACTACCATCATCACCAACCCCATCACCATCACCACCACCACTACCATCATCACCAACCCCATCATCATCACCATCACCAACCCCATCACCATCACCACCACCACAATCATCATCACCAACCCCATCATAATCACCACCACCACCATCATCACCATCACCAACACCACCATCGTCATCACCATCATTACCATCACCAACCCCATCATCATCATCATCACCACCACCATCATCATCATCATCATCAACCATCAACCATCATCATCCCCATCAGAGGGTTTCTCAATGAGAGCCTCTGTCTCTGAAAGTGCTGTCTGTCTGTAACTGTGTCTCCAGCAGGAGGGCCTACTGCCCGTCGTCAAGAGAATGTCTACATTTCTGGGTCCATGTCACATGGTGACAGCTCATTTTTTTCGTGGCCTGGAAGAGGAGGTTGAGTCTGTGACTTAGGTTATGTAAACTGCCTAATGTATGTTGGCAGTCTTCATTTGCCTGCTTGCTTCTCAACATCATAAGTGATTATAATCATTTTGCTTTGGTGCAGATGCATGACGTGTGTGTGTGTGTGTGTGTGTGTGTGTGTGTGTGTGTGTGTGTGTGTGTATGTGTGTGTGTGAGGCTCTACGTGAGTTAGTGAGAAAGTGAGTGTGTGTGTCCACGTGTATGTGTGTGTGCCAGCATGCATGCCGTGTGTGCTCAGGAAGGTGCCTGTAATAACTGGAGTGTAATACATGTGAATTCCCCCTCGCCTCCATGATTGATGTCACCATAACCCCCTCTCTCATATACCAGTCTGGCTTTGCGTCAGTATTCACACACTGACTAATGGACAGTTTGTACAGACCATCTGCATTCACGGCAGCATAACTTTCAGCCAAAGAAACGGACGTATCTCCTGACATCTCTCTTATTCTCCTTGTAATACACATACGTATATATCCCCGCCTACCATAAATCTCCCATAAGCACCTGCTGTATTCTGAAAAGCACTTTATAATTAAAAACACGCCTAGTCGAAAATCCAGACGCTGAAATATTAAGATCCACTGTGTGCATCGATCCCCCATTTCCTGTCACCCCGGTTTGTTCTACAGAGCCAAACTCTGTGAAGCATTCCATTTTTAACGTCGACTTATTTCCAGATGCATTATTTATTAGGCGGTGGGCAGGGTGATTCACAAGCCATCTGATTGTCTGTGAGTCCAGTGCCCGGGGGGGATTGACCCTACTGAGGTGTGTGTAAGTGTGTGTGTGGTGTGTCACAGCAGATTGTGTTTTCTCTGTGTGTGTGTGTGTGTGTGTGTGTGTGTGTGTGTGTGTGTGTGTGTGTGTGTGTGTGTGTGTGTGTGTGTGTGTGTGTGGGCATCAACTGGAGGATAGATGGATCATGGCTGAATGCAACAGTGCAGTGTGGTAGGGATTGGTGGTGTTGGAAGCAGAACTGATCTGACGACCCTCATCAACTGGCCCAGGAATAAAACACTCACATCCACTGTATTCACACTAGGTCTACATCCCAACTGGCAGCCTATTCCCTATTTAGTGCACGACATGGGGAATAGTGTGCGGTTTGGGACATACATTATAGCTCCATAGGATTTACACAGTATGGTTATGTGGTTTAAAGTCTGGGCTGTGGAATCAGATCTTCGACACTCGTTTTAATGGCCTATTCCGTTAGAAGCGATGCCATTCATGAGAACTGAAATTGTGACCCGCAAGATAATCACCATCACTGAGACATGGTGGGATATCGAGGGGTCAAGCTTTCTGAATGATGCGATGTGTCATCATGTGAGGTGTAAAAAAGCTGTGAACTCTTCTATTGCTGCAGCTGCTTCCCTTCGTCCTCCGGGTAAGTTAGAGACGTGCTTTTCTCCCCCCTCCACCCATCCGCCCTCCTTTATTCATTTGTTTTATTGCATTACAGAATTATGTAAATATGTGCATTGCCGATTCTTGAGGGAGAGCGCCGAGCGCAGGACCGGGGCCCGAGAGCATCCGCAAGGGCAATTTGATCGTTTGAGATGAATGCTCGCTAACATATGTCGGCTTGTCACACATACAAATGGACATTAATACGATCACGGAATGAACCCATCTGCAGAGGGGGGACATGGTAAGGGGCATCCTGGTGTCTAATTTACAAACTGAACCGTGGAGTGTGGGATACATGAGGCCTGTGAATGGGTATTATTAATGGATATCTGTTAGATATCCCATAGAGCCTCACACACACACACACACACACACACACACACACACACACACACACACACACACACACACACACACACACACATACCCCCAGGGCTGTCTATCTGGCTGCTTAGTGGCTGACCCTCAGTCAATGTGAATAACAAAGGCAGTGGGATCATTAGCCCCCCACCTGGGGCGTCTTTAATCGGGTTTGCGTAATGAAGGCAGCTGCCGCGGATTGCTGCATATCCATAATGTGCCGGCGACGTCGCCGTAATGTTGTATTAGTGTTGCATCGTCCGGGAGTGTGTGTGTGTGTGTGTGTGTGTGTGTGTGTGTGTAATTGGATCTGTGAAATTATGTCCACAATCATATCCTGCAGACGTTTGCGGTAGTTCCAGTGTTGCTCAGGCGTTGTGACAGTGTTATGACAAGGCCTGAAGGCCACACCAATGATGTATGCGATGGTATCAGATGGAACGATGATGTCAGATGGAGCGATGGTGTCAGATGGAGCGATGGTGTCAGATGGAGCGATGGTGTCAGATGGAGCGATGGTGTCAGATGGAGCGATGGTGTCAGATGGAGCGAGGATGTCAGATGGAGCGATGGTGTCAGATGGAGCGATGATGTCAGATGGAGCGAGGATGTCAGATGGAACGATGATGTCAGATGGAACGATGATGTCAGATGGAGCGATGATGTCAGATGGAGCGATGATGTCAGATGGAGCGAGGATGTCAGATGGAACGATGATGTCAGATGGAGCGATGGTGTCAGATGGAGCGATGATGTCAGATGGAGCGATGATGTCAGATGGAGCGAGGATGTCAGATGGAGCGATGGTGTCAGATGGAGCGATGATGTCAGATGGAGCGAGGATGTCAGATGGAGCATATGAAATGAAGATGCACTAAACTGTCTTGTACTGTGTGCATGACGCAAGAGCATCTGATTGCTTGGGCTCTGGACTGGGGGACAAAAATGACAACCAATGAACCAATGTTGCCCTCTTGTCTCAGGGCCTGGGTACCAACCATAACTCTCCTCAGCTCTCTTACAGTGACTCTATCTCCTAACAGTTATGTCATCCATATACAGTACATTCTGTTGAGTAATCCCTTATTGTGGGCACATCAGTTAAGCCTTCATGTTCTTCCTAGTGGGAAAGTGTGTTTCTAAAATGAAATCTGCCACAGAAAGTGTGACGAGTCGCTCTCTTTCCCACCCTCTGACATAGGCCCTACAGAGTAATGACAGAATCTGGAGCCCACTCCGACACAGCTGAGCCACTCTGCACTGTAAAGAGCTAACTCCTTCAGCAAGGGGTAATGTGTTTGCTGTGCCCAAACCCCCATGACTCTCTGCACATGCAAACACACGCACACACACGCACGCACACACACAGATACGCACGCGCACACACACCGCCCAGTCATGTCCCACTAATACCACATCCCTTTTAAAAACGACAAGATCTGTATCTTAATGAGGGGGTCAACCAATGAGGTTTGTTTGTTTTAATCCGACCAATCTGTGTGATCAGTTGCCAAATAAGTGACCCTTTTTGTTTGTGTTCCTCTGAGGTGCCCGCGTTGCCAAGTCTAGGCTGATTTCCCAGCTGTTTGGCCCTAATTAATTGGTATGGCGAGCAGCATGCCACTCTCATGTGTTTTTGATGTCGGCGACCACGTTCCTGCCTTTGTACGGCCCTAGCAACAGTGCAGGGGTCTTAACCGGCACCAAGTTGTTGTCTTATCTAAATTAAAACTATGCTAATCTCTGTATTATCCCCACCCCATAGAGTTGCACACTTCCAACAAGACCCCCCTCTCTCTCTCTCTTTCTCTTTCTCTTTCTCTTTCTCTTTCTCTTTCTCTTTCTCTTTCTCTTTCTCTTTCTCTCTCTCTCTCTCTCTCTCTCTCTCTCTCTCCCTCTCTTTTTTTCTCTCTCTCTCTCTCTCTCTCTCTCTCTCTCTCTCTCTCTCGCTCTCTCTCTCTCACTCTCTCTCTCTGTACCTCTCTCTGTTCCTCTCTCACTCTCGCTCCCTCACTCTGCGCATCGTCTCTCTCGTCTCGTCTCTCTCCCTCTATCTATCTACCTCCCCCCCTTCTCTCTCGCTCGCTCTCTCATTTCCTGAACATATTTGATCAGCAGTCAGATCCAGCAGTCAGTGCTGTGCGCCAGGGGAATAATAGCCATTGAACGCCCCACTTTAATTGCATACATTTGTTTTTACAACCATTGTTTTTTATCCTGCCGCTTTGTGGTGATTACGAGTCTGTTGTAAGGCTGCCAGGATACATGGTGTCCCCTGGTGTCTCCTGCAAAGGCACGTAGGAATAGATCCCCTGAAGGAGGTGACTAGCTGAATAAAAAAACTCAGGGGGGGGGGCATCTGTCCCAAATCCTGACCTCCCCTACTGTCCCACCACTGGCTGTTTATGTTCCCTGAAGGAGTTGACTGAATGAGGCACATTTTTGTTTTCATGAACCCCTGAACTCCTCAGGAGCAAGTCCCAATCCAACCCCCCTCTATCTGTCCTACGCATAGAAATACAATTGCTAAATTCTATTCTAGTTCATTCTAGTTATTATATTTCTATGCTTGTATCATAGGACAGAAGGAGGGGATTTAGGACAGGCCCCGGTCATGCAGGCTATTTACTAAAGGAGACACAAGGCGTGTAGTCTGGTGTTTAGAGCGTTGGACTAGTAACCAGAAGGTTGCAAGATCAAATCCCCGAGATGACAAGGAAAAAACTCTGTCGTTCTGCCCCTGAACAGGCAGGTAACCCACCGTTTCTAGGCCGTCATTGAAAATAAGATTTTTTTATTTGATGTTTTAAAATTTTACCTCCTTTATCTCCCCAATTTCATGGTATCCAATTGTTAGTAGCTACTATTTTGTCTCATCGCTACAACTCCCGTACGGGCTCGGGAGAGACGAAGGTTGAAAGTCATGCGTCCTCCGATATACAACCCAACCAAGCCGCACTGCTTCTTAACACAGTGCGCATCCAACCCGGATGCCAGCCACACCAATGTGTCGGAGGAAACACCGTGCACCTGGCAACCTTGGCTAGCGTGCACTGTGCCCGGCCCGCCACAGGAGTCGCTGGTGCGCGATGAGACAAGGACATCCCTACCGACCAAACCCTCCCTAACCCGGACGACGCTAGGCCAATTGTGCGTCGCCCCACGGACCTCCCGGTCGCGGCCAGTTACGACAGAGCCTGGGCGCAAACCCAGTGCCCTTAACCACTGCGCCACCCGGGAGGCCCTGAAAATAAGAATTTGTTCTTAACTGACTTGCCTAGTTGAAAAAAGGAGGCACCATTTACAAATGCAAAGGATGAGTTGTTTTTAAAGAAGGGAAACCTCTCCTGTCGGTGAATAAAGAGAGGGACTGAATACATATGAGGCCTTCATGATCTGGTTTAATGGTCTAATTTACTGGGGAGAAGAGTCCAAGAGTGAGTCCTAAAGAGCTCTGGTCAAAAGTAGTGCACTATATAGGGAATAGGGTGCCATTCGGGAGTCACACCCAAAGTTCTTCTTCATAAAGCAGCCCAATCCTCAGCTCGTAAAATGCCAATCGCAAGACCGATAAAAAGCTAAATCCATTTGAGAGGTTTTTCCCCGTGTGCACATCCCTGGCTTTTTATTTCACATGTTTTTTCCAGAGGATGATCTGATGGAAAGTGCCTTAAGGGATATAAATGTTTTTTTTGTCTGTCTCGTTCAAAATACGCAAGGGGCAACTTTGCCTCGTAGCGATTGGGGGATTCTCTTCTGTCTGTCTGCATCGGCCTAATTCAAGACTGAAGTAAAATGGGTTTGAGTGCCAGGCTTCTGGCAGCCCCTACGTGAAGAGAATCCATTGCTGCAATCAAAGTCTGATTTATATCATTGTAAATGGCTGTTGAGTTGCAGGGGCCCACTGTGAACTGTACTGTACTATACACCCACTACTCCTCCTAATGTAGGAGTTGAGAGGCATGTTTATCCATTGCCAAGCCAAAAGCACACCACAGTTGAAGCAGGCCTTTCAGTCACAATGACTTTATTACAGTGTAATCATTCCATGATAAAATATTGTTAATGAACTGTAAATGTAATATCCACACGAACACACACATCCCCACCACCGCCCACCAGATACACTTGGCTTCCTGAAGTAAGTAAACCTTGGCTCAGCTTTGTAGTTGCAGGAGAGGTTGCACAGAGTTAGGTGAACTAAGGGAAGAGGGTCTTTCTCTTTAGGACTTTAGTTTTCCTGTCACATTCTGAACGGGAAGATAAGATTCCGTTAGCGGTGGGCGACAGACTGTGTCATTTCGACACAAGATTCTCAAACAAAGCCTTCCTCTCTCCACCTTATTAACCTCCCAGGGATCTCTCTTCACAGAGAAGCCAGTCCCCTCGCCCACCTTATCTCAATAATAAATCCATTCCAGCGCACAGCCGCGGCTTTATTATTTATTATTCATATGACTTTTCTGCTGCCGAATAATCTGAGGACAGATCATTAGAACGGCAACACACAGGGAAATGTCACTGCTGAGAGGGAGGCTGTGGCTCTCTCCTGGATTATTTGTTACTAGAACGTGGAGAGGAGACACAATAGGACTTGACTTTACGGAGTTAGGGACTGGGAGAAGTTTTCTCAAGAATTAGGTAAACCCAAAAGAGGATGTATATTTTTACAAAGGCAGGAAATATGCAAATAGAAGTGTAGTAGAGTGTAGTGGATAGGTAGTGGATGATGTGGATAGGTAGTGGATGATGTGGATAGGTAGTGGATGATGTGGATAGGTAGTGGATGATGTGGATAGGTAGTGGATGATGTGGATAGGTAGTGGATGATGTGGATAGGTAGTGGATGATGTGGATAGTAGATAGGTAGTGGATGATGTGGATAGTAGATAGGTAGTGGATGATGTGGATAGTGGATAGGTAGTGGATGATGTGGATAGTAGATAGGTAGTGGATGATGTGGATAGTAGATAGGTAGTGGATGATGTGGATAGTAGATAGGTAGTGGATGATGTGGATAGGTAGTGGATGATGTGGATAGTAGATAGGTAGTAGATGATGTGGATAGGTAGTGGATGATGTGGATAGTAGATAGGTAGTGGATGATGTGGATAGTAGATAGGTAGTGGATGATGTGGATAGGTAGTGGATGATGTGGATAGTAGATAGGTAGTGGATGATGTGGATAGGTAGTGGATGATGTGGATAGGTAGTGGATGATGTGGATAGTAGATAGGTAGTGGATGATGTGGATAGTAGATAGGTAGTGGATGATGTGGATAGTGGATAGGTAGTGGATGATGTGGATAGTAGATAGGTAGTGGATGATGTGGATAGTAGATAGGTAGTGGATGATGTGGATAGTAGATAGGTAGTGGATGATGTGGATAGGTAGTGGATGATGTGGATAGTAGATAGGTAGTGGATGATGTGGATAGGTAGTGGATGATGTGGGTAGTAGATAGGTAGTGGATGATGTGGATAGTAGATAGGTAGTGGATGATGTGGATAGGTAGTGGATGATGTGGATAGTAGATAGGTAGTGGATGATGTGGATAGGTAGTGGATGATGTGGATAGTAGATAGGTAGTGGATGATGTGGATAGTGGATAGGTAGTGGATGATGTGGATAGTAGATAGGTAGTGGATGATGTGGATAGTAGATAGGTAGTGGATGATGTGGATAGTAGATAGGTAGTGGATGATGTGGATAGGTAGTGGATGATGTGGATAGGTAGTGGATGATGTGGATAGGTAGTGGATGATGTGGATAGGTAGTGGATGATGTGGATAGTAGATAGGTAGTGGATGATGTGGATAGGTAGTGGATGATGTGGATAGGTAGTGGATGATGTGGATAGGTAGTGGATGATGTGGATAGGTAGTGGATGATGTGGATAGTAGATAGGTAGTGGATGATGTGGATAGGTAGTGGATGATGTGGATAGTAGATAGGTAGTGGATGATGTGGATAGGTAGTGGATGATGTGGATAGTAGATAGGTAGTGGATGATGTGGATAGGTAGTGGATGATGTGGATAGTAGATAGGTAGTGGATGATGTGGATAGTAGATAGGTAGTGGTTGATGTGGATAGTAGATAGGTAGTGGATGATGTGGATAGTAGATAGGTAGTGGATGATGTGGATAGTAGATAGGTAGTGGATGATGTGGATAGTAGATAGGTAGTGGATGATGTGGATAGGTAGTGGATGATGTGGATAGGTAGTGGATGATGTGGATAGTAGATAGGTAGTGGATGATGTGGATAGGTAGTGGATGATGTGGATAGGTAGTGGATGATGTGGATAGGTAGTGGGTGATGTGGATAGTAGATAGGTAGTGGTTGATGTGGATAGTAGATAGGTAGTGGATGATGTGGATATTAGATAGGTAGTGGATGATGTGGATAGTAGATAGGTAGTGGATGATGTGGATAGTAGATAGGTAGTGGGTGATGTGGATAGGTAGTGGGTGATGTGGATAGTAGATAGGTAGTGGGTGATGTGGATAGTAGATAGGTAGTGGATGATGTGGATAGTAGATAGGTAGTGGATGATGTGGATAGTAGATAGGTAGTGGGTGATGTGGATAGTAGATAGGAATTGGGTGATGTGGATAGTAGATAGGTAGTGGGTGATGTGGATAGGTAGTGGATGATGTGGATCGTAGATAGGTAGTGTGTGATGTGGATAGGTAGTGGATGATGTGGATAGTAGATAGGTAGTGGATGATGTGGATAGGTAGTGGGTGATGTGGATAGTAGATAGGTAGTGGATGATGTGGATAGTAGATAGGTAGTGGGTGATGTGGATAGGTAGTGGATGATGTGGATAGGTAGTGGATGATGTGGATAGGTAGTGGATGATGTGGATAGGTAGTGGATGATGTGGATAGGTAGTGGATGATGTGGATAGGTAGTGGATGATGTGGATAGGTAGTGGATGATGTGGATAGTAGATAGGTAGTGGATGATGTGGATAGTAGATAGGTAGTGGATGATGTGGATAGTGGATAGGTAGTGGATGATGTGGATAGTAGATAGGTAGTGGATGATGTGGATAGTAGATAGGTAGTGGATGATGTGGATAGTAGATAGGTAGTGGATGATGTGGATAGGTAGTGGATGATGTGGATAGTAGATAGGTAGTAGATGATGTGGATAGGTAGTGGATGATGTGGATAGTAGATAGGTAGTGGATGATGTGGATAGTAGATAGGTAGTGGATGATGTGGATAGGTAGTGGATGATGTGGATAGTAGATAGGTAGTGGATGATGTGGATAGGTAGTGGATGATGTGGATAGGTAGTGGATGATGTGGATAGTAGATAGGTAGTGGATGATGTGGATAGTAGATAGGTAGTGGATGATGTGGATAGTGGATAGGTAGTGGATGATGTGGATAGTAGATAGGTAGTGGATGATGTGGATAGTAGATAGGTAGTGGATGATGTGGATAGTAGATAGGTAGTGGATGATGTGGATAGGTAGTGGATGATGTGGATAGTAGATAGGTAGTGGATGATGTGGATAGGTAGTGGATGATGTGGGTAGTAGATAGGTAGTGGATGATGTGGATAGTAGATAGGTAGTGGATGATGTGGATAGGTAGTGGATGATGTGGATAGTAGATAGGTAGTGGATGATGTGGATAGGTAGTGGATGATGTGGATAGTAGATAGGTAGTGGATGATGTGGATAGTGGATAGGTAGTGGATGATGTGGATAGTAGATAGGTAGTGGATGATGTGGATAGTAGATAGGTAGTGGATGATGTGGATAGTAGATAGGTAGTGGATGATGTGGATAGGTAGTGGATGATGTGGATAGGTAGTGGATGATGTGGATAGGTAGTGGATGATGTGGATAGGTAGTGGATGATGTGGATAGTAGATAGGTAGTGGATGATGTGGATAGGTAGTGGATGATGTGGATAGGTAGTGGATGATGTGGATAGGTAGTGGATGATGTGGATAGGTAGTGGATGATGTGGATAGTAGATAGGTAGTGGATGATGTGGATAGGTAGTGGATGATGTGGATAGTAGATAGGTAGTGGATGATGTGGATAGGTAGTGGATGATGTGGATAGTAGATAGGTAGTGGATGATGTGGATAGGTAGTGGATGATGTGGATAGTAGATAGGTAGTGGATGATGTGGATAGTAGATAGGTAGTGGTTGATGTGGATAGTAGATAGGTAGTGGATGATGTGGATAGTAGATAGGTAGTGGATGATGTGGATAGTAGATAGGTAGTGGATGATGTGGATAGTAGATAGGTAGTGGATGATGTGGATAGGTAGTGGATGATGTGGATAGGTAGTGGATGATGTGGATAGTAGATAGGTAGTGGATGATGTGGATAGGTAGTGGATGATGTGGATAGGTAGTGGATGATGTGGATAGGTAGTGGGTGATGTGGATAGTAGATAGGTAGTGGTTGATGTGGATAGTAGATAGGTAGTGGATGATGTGGATATTAGATAGGTAGTGGATGATGTGGATAGTAGATAGGTAGTGGATGATGTGGATAGTAGATAGGTAGTGGGTGATGTGGATAGGTAGTGGGTGATGTGGATAGTAGATAGGTAGTAGGTGATGTGGATAGTAGATAGGTAGTGGATGATGTGGATAGTAGATAGGTAGTGGATGATGTGGATAGTAGATAGGTAGTGGGTGATGTGGATAGTAGATAGGAATTGGGTGATGTGGATAGTAGATAGGTAGTGGGTGATGTGGATAGGTAGTGGATGATGTGGATCGTAGATAGGTAGTGTGTGATGTGGATAGGTAGTGGATGATGTGGATAGTAGATAGGTAGTGGATGATGTGGATAGGTAGTGGGTGATGTGGATAGTAGATAGGTAGTGGATGATGTGGATAGTAGATAGGTAGTGGGTGATGTGGATAGGTAGTGGATGATGTGGATAGGTAGTGGATGATGTGGATAGGGGATAGGTAGTGTGTGATGTGGATAGTAGATAGGTAGTGGGTGATGTGGATAGTAGATAGGTAGTGGGTGATGTGGATAGGTAGTGGATGATGTGGATAGGGGATAGGTAGTGTGTGATGTGGATAGTAGATAGGTAGTGGATGATGTGGATAGGTAGTGGATGATGTGGATAGTAGAAAGGTAGTGGATGATGTGGATAGTAGATAGGTAGTGGGTGATGTGGATAGTAGATAGGTATTGGATGATGTGGATAGGTAGTGGATGATGTGGATAGTAGATAGGTAGTGGGTGATGTGGATAGGTAGTGGATGATGTGGATAGTAGATAGGTAGTGGGTGATGTGGATAGTAGATAGGTAGTGGGTGATGTGGATAGGTAGTGGATGATGTGGATAGTAGATAGGTAGTGGGTGATGTGGATAGGTAGTGGATGATGTGGATAGGTAGTGGATGATGTGGATAGGTAGTGGATGATGTGGATAGTAGATAGGTAGTGGATGATGTGGATATTAGATAGGTAGTGGGTGATGTGGATAGTAGATAGGTAGTGGATGATGTGGATAGTAGATAGGTAGTGGGTGATGTGGATAGGTAGTGGATGATGTGGATCGTAGATAGGTAGTGTGTGATGTGGATAGGTAGTGGATGATGTGGATAGGTAGTGGATGATGTGGATAGGTAGTGGATGATGTGGATAGTAGATAGGTAGTGGATGATGTGGATATTAGATAGGTAGTGGGTGATGTGGATAGTAGATAGGTAGTGGATGATGTGGATAGTAGATAGGTAGTGGGTGATGTGGATAGGTAGTGGATGATGTGGATCGTAGATAGGTAGTGTGTGATGTGGATAGGTAGTGGATGATGTGGATAGTAGATAGGTAGTGGATGATGTGGATAGGTAGTGGATGATGTGGATAGTAGATAGGTAGTGGATGATGTGGATAGTAGATAGGTAGTGGGTGATGTGGATAGGTAGTGGATGATGTGGATAGTAGATAGGTAGTGGATGATGTGGATATTAGATAGGTAGTGGGTGATGTGGATAGTAGATAGGTAGTGGATGATGTGGATAGTAGATAGGTAGTGGGTGATGTGGATAGTATATAGGTAGTGGGTGATGTGGATAGTAGATAGGTATTGGATGATGTGGATAGGTAGTGGATGATGTGGATAGTAGATAGGTAGTGGGTGATGTAGATAGTAGATAGGTAGTGGATGATGTGGATAGTAGATAGGTAGTGGGTGATGTGGATAGGTAGTGGATGATGTGGATAGTAGATAGGTAGTGGATGATGTGGATATTAGATAGGTAGTGGGTGATGTGGATAGTAGATAGGTAGTGGATGATGTGGATAGTAGATAGGTAGTGGGTGATGTGGATAGTATATAGGTAGTGGGTGATGTGGATAGTAGATAGGTATTGGATGATGTGGATAGGTAGTGGATGATGTGGATAGTAGATAGGTAGTGGGTGATGTAGATAGTAGATAGGTAGTGGATGATGTGGATAGGTAGTGGATGATGTGGCTAGTGGATAGGTAGTGGATGATGTGGATAGTAGATAGGTAGTGGGTGATGTGGATGATGTGGATAGTAGATAGGTATTGGATGATGTGGATAGTAGATAGGTAGTGGGTGATGTGGATAGGTAATGGATGATGTGGATAGTAGATAGGTAGTGGATGATGTGGATAGTAGATAGGTAGTGGGTGATGTGGATGATGTGGATAGTAGATAGGTAGTGGATGATGTGGATAGTAGATAGGTAGTGGGTGATGTGGATAGGTAATGGATGATGTGGATAGGGGATAGGTAGTGGGTGATGTGGATAGGTAGTGGGTGATGTGGATAGTAGATAGGTAGTGGGTGATGTGGATAGGTAATGGATGATGTGGATGGTGGATAGGTAGTGGGTGATGTGGATAGGTAATGGATGATGTGGATAGGTAGTGGATGATGTGGATAGTGGATAGGTAGTGGGAGATGTGGATAGTAGATAGGTAGTGGGTGCTGTGGATAGGTAATGGATGATGTGGATAGTAGATAGGTAGTGGGTGATGTGGATAGGAAGTGGATGATGTGGATAGTGGATAGGTAATGGATGATGTGGATAGATAGTGGATGATGTGGATAGTAGATAGGTAGTGGATGATGTGGATAGTGGATAGGTAGTGGGTGATGTGGATAGGTAGTGAGTGATGTGGATAGTAGATAGGTAGTGGGTGATGTGGATATTAGATAGGTAGTGGGTGATGTGGATATTAGATAGGTAGTGGATGATGTGGATGGGTAATGGATGATGTGGATAGTGGATAGGTAGTGGATGATGTGGATAGGTAGTGGATGATGTGGATAGTAGATAGGTAGTGGGTGATGTGGATAGGTAGTGAGTGATGTGGATAGTAGATAGGTAGTGGGTGATGTGGATATTAGATAGGTAGTGGGTGATGTGGATATTAGATAGGTAGTGGATGATGTGGATGGGTAATGGATGATGTGGATAGTAGATAGGTAGTGGGTGATGTGGATAGGTAGTGAGTGATGTGGATAGTAGATAGGTAGTGGGTGATGTGGATATTAGATAGGTAGTGGGTGATGTGGATAGTAGATAGGTAGTGGGTGATGTGGATAGTGGGAAGGTAGTGGGTGATGTGGACAGTAGATAGGTAGCGGGTGATGTGAATAGTGGATAGGTAGTGGGTGATGTGAATCGTAGATAGGTGATGTGGATTGTAGATAGGTAGTGGATGATGTGGATAGTATATAGGTAGTGGGTGATGTGGATAGTAGATAGGTAGTGGGTGATGTGGATAGGTAGTGGATGATGTGGATATTGGATAGGTAGTGGATGATGTGGATAGTGGATAGGTATTGGATGATGTGGATAGTAGATAGGTAGTGGGTGATGTGGATAGGTAGTGGATGATGTGGATAGTAGATAGGTAGTGGGTGATGTGGATAGTAGATAGGTAGTGGGTGATGTGGATAGTGGGAAGGTAGTGGGTGATGTGAATCGTAGATAGGTGATGTGGATTGTAGATAGGTAGTGGGTGATGTGGATAGTGGGAAGGTAGTGGGTGATGTGAATCGTAGATAGGTGATGTGGATTGTAGATAGGTAGTGGGTGATGTGGATAGTGGGAAGGTAGTGGGTGATGTGGATAGTAGATAGGTAGTGGGTGATGTGGATAGTGGGAAGGTAGTGGGTGATGTGAATCGTAGATAGGTGATGTGGATTGTAGATAGGTAGTGGATGATGTGGATATTAGATAGGTAGTGGGTGATGTGGATATTAGATAGGTAGTGGGTGATGTGGATAGGTAGTGGGTGATGTGGATAGTAGATAGGTAGTGGGTGATGTGGATAGGTAGTGGGTGATGTGGATAGTATATAGGTAGTGGGTGATGTGGATAGTGGATTGGTAGTGGGTGATGTGGATAGGTAGTGGGTGATGTGGATAGTATATAGTTAGTGGGTGATGTGGATAGGTAGTGGGTGATGTGGATAGTGGATAGGTAGTGGGTGATGTGGATAGTAGATGGGTAGTGGATGATGTGGATAGTAGATAGGTAGTGGGTGATGTGGATAGGTAGTGGATGATGTGGATAGTAGATAGGTAGTGGGTGATGTGGATAGGTAGTGGATGATGTGGATATTGGATAGGTAGTGGATGATGTGGATAGTGGGAAGGTAGTGGGTGATGTGGATAGTAGATAGGTAGTGGGTGATGTGGATAGTAGATAGGTAGTGGGTGATGTGGATAGTGGGAAGGTAGTGGGTGATGTGAATCGTAGATAGGTGATGTGGATTGTAGATAGGTAGTGGGTGATGTGGATAGTGGGAAGGTAGTGGGTGATGTGAATCGTAGATAGGTGATGTGGATTGTAGATAGGTAGTGGGTGATGTGGATAGTGGGAAGGTAGTGGGTGATGTGAATCGTAGATAGGTGATGTGGATTGTAGATAGGTAGTGGGTGATGTGGATAGTGGGAAGGTAGTGGGTGATGTGGATAGTAGATAGGTAGTGGGTGATGTGGATAGTGGGAAGGTAGTGGGTGATGTGAATCGTAGATAGGTGATGTGGATTGTAGATAGGTAGTGGATGATGTGGATATTAGATAGGTAGTGGGTGATGTGGATAGTAGATAGGTAGTGGGTGATGTGGATAGGTAGTGGGTGATGTGGATAGTAGATAGGTAGTGGGTGATGTGGATAGGTAGTGGGTGATGTGGATAGTATATAGGTAGTGGGTGATGTGGATAGGTAGTGGGTGATGTGGATAGTGGATTGGTAGTGGGTGATGTGGATAGGTAGTGGGTGATGTGGATAGTATATAGGTAGTGGGTGATGTGGATAGGTAGTGGGTGATGTGGATAGTGGATAGGTAGTGGGTGATGTGGATAGTAGATGGGTAGTGGATGATGTGGATAGTAGATAGGTAGTGGGTGATGTGGATAGGTAGTGGATGATGTGGATAGTAGATAGGTAGTGGGTGATGTGGATAGGTAGTGGATGATGTGGATATTGGATAGGTTGTGGATGATGTGGATAGTGGGAAGGTAGTGGGTGATGTGGATAGGTAGTGGATGATGTGGATAGTAGATAGGTAGTGGGTGATGTGGATAGTAGATAGGTAGTGGGTGATGTGGATAGTGGGAAGGTAGTGGGTGATGTGAATCGTAGATAGGTGATGTGGATTGTAGATAGGTAGTGGGTGATGTGGATAGTGGGAAGGTAGTGGGTGATGTGAATCGTAGATAGGTGATGTGGATTGTAGATAGGTAGTGGGTGATGTGGATAGTGGGAAGGTAGTGGGTGATGTGAATCGTAGATAGGTAGTGGGTGATGTGGATAGTGGGAAGGTAGTGGGTGATGTGGATAGTAGATAGGTAGTGGGTGATGTGGATAGTGGGAAGGTAGTGGGTGATGTGAATCGTAGATAGGTGATGTGGATTGTAGATAGGTAGTGGATGATGTGGATATTAGATAGGTAGTGGGTGATGTGGATAGTAGATAGGTAGTGGGTGATGTGGATAGGTAGTGGGTGATGTGGATAGTAGATAGGTAGTGGGTGATGTGGATAGGTATTGGGTGATGTGGATAGTATATAGGTAGTGGGTGATGTGGATAGGTAGTGGGTGATGTGGATAGTGGATTGGTAGTGGGTGATGTGGATAGGTAGTGGGTGATGTGGATAGTATATAGGTAGTGGGTGATGTGGATAGGTAGTGGGTGATGTGGATAGTAGATGGGTAGTGGATGATGTGGATAGTAGATAGGTAGTGGGTGATGTGGATAGGTAGTGGATGATGTGGATAGTAGATAGGTAGTGGATGATGTGGATATTGGATAGGTTGTGGATGATGTGGATAGTGGGAAGGT
Source organism: Oncorhynchus mykiss (assembly GCF_013265735.2). Taxonomy (NCBI): domain Eukaryota; kingdom Metazoa; phylum Chordata; class Actinopteri; order Salmoniformes; family Salmonidae; genus Oncorhynchus; species Oncorhynchus mykiss. The sequence goes on from NC_048585.1 coordinate 14,726,861, forward strand.
AGTGGGTGATGGGTAGATAGGTAGTGGGTGATGTGGATAGTAGATAGGTAGTGGATGATGTGGATAGTGGGAAGGTAGTGGGTGATGTGGACAGTAGATAGGTAGCGGGTGATGTGAATAGGTAGTGGGTGATGTGGATAGTAGATAGGTAGTGGGTGATGTGGATAGGTAGTGGGTGAAAACATAACAAAAAAGTATCTTGCCTATGCTGCTCTGTACCATCACTCATTCATATATCCTTATGTACATATTCTTTATCCCCTTACAGACAGTAGTTTTGGAATTGTTAGTTAGATTACTTGTTATTACTGCATTGTCGGAACTAGAAGCACAAGCATTTCGCTACACTCGCATTAACATCTGCTAACCATGTGTATGTGACAAATAAAATTTGATTTGATTTGATTTGATTTGATTTGATGTGGATAGGTAGTGGATGATGTGGATAGTAGATAGGTAGTGGGTGATGTGGATAGTAGATAGGTAGTGGGTGATGTGGATAGTGGGAAGGTAGTGGGTGATGTGAATCGTAGATAGGTGATGTGGATTGTAGATAGGTAGTGGATGATGTGGATATTAGATAGGTAGTGGGTGATGTGGATATTAGATAGGTAGTGGGTGATGTGGATAGGTAGTGGGTGATGTGGATAGTAGATAGGTAGTGGGTGATGTGGATAGGTAGTGGGTGATGTGGATAGTATATAGGTAGTGGGTGATGTGGATAGGTAGTGGGTGATGTGGATAGTGGATTGGTAGTGGGTGATGTGGATAGGTAGTGGGTGATGTGGATAGTATATAGGTAGTGGGTGATGTGGATAGGTAGTGGGTGATGTGGATAGTGGATAGGTAGTGGGTGATGTGGATAGTAGATGGGTAGTGGATGATGTGGATAGTAGATAGGTAGTGGGTGATGTGGATAGGTAGTGGATGATGTGGATATTGGATAGGTAGTGGATGATGTGGATAGTGGATAGGTATTGGATGATGTGGATAGTAGATAGGTAGTGGGTGATGTGGATAGTAGATAGGTAGTGGATGATGTGGATAGTGGGAAGGTAGTGGGTGATGTGGACAGTAGATAGGTAGCGGGTGATGTGAATAGGTAGTGGGTGATGTGGATAGTAGATAGGTAGTGGGTGATGTGGATAGGTAGTGGGTGATGTGGATAGTATATAGGTAGTGGGTGATGTGGATAGGTAGTGGGTGATGTGGATAGTGGATTGGTAGTGGGTGATGTGGATAGGTAGTGGGTGATGTGGATAGTATATAGGTAGTGGGTGATGTGGATAGGTAGTGGGTGATGTGGATAGTGGATAGGTAGTGGATGATGTGGATAGTAGATAGGTAGTGGGTGATGTGGATAGGTAGTGGATGATGTGGATCGTAGATAGGTAGTGTGTGATGTGGATAGGTAGTGGATGATGTGGATAGTAGATAGGTAGTGGATGATGTGGATAGGTAGTGGATGATGTGGATAGTAGATAGGTAGTGGGTGATGTGGATATTAGATAGGTAGTGGGTGATGTGGACATGTAGTGGATGATGTGGATCGTAGATAGGTAGTGTGTGATGTGCATAAGTAGTGGATGATGTGGATAGTAGATAGGTAGTGGATGATGTGGATAGTAGATAGGTAGTGGATGATGTAGATAGGTAGTGGGTGATGTGGATATGTAGTGGATGATGTGGATCGTAGATAGGTAGTGTGTGATGTGCATAAGTAGTGGATGATGTGGATAGTAGATAGGTAGTGGGTGATGTGGATAGGTAGTGGATGATGTGGATAGTAGATAGGTAGTGGATGATGTGGATATGTAGATAGGTAGTGGGTGATGTGGATAGGTAGTGGGTGATGTGGATAGTAGATAGGTAGTGGGTGATGTGGATAGGTAGTGGGTGATGTGGATAGTATATAGGTAGTGGGTGATGTGGATAGGTAGTGGGTGATGTGGATAGTGGATTGGTAGTGGGTGATGTGGATAGGTAGTGGGTGATGTGGATAGTATATAGGTAGTGGGTGATGTGGATAGGTAGTGGGTGATGTGGATAGTGGATAGGTAGTGGGTGATGTGGATAGTAGATGGGTAGTGGATGATGTGGATAGTAGATAGGTAGTGGGTGATGTGGATAGGTAGTGGATGATGTGGATATTGGATAGGTAGTGGATGATGTGGATAGTGGATAGGTATTGGATGATGTGGATAGTAGATAGGTAGTGGGTGATGTGGATAGTAGATAGGTAGTGGATGATGTGGATAGTGGGAAGGTAGTGGGTGATGTGGACAGTAGATAGGTAGCGGGTGATGTGAATAGGTAGTGGGTGATGTGGATAGTAGATAGGTAGTGGGTGATGTGGATAGGTAGTGGGTGATGTGGATAGTATATAGGTAGTGGGTGATGTGGATAGGTAGTGGGTGATGTGGATAGTGGATTGGTAGTGGGTGATGTGGATAGGTAGTGGGTGATGTGGATAGTATATAGGTAGTGGGTGATGTGGATAGGTAGTGGGTGATGTGGATAGTGGATAGGTAGTGGATGATGTGGATAGTAGATAGGTAGTGGGTGATGTGGATAGGTAGTGGATGATGTGGATCGTAGATAGGTAGTGTGTGATGTGGATAGGTAGTGGATGATGTGGATAGTAGATAGGTAGTGGATGATGTGGATAGGTAGTGGATGATGTGGATAGTAGATAGGTAGTGGGTGATGTGGATATTAGATAGGTAGTGGGTGATGTGGATATGTAGTGGATGATGTGGATCGTAGATAGTTAGTGTGTGATGTGCATAAGTAGTGGATGATGTGGATAGTAGATAGGTAGTGGATGATGTGGATAGTAGATAGGTAGTGGATGATGTAGATAGGTAGTGGGTGATGTGGATATGTAGTGGATGATGTGGATTGTAGATAGGTAGTGTGTGATGTGCATAAGTAGTGGATGATGTGGATAGTAGATAGGTAGTGGGTGATGTGGATAGGTAGTGGATGATGTGGATAGTAGATAGGTAGTGGATGATGTGGATATGTTTTGGATGATGTGGATAGTAGATAGGTAGTGGATGATGTGGATAGTAGATAGGTAGTGGGTGATGTGGATAGTAGATAGGTAGTGGATGATGTGTATAGTAGATAGGTAGTGGATGATGTGGATAGTAGATAGGTAGTGGATGATGTGGATAGTAGATAGGTAGTGGATGATGTGGATAGTAGATAGGTAGTGGATGATGTGGATAGTAGATAGGTAGTGGGTGATGTGGATGATGTGGATCGTAGATAGGTAGTGTGTGATGTGGATAGGTAGTGGATGATGTGGATAGGTAGTGGATGATAGTAGGTTGTGTTTGTTTATATATGAACTAGAGAGGGTCAACTCTAGTTGAATTTGACATGCCTTCATGTAGGAAATAGGTAAAGTGGTCTGTGTAAAAATACCATGTCTCCATGTGAGAGATATGTCAAAATGTCTTGTGTTTGATTGTCAAGTCTTTGTGTGAGGGATATGTCATTTCGTGTGAAATTATCACCTCACGCGCTGTGTAAAGCCACGGTATACGCTATGTAAAAATGTCATGTGTCTACATGGGGTAAATGTCACGTCTGTGTTTGGAAATAGGATGAACCGGAATGTACACGTGTCAAATATCTGTGTCATAGAGAGGCAGGGTCTACTCTACTGTATATGAACATGTTCTGTCTTGTGAGAGACACAGAGTGTGTGATGCATGTGTGATCTCAAGTACGTGCCAAGCGGATGATGGACAGGCTTAGGTAATTATGCATTATTCAATCATCTGCTGTCTAAAAATATGCCCTGCCATCTGTTGAGTCCAAAACAAGTCACTACACTATTTATTTCAATATTCATATCGTGAGCCAGAGAAAAGGTGAGGCGTTTTGTGCGGTTGAATAATATCAGAGGATGTGGCTTGTCAACCAATCGAGAGCCTTGACCTTTCTGCAGTGTTTCACGTGTGACAGTGTGCATGGGGGGGGAACTATGTGTGAAGGAATAGACGTGTGTGGTAGAGGTAGAGAACAATGGCGAGCGAGAGCAAGAGAAGAGCCACCTTTCACTTGGCCCTCATCCAGCTTCATATCACTCGGCCTGTCAAGACTTTTCAAAGTCAATTTATTTTTAGATATTTCATTTGGAGGCGATTTTCGCTCGGTGGTCCTCCCTCCCCTCCCAGCGTATACCCTGCCTCTGCTCCTGTCTTGCCCACCTCTCCCACGGGTGTC